>NC_090442.1:116601123-116909040 GCF_031143425.1 Pleurodeles waltl
CATCCTCCTGCAGAAAAGGCACCTGGCGTCGCAAAGCCAGGTTGTGCAGCATACAGCAGGCCACGATTATCTGGCACACCTTCATCGGTGAGTAGTATAGGGAGCCACCTGTCAGATGGAGGCACCGGAATCTGGCCTTCAGGAGGCCGAAGGTGAGTTTGATCACCATCCTAGTTCGCCCATGTGCCTCACTGTAGCGTTCCTCTGCCTTGTCCTGGGATTCCTCACTGGGGACAGTAGCCATGACAGGTTGGGGTAACCAGATTCACCTGCAAATGTCGAGGGACAACTGTTAGACACATACTAATCCTTAGGGACAGCCCCGTACCCAGACACCTATGTCAACTGTATTGGGACCTTGCCCTCACCTGTTAGCCACACACGGTGCCTCTGGATTTGCCCCATCACATAAGGGATGCTGGTATTCCTCAAAATGTAAGCGTCATGCACAGAGCCAGGATACTTGGCATTCACATGGGAGATGTACTGGTCTGCCAAACACACCATCTGCACATTTATAGAAAGGTAGCTCTTCTGGTTTCTGTACACCTGTTCATTCCTGCGGGGGGTACAAATGCCACATGTGTCCCATCAATGGCACCACTGATGTTGGGGATATGTCCCATGGCATAGAAGTCACCTTTCACTGTGGGCAAATCCTCCACCTGAGGGAACACGATGTAGCTGCGCATGTGTTTCAGCAGGGCAGACAACACTCTGGACAACACGTTAGATAACATTGGCTGGGACATCCCTGATGCCATGGCCACTGTTGTTTGAAAAGACCCACTGGCCAGGAAATGGAGTACAGACAGGACCTGCACTAGAGGTGGTATCCCTGTGGGAAGGCGGATAGCTGACATCAGGTCTGCCTCCAACTGGGACACAGTTTCTGGATAGTTGCACGATCAAGTCTGTATGTGACTAGGATGTGTCTCTCTTCCATTGTCGACAGGTCCACCAGGGGTCTGTACACCGGAGGATGCCACCATCTCATCACCTGCCCCAGCGGACGTGCCCTATGGAGGAGAACAGCAAGCAGAGAGTCATCCAACACTGAGGTATCACAATGTGTTTTTTGCAGAAACGTTATAAATCCGCATTGTGCCGGAATCTGTCTATATTCCCGGCCTAGATAGGTGTGACGCAGCTAACATCCATCCCATGTGGCCTCCTGAAATGGCGGCTGCCTGAACTGTAAGGTAGGAGAAGGGGATATGAGGTAACTGCGCTGGCGTTCTACACCGTTGCGGTGGGTGGTCGAAGACTGCGGTGCAATTCTGCATTGTTTAACTTTGGGCCCTATGGGTCCCAGGAGCCAATGACAATGTACGCCGGCGGTGACGGTACGCACCGCCGTGGACGTGACCGCCATTTTTTGTCTGTTCATTCACTTGATACCTGACCTTGAACAGGAGAGGACCTACACTGCAAGTGCTGCTGTGACCTGTGTCTGGAAGTGACAATGGCTCATGTGTCTGGGGAAAGGGCCCCTGCCTTCACTTTGGAGGAGTTGGAGAAACTAGTGCATGGGGTCCTCCCCAGTACACGCAACTGTATGGTCCCCCAGACAAACAGGTGAGTACACTGTGAGCATGCTGCATGGGCAATGCCTGTTTTGAATGGTGTGGATGGAAGAAACATGGGGGGGGGAGGCTGAGGCCTGCATGTGTGGATGGGGAGTGTATGTGGGTCAGGGCATGGGTGGGAACTGGGGGGCAATGAGTATGACGGTCAGGACGGGTAAGTAATTTCCTTTCCCCCTGTACCATTCCTTTAGGTCAGTGCCTACCAGAAGAAGGGTATTTGGCGTGCCATCGCCAAGGACGTCCGGACCCTGGGGGTCTACCACAAACGGAATACCCACTGCAGTGAAAGATTGAAGGACCTGCACCGCTGGAGCAAGAAGACGGCGGAGGCCCAGCTGGGGAGGGGTGCCCTTCGCACCATGACCTCACTGATATTCCAGATCTTGGCGGTGGCGTATACGGAGTTGGATGGGCGCTTGAGGGCATCACAGCAGCCACAAGGGGTTGAGTACACTCTCATTCAGCTGACTCTGCGCGCATTACGAGGTGTCTGGGTGTGGGAGGTTGGCAGTGGGTTCCCCTAGGCCAGGGTGAACTTGGTAGGCAAGGACCCTTGAGAGGCAGGCCATGTGGTACCCCAAGCCCACCAGTGGTAAGAGCCATCTACACCTAGTCAGACTCCTGTGACTTTCAGGTGTGCAGCAATTGGTCTTAGGCATCGTAGCCCATGGTCAGCTGAAATTTCTATGAACTGTCAGTGCATGGCGTAGTGCAGAGGGCTGCTCCCTGGGTGTTGTGTCCGCAAACGGTAGTGGTGTTGCATGCACTGAACATGTCTTTCTTCTCTCTTTCCCCCCCTTTTTGTGGTCTCCCTGTTCTTGTGTGCAATAGCATCATCAGGCGGAGAAGCATTCGCACCGGAGCAGGAGGGAGCTGCAACTCACTTGGCCCTGGAGGGCGAAACAACAGAGTCTGAAGCCACCAGTGGGACGGAGGGCGAGGGGAGCTCCACTGCGGGGACAGGAGCAGACAGCAGTGACAGCGACTCCTCTTCTGATGGGAGCTCCCTTGCGGTGGCAGGCACCTCTGTGCCCACTGCATCAACAGGTACAGCCACCACCCCCCCTACCAGCACCGCCCTCCCAGCAGCCCCTCAGCGTGTGTCCTGTGCCCGCTCACCCAGGAGGGTGGGCATCTCCTTCGCCCCAGGCACCTGAGGCTCTGCCCCAGTCAGCCCTGCTGCCCTTAGTGAGGAGGATATTGACCTCCTGAGATCCCTCACTGTTGGGCAATCTACCATTGTGAATGCCATCCAGGGTATAGAGATGCATTTGCAACAAACATACAAATGCATACCTGGAGAGAATTCATTCCGGGCAGGCAGCCCAACAGAGAGCATTTCAGGCTCTGGCCTCAGCACTGATGGCAGCCATTGTCCGTGTGTCCAGCCACCCCCCTCCAACTTCCTCCACCCAGACCTAATCCCCTGTACCTCAGCCTACCCTAAGCACACCATCAGACAAGCATGCACACTCATCAACACACAAGAGTGGCACAAGCAAGCATAAGTACCACCGGAAGAGGCCAGACTGAAGCGGAGACAGCAGCAGTTGGCCTTAGACAGGGAGTCTCTAGATGTAGAGAGGGAAAGATAGAAGTTGGGGTTAGTTCCCCATGGTGGCAGCAGCAGTGTTCTTGATAGTAATCCTGTAAGAGAGCAAGATTCAAGAAACCTTCACAAGATTGTCCCCCCTTACAAGGAGGGGGATGACATCAACAAGTGGTTTGCTGCACTTGAGAGGGCCTGTATGGTACAGTTGGTCCCTCAAAGGCAGTGGGCTGCTATCTTGTGGCTATCTTTCACTGGTAAGGGTAGGGATAGGCTCCTTACTTTCAGAGAAAGTGATGCCAACAACTACAAAGTTTTGAAAGATGCACTCTTAGATGAATTTGGCTTAACCACTGAACAATACAGGATTAAGTTCAGAAATACAAGAAAAGAGTCCTCTCAAGACTGGAGAGACTTTGTAGAATGTTCAGTGAAGGCCTTGGAGGGATGGTTACATGGCAGTAATGTGACTGACTATGAAAGCCTGTATAATCTTATTTTGAGAGTGCATATTTTGAATAAATGTGTGTCTGACTTGTTACATCAGTACTTGGTAGACTCAGATCTGACCTTTCCCCAAGAATTGGGAAAGAAGGCAGACAAATGGGTCAGAACAAGAGTGAACAAGGTGAGGTCTTCATCAGGCCCACAAAATTCCTCTGGGGAAGGTGGGTCCAAACCCTATTATAACAATCAAAAGAAGCCATGATATTATTTATGTAAGAGTAAAGGCAATTGGGCAAGTGATTCTACTTCTCCAAAGAAAAACCCCAACTGCATCCTCTAGTGCCCCTAGTAATAGCAGTGGTGGTGGGAAGTCTACTACAAATAGCCAATCAAAGGGCATAGCTGGGCTCACCATTGGTAATGTAGTTGGGGTTGGTCTTGTTAAGGAGATCAAAGAGGCTGTTTTAGTCTCTGATGGTGGTATCACCTTAGTTGCTTGTCCCCTTAATATGGGTAAGTACAAGAAGCTTCCCTTAATAAATGGTGTTGAGGTTGAGGCCTACAGGGATGCAGGAGCCAGCGTCACTATGGTGATTGAGAAACTGGTTCACCCGGATCAACACCTACTTGGTCAGCAGTGCCAAGTGACTGATGCTCATAACAACACTCTTAACCACCCCATGGTTGTTTGTGAATCTCAACTGGTGGGGGGTTACTGGTCCAAAGAAAGTTGTGGTAGCCACTAATTTACCTGTAGACTGCTTACTAGGCAATGATTTGGAGACATCAGCTTGGGCTGAAGTGGAGTTGAAGGCTCATGCAGCAATGCTGGGCATTCCAGGGCATATCTTTGCTCTCACAAGGGCTCAGGCCCATGAGCAAAGAGGACTGGGAAGCTTGGATCCTTGAACAATGGACCAAGTGCTCCCAAAAGCTAGTGGTAGAAAGGGTAAATCCTTGCACACTATCCCTTCCTCTCCAGAAGATTCCCCTTTTGAGGAAGAGGAATCCCCTCTCTGTGCAGAACCTACACCAGATGAGCTGGCAGCAGACAATGCTGAGCTTGCTAGGGAAGAGCTGAGTGTTTCACAGCAGACCTGTCCCACCCTAGAGGGTTTAAGACAGCAAGCTGTCAAACAACAGAATGGGGATATCACTGATAGCCATAAGGTCTATTGGGAAGATAACCTCTCTACACTGAGTCAAGGGACCCTAAACCTTTAGCTGCCAGGCGATTGGTCATCCCTTTGAAATATAGGGAGTTTCTTCTTACCTTGGCACATGATATTCCTTTGGCTGGGCATTTGGGCCAGAGTAAAACTTGGGACAGACTTGTTCCATTGTTTCACTGGCCTCACATGTCAGAGGACACTAAGGAGTTTTGTCGCTCCTGTGTGACCTGCCAAGCCAGTGGCAAGACTGGTGGCACACCTAAGGCCCCCTTAATTCCACTCAGCAGCTCAGTCCCAAGAAGGCAGAACAAAGCATGTCCTTTGGGAGGAGGGTGTTACACCTTCTCACTATGGAAATAGGCGTTACAGGCTTGGGTGGGGTAGCCTCCTTGCATAAACCAGTCTACACCGGTTCAGGAACCCCCAGTCCCTGCTCTGTCATGAAACTGGACAAAGGAAAGGGGAGTGACCACTCCCCTGTCCATCACCACCCCAGTTTCTCCAGTGTGTCCCAGACTTCAGCCATCTTGTTCTCCAAGGTGTGGGGACACTCTGGAGGCCTCTGAGTGGCCAGTGCAAGTAGGTGATGTCAGAGGCCCCTCCTGATAGGTCCATACCTGATAAGGTAGCCAATCCCCTTCTCAGGGCTATTTAGGGTCCAGCAGGAATCCTATGCAACTACTACTTCATTCTCTGACCCCGGATCGACCGCAGACTGCTCCAATAACTGCTGTAACAGCAACAAAGTATCCAGAAAGGCTACTTTTCCTCTGTAACTTCAGCTACAGCCAGCAACTGAAACAGTTTCCACGGTGTGCACGCTCTGGGGACTCCCTGTCTTCACCCTGCACCAGAAGGACCAAAGAAATCTCCCGTGGAGTGACGGAGTCACGTCCCCAGCTCTTGCAGGCACCTTCTAAGTTGATGAACGGTTCTTTTTGACTCCTCTCCTGGTGATGAGCATGCTCCTTGGAACACAGGTGGTGGACCACTTCGACACAGACTGTCCTAAGGTCCGGATATCCAAATTTGGAGAAGGTAAGAAGTTTCCTTCCCCGTTTGTGACAGTACCCCTGTGCACCACATCATCTTCACCTCATGAGACCTGTGTGAGCTATTTGCAAAAATCCTTCATGCACAACCTGGCCCAGGTCCCCAGCACTCTATCCTGTGATGCTCAACTCGCTGACCTTCTTTTGTAGTGCTGCAACAACTTCTTTGTCCTGGGACCTCTGTGGGTGCAGCCTGGTCATCTGTGGATTCCCTCCAGTGTTGGGAGACCCCTCTGCCTCCTCAGTCCGTGTTGAGACCCCCAGGTCCCTTCTGGGTCCATGGAGCCCCACTTTGATGCAATCTGCAACTTTGCTTGAACCAAGGATTGTTGGAAGAATCCATCTCCAAAACTCACCTGCATCTAACATCTCTGTGTGGGACATCCATTGCATCATGCAGTAACCCGCAGCCATCTTTCTATGGTGCATTTCTACAGTCTTCGTCCAACCAGGGACTCCTCTTTTGCACCCTCTTTTAGGTTGGCAGGGGCTCCTGTCCTTCCTGGGACTTCTTCTGACTTCTGGACTTCGTCTCCTCTCTTTGCAGGTCTTCAGGTCCAGGAATTCACAATTTGTTGTTTGCAGTCTTGCTTGGTTCTTGCAATAACTCTAATCAATACTTGTAGTGTGTCCTACTAAAACTTGCAGTACTTTACTCCTACTATCCTGAGCTCTGGGGTGGGGTATTTTACTCACCTTTGTGGTTTTCCTACTCCCGCAGCAATTATTTCCACAACACAATTGTCTAGGGGGAATTTGTGATTCATATTCCACTTTTTTTTATATTGTTTGTGTTGCCCCTAGACCTATTTTCTCCCATTGCATTCTATAGCATGTACGATTGCTTGCACTTTCCTATGTATAATTACTTACCTTATTTGGTGTCTAGTGTATATATGGTGTATAATACTTACCTCCAGAAGGAGTATTGTCTGTAAGTTATTTTTGGCCTACTGTCAACCAAATAAACTACCTTTATTTTTGGTAACACTGAGTATTGTCTTTACTTATGTATAATTACTGTGTAATAATAGCAGTATTGCAGGAGCTTTGCATGCCTCCTAGCTCAGCCTAACCTGCTCTGCTACAGCTACCTCTATCAGCCTAAGCTGCTAGAACACTACTACATTTCACTAATACGGGATAATTCGACCTGGTATAAGATGTAAGTACCCAAGGTACCCACTACAAACCAGGCCAGCCTCCTACAAGGAGGTGTTAGATTCCACTAACATTAGGACAGAGCCTCAAATATGACCTACAAAAAACATATTTTGCATGGCTGAACTGTCAGTCCAGATTTAAATTGACAATCACCAGGTCCCTGAGTCACAACCCGTGATAGTAATATCGAACACCACACACCAATACATCCATTCACCAAAACAGAAACACACACAATACTAAAAGCAAGTCTGATTCCCCATTCCACCTAATATTTACATCTGCCATGGCACATACGAAACCACCAACATGCATAATCAACACATGTTCTCTCATTCCTTTGCAGCCAGCCATGGGTGATGACTCCTTTTGGCAACCGACAATGGTAGAAGAGTGGGCATACAATGAAGGATACAAAGGACACAAAATATGGTGGAGAGGACATTTGGTCTCCTGAAGTCAAGGTTCAGGTGCCTGGTCCAGGCAGCAGGAAACCTGTTGTAGCACGACCCTTGGTTTGCAAGTTGATCCTTGCATGTGCAATCTTGCATAACATATACATTTGGACTAATGTCCCCTGCGATGAACTGTTAGATGTTCCCAATGAGGAGGAGGGTGACAATGGTGCAGCCCAGGTGGAGGGGGGACATAAAAACACTGCTGCTGGAGTTGCCGGAGACAACAAATTGTACAGTAGTTCTACACCTAGAAACAGTACAACTAATGTCACCATGTAAAAATCACCATTAAATCACTTTGCACCTGATTGTCCATGGTGTACTCATTCTCTACTACATATACCATTGGAATGGTGCTCATACATCAGAGAGCAGGAAAATAACTCAACAGTTACAAACATTGTTGGAATATAGGTTGTTACGTAAGGGGGCCTAGTGTCTCCATGCTACATATCAGCATCACATAACTCACGCTCATGTGGCTCTCGAAGGCCTACCAGAACAACTAAGTGGCATTAAGTAGGCATATTGCAAAATCCTACCCCCTTTCACCACACCATGGCTATGCCAGCCAAGATGTATGTAAGGGGGTGTACATACGGTAGGCGTTGTTTCCAAATGATGTATTTAAAAATAAGGAACTACATTTTGTCAAATCTCAGGCGGGTAGCTTGAATGGCAGCACTGAGCACGTGTGGCAAGGAAGAATAACATTGGTGTCAATGGACCTTCATGGATTGTTCAGAGTTAGGGACAAAGGTTTGAGCATAACCGTGCACTGTATATCAATGGCCTTATGTACCGTGAATGCTATTGGCCCTAACCCTGCCAAATGGTGTGCTGTACCTCACATATACCACACACATGTTGGCTGTGGAGTGCACTAAATGTCACTAGACAAGTGAAGCAGCAATGGGTGCTGATCCACTCTCCACACATATGCCCAATTGCCAGGAATGATGAATAAAATGGGAGAATGCACTACCACATGAATGTGTGGGTGGAATGTATTCAGAGCCTGTAGCACTTCCTATATAAATTATAAGACCGCATGTCACAGAACTGAGCTGTCTTGACATGTGCTTGCAGCTACACCGAAAATGCATGTGAAGTCTGATACTGGCGTATGGCCTAGGTAGGAAAGGGTTTGCAATTACCTACCATGGTCGATTTGTGTAAGCAAGGTAACCCTGTATAGGCTGTATGATATCATCACACCCAACATATGAAAACACACCTATCATTGACAATCACATGCTTGACCAAGAGAAAGTGACCTACTGGGACCAATACCCTAAAATGTCTAGGTCTTCCACCTGCCAATCCGGTTTGGGATGTGCATGTAAGTCAAGCATGTCTAATCATGTCTCAGACACATCCTAAATTGTATCAGTGAAGAAGGGGACAGATATATTGCATGTGGCAAATCAAAAGTTCATAGCGGAGATGATTTCACACATACATTTATGGTGACAGTGACATAGGTTGTGGAATGCAGATGTGAGTGCATGCTCATGTACAAAAAAGGATGTGAAAGGAAAGCTAAGAATCTCCCTCAGACACTTGGAGATACAACATAGGAAGTACTTGGACACTACACAAGTGCTGTGGCTGGTGTACTGTCATGTGTGTGTGGAAGTCATTTAGGGCCAGATGTAGCAATATTGCAAATTGCGACTTGCAATTTGCGAGTCCATCCGACTCGCAAATTGCAAGTCGCAATTTGCAATGCAGTACGGTGTCTCAGACACCGACTGCGACTCGCTATGGGGTCGCAATGACCCACCTCATGAATATTCATGAGGTGGGTCGCAAATTGCGGCCCCATAGCGAGTATAGGCACTCGCAAACATGGAGGCCTGCTGTTGTCAGCAGACCTCCATGTTCGTGACTGCTTTAAATAAAGCATTTTTTTTTTTTTAAGTGTAGCCCGTTTTCCTTAAAGGAAAACGAGCTGCACTTAAAAAAAAAAAAAAAAAAAACCTTTAGTTTCGGTATTTTTTCAGGGCAGGGAGTGGTCCCTGGGACCACTCCCTGCCCTGAAAAAATATTTTTGGGTCCATTCACAAAGTGGAAGGGGTCCCATGGGGACCCCTTCCAATTTGCGAGTGGGTTACCATCCACTTGAAGTGGATGGTAACTGCGATATCACGCGGTCGCAAATGGTATTGCATACCACTCAGACTCGCAAATAGGAAGGGAACACCCCTTCCTATCTGCGAGTCGGAAATGCATTTTTGCGAGTCGGTCCCGACTCGCAAAATGCATTTCTGCATAGGAAACTTACATTTGCGACTCGCAAACGGCAATTTTTGCCGTTTGCGAGTCGCAAATCGTTTCCTACATCTGGCCCTTAATCTCGCAAAGCCAGGAAATGGGAGGGTAACTATCATGTAGCCAGTAGTAGAAGGTGTGTACATCTTCAAATTACACAAGTCACACGTAGCATCCTGTCCATGTATGAGTGGACAATGTTGTAATAGAAGAGGAGTACAAAATTTAACAAACCTAAAGAATGCCAGCAATGTAGGACTGAATCAGTTCCAAACAAGATATGCCATTAATGTTGGAGAAGGTGCACACACAGACCATTACTGACTGTGCAACACAACAATGCTACCATGTGATCACACAACATCATTTCACAGAGGATGTCTAGGTCAGTACATAACCCATTTATGTTTGCAACAACAACAATGTAGTTGCCTATTGCATACTTTCCTGACAGAAGGCAGGTGACAGATGACATTCTCTGTTCCCTGGGTCTGAAAACATAAACAAGTTAAACTAGAGATACATGCCCTAACCAATCTGCGTATGGAAAATACTAACTAGTTATAACCATTTGTGTCAGACCGTACCAAATGATGAGACATGTCTTACACGTGCAAGCAACCAGTTCCCTGTACATGATCGGACATGCCTGACATCAAGTACCTCAAAGGAAATTGAAAATACCAGGTCACAGGATCACATTGGTGCAGGATTCTGTCTGCAGGGGACTGTGCATTGCACAGCTGAAGAGCTAGCATGATGCGGGTAGATTCCCCGCCAAACACCCCCTAACTCCCATGCTGAGGCTACATTGACTCTTGACACAGTCAGAGGCCTGATGCATGTGCACAGTGAACTGAGCTGAGTGGAGCACCGTCAACCTGCATCAAAACATGCAACCATGGGTCCGTGTGGGCACACAAAGTCCCATAGGAGCAATGATGACTAGGGTGCCATCATTGCCTGACTGTACCTGCTACACAGTTGTATGTCATAGTATGCAATAGTCATAACTAACATGTTGAGGTTGATTGTATGTGCCTAGTTTGTGCCTTGCACACATATGTCTGATTTTTCAGCACACATGTCACTTCAGTGGAACAGGCCTGGTATTGTGCATTGAAGTATGCACAAACGTCTCCTTTACACTAATGAAAATGTATCACATGATCACACATAGACTTAGATGACCTTCAGATGTGTTCCCACATACGGAAACATAGGTGGCACTGATATGACTACACAGCCATCAAACAATGTCCAACATATGTCCATGAGGGAAGATACATTTGTGAGGCTTCATATACCATTAACACACTGCTTTGGCATTCTTTACACATATTACACTACACATGTCTTTCCACTCACACTTCACATACCAACCTTCCTTGACACATGTGAGTACACCATCTCCTGCATCATAGATGCATGGGGAACCGTTTGTTACACGTGTAGCATAGCATCATGAACCCTTAACCATACAACATACTACAGTGAGGACACACATGCACTCACATTGCCTTGGGTGATGTGAAATCACAGTATAGTCCATTGCATCATCTGAGTATGATTTGTCAAGGGTATCACACGCATGAACATATATTGGAAATAGTCCATCATATCTAATGTGTTGTTGTAAAAAGTACATTTGGAAATCAGACATGACAATGTGTCAGATCCACAATTATGTGTTATATCACATATGTACACTCCCAATACACATGTGGTAACATGTATGTGGAAAACGTATCAGTCATTGCATGCATCACACACACATACAAACATATGGTAACATATTCCAATGTTACTGTTACAATATGAATGCACATGCAAACACACATAGCCATACCATGCTGACTACCTACATGCATAGCCCCTGTGACATGGTATGTGAATCTGGGAGCACTGTCAGCCTTTTCAACAAAATCCACGTATTCCTGGTATGCTTCAAACTTTTTTGGTGCAAACAGCAATACTCTATGCTAAGCTTTTCCAAAAAATGATGCCTGGCCCCTGAGCGTTAATCACAAGTCGACATGCCTTGCAAAGCCTTCATGGGAAGGAATACCACACATGACCGTTGTGTCCAATTTTTTAGTGCAAAGGCAAATATTCCATACTTAGCTAATCAACAAAATTACACCTGGCCCCTGTCCGTCAATCACAAGTCGACAGGCCTAGTCAGCCTTAATGGGAGAAAAAACATGCATGGCTGTCATGTGTCAAAATAAATTACACATATCAGAAAACGTGACGCACAGGCCCAGGAAATGATGAAACAGGACTTCCTTGCTGCATACATCGTACAGTGATTTCACCTTTACCTTTACTTTACAGTCTTTTTGTCTGTGACTGTGAGAGGGTATGTAGAGCTGGTGCTGGTCGAGGAGTGGTTGTTTTTGAGAGTTTTATGCTGCATCCTATTGCTGTCCTGTGCATTTTGTCATTTTCTTTAGTTTTGTGTAGTGTTTTTGTCCTGTTTGTGTTATTATATTGTGGGTGTTTGTGTTTGAGTAGCGTGGTCAGTTGGGGTATTTGGGGTTAGGTGGGGTAGTTTTTCATTTTGTTTGGGGGCTATTTGATTTTCAGTGAGGGGAAACTGCAAAATCTCTAGGGAAGGGAGAGCATATTGGGTGAGTGCAGATGAACTGGGAGGGTTCATCTGACTGGTTCAACATTACCTCCCCATGATGTTGACTTTCAGTGTCCAAGTCATACAGGGCTACCCAATAAAGGCATGGAAGCTGCAGTGAGGCAAGGTGCTCCATCATCTATGCCAGATATTTGGATTAGTGCGCACTGACCACCAGATCAAACACCTCATTGCATGAGAGGTGTTATCTACTGCATCAGCAGGGTATTCTGATTGGTGGACCATTTGGTAAGTACCCTATTTCCATTGCAACATCCTCATTTGCATGTGCGTGACAGGGGACTTAAAGTTGACTGCAGCATGTTTTGTCAAGGGTCAGGCATAAAGTTTTGGAGCGGAAGAGCCACTACTGCCACCTTAGAGCCACCATAGCATCATTAACACTAAGGTGGCGCCAAATCAGCATTTTCCCCACGCCATATTTACATATGTTACATATATTCATGCATTGCACCACTTTGTAAACACTTGTGCCACATTATGCCTGCGCCAGGATTGATGTATGCAAGGGGGACGTTCCCCCCGTTAGGGGGGGTCGAAAAAATGGCACAAGGAAATCTAAGATATTTCCTTGTGCCATTTTTTTGGGCACTTTTATGCATGCTCAGAGCATGCTTTACAAAGAGGCATACTATTATTTAGAATGGGCTCCTATTTACTCTGCATGAGTAGCGCCCAACTGTTTGGTACTAAAGTATTACTATCTTAGGCTGATAGAGGTAGCTATAGCAGAGCAGCTTAGGCTGAACTAGGAGACAGGCAAAGCTCCTACTATACCACTTATATCACTTAGCACTATATCACAAGAAACACAATACTCAGAGTTACTAAAAATAAAGGTACTTTATTTTAGTGACAATATACCAAAAGTATCTCAGAGGATATACTCCCTTAGGAGGTAAGTTAAATACACAAAATATACACACAAACCAAAATCAGGTAAGTAAACAGTTAGAAAAGTAGTGCAACCACTGTAGAACACAATAGAATGCAATAGGAGATAATAGCCCTGGGGCAACACAAACCATATACTCCAAAAGTGGAATGCAAACCACAAATGGACCCCAGGCCTAGTGTAGTGTGTAGAGGGTCACTGGGAGTGTAAGAAAACACTATGGGTGTCCAAGATACCCCACCCCAAGACCCTGAAAAGTAGGAGTAAAATTACCCTACTACCCCAGAAAGACAGTAAAATCGATATAGGGGATTCTGCAAAGACAACAACTGACTGCAAAGCACTGAAGAAGGATTCCTTGACCTGAGGACCTAAAAAGGAAGGGGACCAAGTCCAAGAGTCACGCAAGTGTCCAGGGGGGGGGGGGGAGGAGCCCACTAAGCCCCGGATGAAGGTGCAAAAGGGGCTGCTTCCGGGTGGAAGGAGCTGAAGATTCTGTAACAACGGATGGTGCCAGGAACTTATCCTTCAGTCAGAAGATGTCCCACGGCGTACTGGAGGATGCAGAGTTGTTTCCATGCAGAAATACTGAAAACAAGCCTTGCTAGCTGCAAGAGTTATAGTTGATGGTTTTGGGGGCTGCTAGGGCCCAGGAAGGACCAGGTGGTCTCCCCTTGGAGGAGGGGACAGAAGGGGCACTCAGCCATAAAGGGTGCCCACACGGAAGCAGGCAGCACCCACAGAAGCACCTGAACAGGTGTTCAGAAGAACTGAGCACAGCAGTTGTCTCAGCAAAACAAAAGGGAGTCCCACAAAGTAGGAGATCAACTCAGCAAGTTGGGCAATGCAGGACGGGGTGCTGGGGACCTGGGCTAGGCTGTGCACCAAGGAAGTCTTGCAAAACTGCACAGAAGCCCTAGTAGCTGCAGTTCACGCAGTACACAGGATTACCGTCTGGCGTGGGGAGGCAAAGACTTACTTCCACCAAATGTGGACAGAAGGACTACTGGTCTGTCGGGTACACTTGGATCCAGCTCCTTTGTTCAAGGGACCATGCTCATCAAGATGAGAGGGGACCCAGAGGACTGGTGATGCAGATGTTTGGTGCCTGCGTTGGCAGGGGGAAGATTCCCTCTACCCACAGGAGATTTCTTTTTGGCTTCCAGTGCAGGGTGAAGGTAGACAGCCCTCAGAGCATGCACCACCCGGAAACAGTTGAGAAAGCCGGCAGGATGAGGCGCTACAATGTTGCTGGTAGTCTTCTTGCAACTTTGTTGCAGTTTTGCAGGCGTCCTGGAGCAGTCAGAGGTCGATCCTTGGCAGAAGTCGAAGAGAGAAGTGCAGAGAAACTCTGGTGAGCTCTTGCATTCATTATTTGATGAGAACCCCACACGAGAGACCTTAAATAGCCCTCAGAGGAGGATTGGCTACAGAGAGAGGTAAGCACCTATCAGGAGGGGTCTCTGACGTCACCTGCTGGCACTGGCCACTCAGAGGTCTTCGTTGTGCCCTCACACCTCTGCATCCAAGATGGCAGAGGTCTAGGATACACTGGAGGAGCTCTGGGCACCTCCCCTTGGTCACTCCCCTTTCCTTTGTCTAGTTTCGCGCCAGAGCAGGGCTGTGGGATCCCTAAACCGGTGTAGGCTGGCTTATGCATGGAGGGCACCATCTGTGCCCTTCAAAGCATTTCCAGAGGCCAGGAGAGGCTACTCCTCTCAGCTCCTTTACACCTATTTCCAAATGGAGAGGGTGTAACATCCTCTCTCAGAAGAAATCCTTTGTTCTGCCTTCCTGGGACTGGGCTACCCGGGGGGCAGAAACCTGTTGGCAGCAGCGGTAGTTAGTTTGGCAGTACCCGAGCTCTGAGCTGGAGCACCGGGGAGGCATGGAATTCCATGACCCTGGACATGTTACATGGCCATGTTCGGAGTTACCATTGTGATGCTAGGTATTGACCTATATGTAGTTCACGCGTGTAATGGTGTCTCCGCGCTCACAAAGTCCGGGGAAATTGCCCTGAACAATGTGGGGGCACCCTGGCTAGTGCCAGGGTGCCCTCAGACTAAGTAACTTTGCACCTAACCTTCACTAAGTGAGGGTTAGACATATAGGTGACTTATAAGTTACTTAAGTGCAGTGTAAAATTTCTGTGAAATAACGTGGACGTTATTTCACTCAGGCTGCAGTGACAGTCCTGTGTAAGAATTGTCTGAGCTCCCTATGGGTGGCAAAAGAAATGCTGCAGCCCACAGGGATCTCCTGGAACCCCAATACCCTGGGTACCTAGGTACCATATACTTGGGAATTATAAGGGTGTTCCAGTTTGCCAATCAGAACTAGTAAAAATAGTCACTAGCCTGCAGTGACAATTTTAAAAGCAGAGAGAGCATAAACACTGAGGTTCTGGTTAGCAGAGCCTCAGTGATACAGTTAGCACCACACAGGGAACACATACAGAGCACACTTTATGAGCACTGGGGTCATGGCTAGCAGGATCCCAGTGACACAGGCAAAAACAACATACATACGGGTAAAAAATTGAGGTAATATGCCAGGAAAGATGGTACTTCCCTACACCACTGCAACAGCCAGTGCATGCCCCTCAGATGCAAAATACTGTGTCATGCTACCCCGTAGGTACATAGAGGTGTAACACTACAAAAAGCTGCATAACAAATCCTTGTATATATGGTGCAGTGAAATGCACTACAGGAGCATCAGGGAAAGAGACACTTTGGTGGTGCCAGAGCCGCTATTATCTGACCCTTTGCCTTACTAACATAATTGTAATATTTGGCAGCTGTTCAATCCTACCACAAAGTTGACTTGCTTACTCAGCTTAACAATTTGAATGTGTAACAGTTGTCCATGCATACATGCTAAGACCCCGAAGCAGCCAGGTAGCGTCACCTTGTGCGTCACGTGTCTTTCCAGGGATTTGTGTGAGAGGGTATGATGTGTGCAATGCAATGTTGAATTGTAATGTGTGACCAATGAGATGACTTCATCTGAGTTAGGATGTGGACATCATGTCTGATGCTATGTTGAGAAAGTAGCGGTCCATCCACCCCCCTCCCCATCATTGTAGTGCCGATGAGGATGGAGCAGGCCACTCACAGGCCGGCCGAAAGGACCTACCTGGCCACCAAATAATGCAGCACAAGACTGCCGGCAGTTCCAGGGCCGGAACCACCGCCATGCAAAGCGTGACATAAACAAACAAAAGAAAAGGAAACACTCACCGGAGGCACACACAACACGACGATGCAGAGATGGAGACAGAGTTGAAAATAATGCCAGTGCTGCTCCTTGCCATATACCTCCACAACCGTGACCACCGACGAAGATGACGATTGTAAGTACTGCAACCTAGTACACATGGGAAGGAAGGGCACAATTACACACCCACCAAACCCACCCTGCAACACACTCCCAGCCCCTCCCACCATCCCACACCATACACACCAGAACAAGATGTACTTACCTGAAACAAGGCAACACAGAACTGCACCAAAGTACACACATGTGCACACCACACCCCAACAGTGAAATGATGAATGACGTGGATGCAGGTGCCTGTAAAGTATGCTGATATGTGGTGGATGTGTGTTGTGTGGATGTCTGTGAATGTCTAAGTGTTTTCAGAGGAGGGTGTGTGGACACATTGGGAAAAGACATGCTGCCAGTGTACATGGATGTTGTCTGGGTGTCTGCAGTTCTGGTGAGTGTGCTGAAAATATCTGTCAATGTAGTTGTGGTGAGTGCAGGTGTGGTTTCTGAGGTGCATGTCAGATGCTGTGGTGACTGCAAGAATGGGGGCGGCAGCAGTGACTGAGGATGCAGTGCTTGTGGGTGTGCATAGTGAGGTTACAGACAGGGAGGTAGGGGAAGTTGACACAGTGGGGGAAGCGGAGGTTGTTGTCTCTGCTTTGGTATGTTGGGTGTGTGCGTGCCTGTGGTGGGAAGTATGGTGCTTGTGTTTTTCTGTGTGCTTCTTGTGAATTGATCTGTGTGTATGGCTGTCTGTAGGTGTGCTTCGGATGGGTGAAGGGAGTGGGGTGCTGGAAGGGGTAGAGGTGGTGGGAGGGAGGGCGGAAAGACCAGTGACACTGGCTGCCATCAGAGAGGATGCCAGACCCTGAAAAGATCTCTGTAGGCCAGACATGGCACCGTGAATGCCTTACAGGTATGCATTGCATTGCAGCATCTGGGATGCTAGCCCCTGGATGGCATTCATGATGGTTCTCTGCCCTACAGAGATGGTCCTCAGGAGGTCAATAGCCTCCTCCATGAGGGCAGCAGGGCTGACCGGGGCATGGGATGAGGTGCCTGGGGCGAAGGAGATGCCCACCCTCCTGGATGAGCAGGCACGGGCAACTGGGTGGGGAGCAACTGCGAGGGCAGAGATGGTATGGCAGGTGGTGGAAGATGACATAGAATGGGTGTGCCCCATAGGGTCCGCCACCACCAGGGAGCTGCCATCAGAGGAGGTATCAGAGGTACTACCGCCAGTGGTAGTTGCCTCCCCGTGGTACTCCCCTCACCCTCCAACCCACTGGTCCCCTTGGCGTCTACTAATTCTGCCTCCTTGGAACCGTGGGCTGCTGCACTCGCCGGTGCCACTGCTCCCTCTCCAGATGATGCTGATGTACACAAAGGACGCAAGAGCACAGGGGTGGAGACACAAATCATGGTAGAACTTTCTAAATACCTGAATGAATGGACATCCCTGGCTCGCATACACTCCCATCCAGGTCACACACCTACATGCAGCATCTACAACAATAGTCATGACTGTGCCACTGACTGGTGGCCACTACCACAGAATACACCACATTACCCACAGGAAACACAGACCTGATAAACTGTGTGGAGTACACACATGGGAGACCATGCCCAGTGAATGCACTCACTAGTCAATGAGCCCACACCTGTCTGACTGCCTAGCAGTAGACAACATACATACCACAGCACCCAAACACTTCCATCAAAGCGGTATCACAATAGTGTTGGTACCCTTGTGGCTACTGTGCTGCCTTCAAGTTTCCATCCAAATCCTGATAGGCCTCTGCCAGAGTACGGGCCATTGGGGAGTCAGGGTCCGATGGGCACCCCTTCCTCGTTGGGAGGCATTCCCCAGCTGGGCCTCCACGGTCTTCCTGGCCCAGCACCACAGGTCTCCCCCCGATTCCTGCAGTGGGTGCTCCACCGGTTGTAGACCCCCAGGGTCTGCACTTCCTTGGCAATGGCTTGCCACAGTCCCCTCTTCTGATGGGCCCTGACCTGCATGGGACACATAGAGCAGAAAAACAGACATCAGTATGTGTGCTCAGGATCCAGATGACATGTCGTCCCCTATGGAGCGGCCATTTTAGAAAGCCATGTTATCAACTCACATACAGTACATGCCAGGCAGTCTACGGCTGGGCAGTCACAAATCGAACACACATGCATACAGGCATCCGCCACAATCAGACACATCCAAGGAAGACAGCCTTCAACTCTCCTGCTCCTCTGGTTGCCCATACAACTTGGCATACAGGAGTAGGACCCTGTCCACCAGCTTCTCCAGTTCCTCCGTGGTGAAAGCTGGGGCCCTTCCACTGTGACCCGTAACATCTCAGGGACCTGAATCCGGACACAGTAGCACACGCAGTGGAGTACTGCCCTGCATGGGAATCAGGAGTCAAGTGTGAAGGGTCTGACAACATGGCGTATGTTCCACAGCAGTGTGCTCTGTCACCGCAGGCGGCGATCATGAAAGGCCCAGGTTCCCCATTTACAACCATGTAATTCAATGATTGGGTGCACGGCGGTGGACACCGCCTTCCGCCATGACTACTACCACCAGTGGAATTATGTCACTTCCACTCCCTCATACCTGGATGGCAGGAGGCTGCCATCTTGCTACCACCACGTCATCATAGCCTGGCCATGGGACCCATTCAATGCCTCCTATTCTCCGACCTTAGTCGCTTGCTGTCATGAGTTTCTGATCCTCACATGCACCCATTTTTGGAAATGTGTCCACACTGGGATGCAATTACAACAGAGTTGACTCTGCACACATTTGCCTGACGGTGTGCTTAATACTTAGCATCTGTGTGTGTAACCTATGTGTCGCACATTAATTGATACAGTAACATCATGTGTTGCAGGTGTATGTTTGCCCTTCATATGTGTTCTTTCCTCCCCCATAGGTACAGACCCATGCACCTGCATAACACCTGCAGACATATGTCCTGTTCTCCCAAAAGGCTGAACTTCCTCCCATCAAATCTGGATTTTATGCCTTTGCTATCATCCCAGATATGAAAGGTGCCATTGATGGAACTCACATAGCTCTCATACCCCCCAAGAGCGAATGACCAGGCGTACAGGAATCGAAAGAACTTCCACTTCATGAATATACAATTGGTGTGTACTGCTGACCAGTACATAGCACATGTAAATGCCAGGTTCCCAGGCTCAGTCCAGGATTCCTTTGTCCCGAGAAACAGCAGTGTACCACACAGAGAATGACTCATAAGTGAGCGTGTATGACAATGGTTCTGTAAATGGGTGACAGCCAGCCAATATGTATCTGCAGTCAGTTCATTATGGTCCTGTTTACGTTCACTATTGCAGGTGATTCTGGGTACCCCAACTTGCAATGGCTCCTGACACCAGTGAGGAATCCCAGGACAGATGCAGATAGGAATTATAATGAGGCCCATGGATGTACTAGGAGGGTGATTGAGCACACTGTAGGTCTCCTGAAGGCTAGATTTTGATGCCTCCATCTCTCTGGGGGTTCTCTGTGCTATGTCCCTGACAAGATGTATAAGATAGTGGTGGCATGCTGCACAACTGGGCTGTGAGGAAAGCTATCCCCCTTCTAGAAGAGGAGGGTGTTGTCCAACCAGCCCAGCAACCTCAGAGAGTGGATGAGGTTGATGGTGAGGAAGAAGAGGGAGGCGATCCTAACTCCAGGACCCAGCTGATCCACCTATACTTCAAGTGACCCTGAGGTACTGTTCAATGATGCTGTTGTCTTCACTGTATAGTTTCAGTCAGACTCATGTAATTGGTAATGTGATGTTTATAGTCATTGACACTGTTAACTGAGTACTGAAGTGGCATGTGTCAGGGAACCCAATAATGTGTACATTGTGATTTACTTCAGACACTACAGTGCATGGGATCCCCTCTTGCAATAAAGGTATGAATATTACATTGATTGGCTAATGCATACACACGCACAATTTTTAGCTCATAATGACCAGGGACATATGATTTGAGTTCATATGTGTTTTTATTAAGTGACACAAATTTGGAATATCATTGTACAGTGATAGGGAGTCGGCTAATGGTGCATATCCATACACTTGTGCATGTGCCCAGCTGTTGGTGGCACTGGGTTTTAGGCCATGTGTCCATTGGTAGATGGTGCGTTGGCAGTGGCAAGTCAACAAGGTAGCACAGTGGCACACAAGGAGACAGTTTAGAGCAAGGTCACTTCTTAGAGGGGGCCTTGGTCTTGGCTGATGTTCCAGTGCCATGTCTGGGCCTGAGGGCACATTTTAGTGACTGAAGCTGGGCTGCAAGGCTAGGGGTGCTGGTCTCCTGTGTGTCCTCTGGCAGTGGCACCAGTCCAGTAGCTGCTGCAGATGTAGATAGCAGGGCAGTATCCTAGCTAGAGATAGGGGCTTGCAGGTGGGTGAAGGTCTCAGGCTGGATAGGATAGTGGTGCTGCCGCACCCCTGCAATGGTGGCCATGGAAGCATTGAGCTGTTTCCATTGCTCCATGGCCAGTTGGTGGTGTGCTATCTGCAGCCTTTGATTTTGCTCCAAGGTGGCCAGGATCTGGTCCATCATGTCCTGGGTATGCTGGTATGCTCCCAGGACCTCAAATATCACCTCCTGGGCTGCAGCATCCATCCTTTGGCTTCCACCCTGGGCCACTGATGCCCTCCCACTGGCCCTTGCCCCCTCTGCCTGTATCCCCTGCACAGGTCTGGCAGTCCCACTTGCACTGGGGCCTTCATCATCCTGCCTGTTGGTGGGTGGAGACTCTGGCCTCTGTACATGTGGGCCGCCAGTCTGTGCCCCAGAGGCAGTTGTATGGAGTCATTTGGCCAGAGCTGATGTTGGTGGATGGGTGGTAGGACTGTCAGTGGTTTCCTGGGTGGGGCTGCTGGAGGGTGACACTCCAGGACTGTGTGACGGGCCAGGGTATTCCTCTCTTTCCACACATCCCTCTCCAGTCTCCTGAGTGGGGCCTCTGTCTCCGTGTGAAGGACTGCCACTCCTCGGACTTTCCGTCCGGGTGGCATAGGTGGTGGTGCCTGTGGGGGGGAATGGACATTTATGTGTCATGTACTATTTTGGAATTTGATGCACAGCTCTGCCCTATTTTGTGCTTTTATTCCCTTGTCGTGGCATACCAGGTCCTTTTGTGTACATATCTTTGCATTTTGTGTGGGGGTGGAGGTGCATTGTGGGTGCAGTAGTGCCACTGTGAATCAATGTATGGGTAGGAGACTGTGCACAAGGGGCAGTATGGGGGCCGGTTTGTGGGATTGTGGGCATGCAGGATAACTGGATGTGGATGTTGTGGACTGGATGGGAATGGGGTCCTGGTGGTAGTGAGAGGGGTGGGGTGGTGCATGCATTATAGGTGGGGTGACTGTTAAGGTATTGTAGTTGACTTACCCGAGTCCAGTCCTCCAGTGAGTCCAGAGAGGCTCTCCAGGTGCAGGATAGCGAGTACCTTCTCCTACAAGACGGTGTAATCGGAAGGTGTAGGTGGGGGTCCTCCACCAGTCTTCTGTATTGCGATGCTGTGCCTGGATACCACCTCCGGCATAGGTTGTTCCATCGCTTCCGGATGTCCTTCCTTGTGCGTGGATAGTTGTCCACTGCGATGACCTTGTTCACAATTGTCTGCCATAGCTCCATCTTCCTGGTGATGGGTGTCTGCTATACATTTGTGCCCCGAATAGTTCTCGCTCGACCCTGAGTATTTCGTCCACCACAGTGCTTAGCTCTCTATCTGTGAAGCGGGGTGCTTAGGAGGTGCTATGGTGTGTGTTGTGAGTGGGGTGTTGTGGGTGTATTGGTGAGGGTGCTGTCATGTGTGGGACTTATGAGGGTGTTTGGGGTTTGTGTGTGTTTGGCAGTGTATTTGTGCGTGTGACTTTTGTTATGTTGTGTTCAGTATATGCGTGTTGTGTTGTCAGTCTCAGATGTGCTATTGTCGATGCAAAGGATTGTGGAGTGTGTATGTGAGTGTTTTATAGTGGTGTGGATGTGTGTCAGGTGTGTGGGTTTCAAAGTTGTCAATGTGTGCATTGCTGGCCGTGGCGGTCCGTACTGCCAATGGTCGTTCAGCATCCACTATCCGCCATGCTGCATCATTCTTTGGTGGGTGAAGGATTTGTCTGCATGGTGGTGGCGGGGTGGGGTGTACTGCCTTTCCACCATCGTAGGCCCTGGTGGTGCGTGGAGGTTGCAAGATTTTTGGAGGTTTGTCTTTTTGGCATCATAATTCGGCAGTGCCCCGTTTTCCATCATGTTCATAATGACCACCTATGTGCCACACATTGCATTCTGTTACTCTGAAAATAGCACAGATGATGTTCATATGTGGAGGTTTCTAGGGGGCTTATGTAGAAGATACTTGCACCACCGGTGCCTCAGTACTCTTCAGAATTTAAGTGAGGCGCAGGCCATGCAAGGGGCTTTATTGTTCTGGGCAACAGTCAGTTGAGTATACTATGATAACACAACTCTGCTCAGATGGATGTGGGACATGTCTACGGATTGTAGCAAACTAGATTGTAGCATACTAGATGTATGCAGATTTACCAACATGATCTACCCATCATGATAATTGTGACTGAGCTTAGTCACATCATGTGTGCATAGAATGTGAATGTTGAGTGTATACTTGGTACTTAGGAGATGTTAGACATGCATGTGGACAAGTAGGTCAATAAGAATGAATAATCATGCTGCACCCAGTGCAGTGCCACTCCTACTGCACTCCTTAGGGCACCCATACAGCCACCATGTGCGCGCCGCATTAGACATGTTGCATACCATACCACAGAGTAGGGGGCAATGGGTACAAAATCTGTAGACAATATAGCTGTACTGTTCAGGCTTAGGACAAACTATATGGGCACTAAACGTGAACTGTACATAGAGGCCCATTGTAAGCAATGGTGTGCCCCGTGCTCTGAGCAGGTGTTAACCGAAGGATACATGAATGATGCATTGGCATTCCTTTGAATTTCCAGTGCCAATTTTCCTGCCCCCCACCAGATGAACCCCACCTTACCTCCACATAGTTCAGAGCAATTTCCCCGGACTTTGCGAGTGTGAGGACACCATTACACGCGTGCACTACATATAGGTCAGTACCTATATGTAGCTTCAGAATGGTAACTCTGAATATGGCCATATAACATGTCTAAAATCATGGAATTGTCCCCCCATGCCAAAGCTGGTATTGGGGTGCCAATCCCATGCATCCCCGCGGCTCCATCATGGACCCTGGGTACTGCCAAACCAGCTCTCTGGGGTTTTCACTGCAGCTACCGCTGCTGCCAACCCACAGACAGGCTTCTGCCCTCCTGGGGTCTGGGCAGCCCAGTCCCAAGAAGGCAGAACAATGGATTTCCTCTGAGAGAGGGTGTTACACCCTCTCCCTTTGGAATAAGGTGTTAAGGGACTGAGAGGAGTGGCCTCTCCTGGCCTCTGGGAATGCTTTGAAGGGCATAGATGGCACCCTCCTTTCATAAGCCAGTCTACACCAGTTCAGGGATCCCCCAGCCCCTGCTCTGGTGTGAAACTGGACAAAAGAAAGGGGAGTCACCACTCCCCTATCCATCACCACCCCGGGGTGGTGCCTAGAGCTCCTCCAGTGTGTCCCAGGCCTCTGCCATCTTGAATGCTGAGGTGTGAGGGCACAATGGAGGCCTCTGAATGGCCAGTGCCAGCAGGTGACGTCAGAGACCCCTCCTGATAGGTGCTTACCTGACTAGGTGGCCAATCCTCTTCTGAGGGCTATTTAGGGTCTCTCTTGTGGGCTTATCTTCAGATAATGAATGCAAGACCTCACCAGAGTTTCTCTGCATCTCCCTCTTCGACTTCTGCCAAGGATCCACTGCTGACTGCTAAACTGCAACAAAGTACCAAGAAGACTACCAGCAACATTGTAGCACCTAATCCTGCTGGCTTTCTCGACTGTTTCCTGGTGGTGCATGCTCTGGGGGCAGTCTGCCTTCAACCTGCACTGGAAGCCAAGAAGAAATCTCCTGTGGGTTGATGGAATCCTACTACAGCAGGCCCCAAACTTCTGCTTGACCGGTCCTCTGGTTCCCCTCTCATCATGACGAGCGTGGTCCCTGGAACACAGGAGCTGGATCCAAGTGACCCCGACAGTCCAGTGGTCCATCTGTCTAAATTTGGAGGAGGTAAGTCCTTGCCTCCCCCACGCCAGACAGTAATCCTGTGTACTGCGTAAACTGCAGCTTCTAGGGCTTCTGGGCACTTTTGCAAGGAATCCTTTGTGCACAGCATAGCTCAGGTCCCCAGCACTCCGTCCTGCATTGCTCAACTCGCTGCGTTGACCACCAGCTTCGTGGGACCCTCTTTTTTTGTGTTGAGATGACCGCCGTGCTCAGATTTCTTGAAAGCCTGTTCAAGTGCTTCTGCAGGTGCTGCCTGCTTCTGCGTGGGCTCTCTGTCTTGCTGAACGCCTCCTCTGTCTCCTCTTCCATGTGGCAACTTCCTGGTCCTTCCTGGGCCCTGGCAGCACCCTTTTTCTTCAACCATGACCTTTGCAGCTAGCAAGGCGTGTTTGTGGTCTTTCTGCATAGAAACTACTCTGCATCCTTCAGCATTCCATGGGACATCTTCTGTGCCATTTTGCACCTTCATCCTGGGTTTTGTGGGGTCCTGTCCCCGCTGGACACTTTCGTGACTCTTGGACTTGGTCCCCTTCCTTTACAGGTCATCAGGTCCTGGAATCCATCTTCAGTGCTTTGCAGTCAGTTGTGGTCTTTGCGGAATCTCCTATCATGACTTTACTGTGTTTCTGGGGAAGTAGGGGCACTTTACTCCTACTTTTCAGGTTCTTGGGGTGGGGTATCTTGGACACCCTTAGTGTTTGCTTACACTCCCAGCGACCGTCTACAAACTACACTAGGCCTAGGGTCCCTAAGTGGTTTGCATTCCACTTTCTTAGTATATGGGTTGTGTTGCCCCCTACACCTATTGCATCCTATTGTATTCTACAGTGTTTGCACTACTTTTCTAACTGTTTACTTACCTGATTTTGGTTTGTGTGTATATTTTGTGTATTTTACTTACCTCCTAAGGGAGTATATCGTCTAGGATATTTTTGGAACATTGTCACTAAAATAAAGTACCTTTATTTTTAGCAACTCTGAGTATTGTGATTCTTATGAAATAGTGCTATATGATATACGTGGTATAGTGGGAGCTTTGCATGTCTCTTAGTTCAGCCTAAGCTGCTCTGCTATAGCTACCTCTATCAGCCTAAGCTGCTAGAACACTACTAATCTACTAATAAGGGATAACTGGACCTGGCACAAGGTGTAAGTACCATCAGGTACCTACTATAAGCCAGGCCATCCTCCTACATTGGTGGTGCAGCGGTGGGATAAGTACTTGTAACTGCTTTACCACTTTGTCATTGGTGCTTTTCATAAGAAAAACATATTCCAAATACTTAAAAATATACACAGTTAACCTAAACAGTTTAACTCTCTTTCTAAAAATGTTCTAAAAAGTTTCTCAAAAGTTTTCAAAAGTTTTGAAAAAGTTTTTTTCTTTTCTTTAAAATTTTTAAAACGTTTTTCTCTCTGTCCTAAACCCTTTCCTACACCTGTGTATGCAGTAGAATTTACTTCCACAGTTGTCCAGGCAACCTATGGTAGTGTAAACTTTAAATGTTTGAGGGGTCTCTGCATAGAAAGAGGTTTAAGCATTGGTAAGAACCCTACCAAAGATCTTCTCCTTTGCCTTCTCCTAGAAAGCGACCAGAATAAGTCTGGCCCATCCAGGATCAGGAGGTAGAGGAGGGGGGGGGTACCCTTCAAGAATCAGGAGAGGGCTCTGAGGACTCTGGGGAGGGTTCATCCAAAGACCTGTCAGCTAACAGACCATCTAGTGAAGCTGGTAGTGGGAGGGGGGTAACACACTAGTAGGGCACCTTTCACTCCAAAAGGCCAGGTAACCAGAGTCCAGACAGTTAGAGACAGGTCCACTTCTGCCAATTCTCATATTTCCTCTGTGTCTTAGAATTCCCAAGCCTCCCACCCTGAGAATGACACCCTAGAGAGGGAACTCAGTAAGCTGAGGTTGAAAGAGGCAAGATTGAAGCTTAGACAGCAGCAGTTGGCTTTGGACAGGGAATCTCTAGATGTAGAGAGGGAAAGGCAGAGGTTGGGGTTAGTTCCCAATGGTGGCAGCAATAGTGTTCTTGATAGTAATCCTATAAGAGAAGAAGATTCAAGAAACCTGCACAAGATTGTCCCCCCTTGCAAGGAGGGGGATGACATTGACAAGTGGTTTGCTGCACTTGAGAGGGCCTCTATGGTACAGTTGGTCCCTCAAATGCAGTGGGCTGCTATCCTGTGGCTATCTTTCTCTGGTAAGGGTAGGGGTAGGCTACTTACTGTCAGAGAAAGTGATGCCAATAACTACAGAGTTTTGAATGGTGCACTCTTAGATGGATTTGGCTTAATCACTGAACAATACAGGATAAAGTTCAGAGATACCAGAAAAGAGTCCCCTTAAGACTGGACAGACTTTGTAGACTGTTCAGTGAATGACTTGGAGGGATGGTTACATGGCAGTAAGGTGACTGACTATGAAAGCCTGTATAATCTAATTCTGAGAGAGCATATTTTGAATAATTGTGTGTCTGACTTGTTGCATCAGTACTTGGTAGACTCAGATCTGACCTCTACCTAAGAATTGGGAAAGAAGGAAGACAAATGGGTCAGAACAAGAGTGAACAGAAAAGTTCCTACAGGTGGTGACAAGGATGGCAAGAAGAACGATGGTAAGTCTTCTGACAAGGGTTGGGGCAAAGATAAAAAAGATTCTGAGTCTTCATCAGACCAACAAAAATCCTCTGGGGGTGGT
Organism: Pleurodeles waltl; assembly: GCF_031143425.1. Taxonomy (NCBI): domain Eukaryota; kingdom Metazoa; phylum Chordata; class Amphibia; order Caudata; family Salamandridae; genus Pleurodeles; species Pleurodeles waltl. Next base: position 116,628,543 of record NC_090442.1, read on the forward strand.
GGGTCCAAATCCTCTTCCCACAATCAAAAGAAGCCATGGTGTTATTTATGTAAAATTAAAGGCCATTGGGTAAGTGGTTCCACCTGCCCAAAGAAAAACACCAAGGCTCCCACTACCACAACCCCAACTGCGTACTTTAGTGCCCCTAGTAATAGCAGTGGTGGTGGGAAGTCTACTACAAATAGGCAATCAAAGGGTCTAGCTGGGCTCACCATTGGTAGTGTAGTTGGGGTTGGTCTTGTTAAGGAGACACAGAGACTGTTTTAGTCTCTGATAGTGATATTGACTTTGCCACCTTGGTTGCTTGTCCCCTTAATATGGGTATGTACAAGCAACTTCCCCTAATAAATGGTGTTGTAGTTGAGGCCTACAGGGATACAGGAGCCAGTGTCACTATGGTGATTGAGAAACTGGTTCACCCTGATCAACACCTACTTGGTCAGGAGTACCAAGTGACTGATGCTCATAACAACACTCTTAGCCACCCCATGGTTGTTGTGAATCTCAAATGGGGGGGGGAGGTTACTGGTCCAAAGAAAGTTGTGGTAGCCACTGATTGATCACACAAGAAAGGTGTACACTGTTCCAGAGAAGGAATGAATCTAAGGGAACCTTATAGTTCAGGAGCAAGAGCCCTCACACATCCTAACGGATGTCATGCTTCATCATTGGGGTGCACCTCGTCAGACCGGCGCTGTAATGTCTGACTGGCTCCCAGTTAGGGTGCTCTTTGCCGGAGATCTTTTAAAGTGACTGCCGCAATGGTAAATCTCACTGGAAATGGTTATGGTCAGGCACTATTTCTGGCACGAGAGTAGAAGGTTAAAATTGGTTCTACACCCCAAAGAAACCAGCACTGTTTATTTTATCTGAACAAAGGGGGTTAGACCAAGATTAAAAACACTGGGAAAGTGGGAAATGAGAATTAGTGCTCAGCCACTTTCATACGGTGGATGGGGCTGGTGAAATGACCACCTAACCCTTAAACACTGGTCAACATATTTCTATACAGATGCTATGACGCTTCTTCAGGACCATCAAGTAAACAGGACTTCTCTTGACCCATAATTAGTAAAGATGCTTAAAAAATTATGTCAAATACATAAAACTGATTTATAAAAGTATTAGCAAACAGTCACTTACATTGGGGTAAACTGCCAATCAAAAAGAACAAAAAGGTCACCCTAGAAAATAAATCATAAATTTCAATACACATGATTAGTGCCAACGTCACCCGTGATGAACCAGTGAAAACAAGGGTGATAACCCATAATGCACTGATGTGAGCAAAATCATATGCTTACCATCCCCAGTTGTAGGAAGGGCCCATTGGGAAGAACATGCCTTGAACGGTCACTACTAAATCAAGACAAATGGGAAGAACAAAATGTATAAAACTTAAATACAATTAGGATCTTACAAATTCAACTGGTCATGGGTATGTCTATGCCAACAACAATTCATAGACCAAGGATACACTCGAGTCATGGCCACCAGTGTTGGCTATTTTATCACCAAGTCTTGTCTCATTTGGTTTAATAATGGCTGGAGGGTGAAAGGAGATATAAATAGATTCAGCGATCACCCACATGTTAATGCTCCCAGGCTAAAAAAAACATAAACAACAATACATGAAAAAAGTATTAATGTGTAGCGGTAATAGAATCTGTCCTCATGTGCCCCCACAATTTAACCAAACCACCTACAGATCGTAGTCGCCGTAACTTATTTATAGTTGTAGGTGATCATGTAAGCAAAAACAAACACGAACTGCAGTCGGCTGCGTGCTTAACGAGCGATTTGCTATCCTCGAAAATCACTTACTTTGCTTCTGGCACCTACCCTGGCTCGTTCTCCCATACATGAGAGAGCCGGGAGCCAGAGTATCCTTTTAAAGAAAAGGAAACGCAAGTCTAACGTGTTTCCGAGTCACATGGAGGCATCAATGAAAGAAAGAACTGACCAGCTACTGAGGCAGTCAGAAAAATAGAAAAAGGACACTCGATAAAAGTCCGTAGGGGCCATATTGGAAAGGAGGATTAATACTCGTTGTTGTAGTTAAAAAGCACTAAATAACACATAGTGTCTCAGTATACTAATGCCAATTGAAGATGAATGTAGGTAATAAAAATATAGTAGTAATAAAAATGAGAAAAATAGAATAGGGACAGTGTAGTCCCATAAAACAAACAACTCTAGTGAGAGGTCATATCGTCAATCAAACAACGTGATGGTGTTGTGCACCCATTCATAGTATTAAGCACAAAGGAGTAACATCATTGGTAACCAGTAAGGTCACGGGGGACAATATTGACTGAAGAAAACAGGAAAAAAAGGTTACGCTAACAGGTAGCTAGTCACTAATCCAACCACAAATCAACTGAGGGTAATTAATAAGACAGTGTAACCCACGGGATATCATCATTCAATCTGTCAATGTTGGTTTGAAGTTTAAACACCCAACGTTATTCAAGCCTGAACAGAGAGTGTGGAAAATCATGTCTAAACTTGGGGGCATCCAGAATCACCCATCTTAAGTCGTCAGGGCTATAGGGTGCGTCCAAAAAATGTGCCCATAATTTGGTGTTGATGCTTCAGCACCTGATGTTGCTCCGGTGTTCATTAATTCGTGTTTTGACAGGTCTAGTAGTCATCCCAACATATCGCAGGCCACAGGGACATGTCACCATATAAACGCAATTCTTTGTGTTGCAATTGGTGTGTTTGGTGAGACGCCATTGGCCTATAGGTTCCAAGTCAAGAGTCTCGACATGGCTGGTCAGAGGACAAACATTGCAATGTCCACATGGATAATGCCCCACCACAGGGAAAGGTTCCAAAGTGTTGTTTGTGTATCAGTCTGGGATCGGCCACAGGGACGGGTATGTATAATAATATCCTTGATGTTTTGAGATCGCTTCAAGGTAAAGAGAGGTCTAGGGATCGTGTTGCCCCCACTTGTAAGAATTGACCATCTCTTGTTGATTCATTTCTTGATCTCATTAGATAAAGAGGTAAACGTGGAGACACAAGTCAACCGCATGTTAGGTTCCTTTTTGTTTGACTGAAGCAGAGCTTCAAGATTATTATTTCTGGCTCTCTTGCGGGCTTGGTTGACAATTTGCAGTAGATATTGTCGTGCAAGTAGTTTAGTTTGTAAGTCATCAGCTTGGGCATCATACACATGTGGTGAGCTCCAATTACGTCTTAACCGTAGGAATTGACCAAACGGTAAGTTGTAACGTAAGGATTTCGGGTGATGACTATCGTATGTGAGTAAACTATTGCGGTCTGTAGGTTTGTGGTATGCACTAGTGGATCATTTACTGTTACAAATAGTGATCAAAAGGTCTAGGAAGTTAACTTCCTTGGTTGACACCGTAGAGGTACATTTCAGGTACAGGTTAAGTGAGTTAACCCAATCAGTGAAAGAGTCAACAGTAGTCAGGGAACCATGCCACACTACCAGGATGTAGTCGATGTAACAACGCCATAGCTTGATGTTATTGAAAAAAGGATTGGTAGTTGGAAGAATAAATCGTTTTTCAAAACTGTACATGTAAAGACAAGCCAAGCTTGGTGCAAACGTGCTCCTGATGCAAGTACCTCTAATTTGATGATAGAACTGCTCTTCAAACTGAAAAAAGTTTTCCGTCGTAGCCAGTGTTGCATATTGCATGATAAAGGAGATAGGAGAAGACAAGATGCCAGGGCTTTCATGTAGTGCTGTCTCCACTACCTGTAATGTTGCCTCCTGGGGTATATTGGTATAAAGGGCCTCAACGTCCAGGGTAATCAAACTGTGGACATCCACTGTGTTATTGATGGTCTCAATCAAATTCAAAACATCTTTGGTATCTTGTCAATAGGTGGAACATCCACTTACAAGTGGCTAAAGGAAATGATCACAAAAAATAGACAATGGTTCTAAAATGGAACCGATCCCAGACACTATAGGACGTTCAGGGGGTGGCAATTTGCCTTTGTGAATCTTGGGAAGGCAATTAAAATAGGGGACTTTTGGGTTAGCAGTGTCTAAAATGGATGCCTCTTTAGGGGAAATCCAAGCGTTATTCAATGCTTCTGTGATCATGGCCCCAATCTGAGATTGTAATCTAGGTGTAGGATCACGGGTTATAGACGCATAGTAGGTCGTATCGCTCAACAGGCGCAAACATTCTTGACTATAGTCCTCAGTGTTCATTATGACTACTGCTCCTCCTTTGTCAGCCTGCTTAAGAACAATAGTGGTATCACTAGCAAGTGTCCCCATGGCTCTCCTTTTAATTGTGGAGATATTGATAAAAGGATGTTTGGGATGTAAAGTAGCCAGATCGGCCAATGCTGCCTTCTCAAATGCATGGACTTTATAGGGAATAGCAGAGGCAGGGGACACACACGTTGAAGGAGGTCTCAACCCAGAGTCAACCTGTATAGGGTCAACCAATTGGTCACAAAAGAAGTAGCCACTGATTTACCTGTAGACTGCTTACTACGCAATGATTTGGAAACATCAGCTTGGGCTGAAGTGGAGTAAGAGGCTCATGCAGCAATGCTGGGCTTTGCTCTCACAAGGGCTCAGGCCCAGAAGCAAAGAAGACAGGGAAGCTTGGATCCTGGAACAATGGACCAAGTGCTCCCAAAAGCTAGGGGTAGGAAGGGCAAATCCATGCCCACTATCCCTCCCTCTCCAGAAGATTCCCCGTTTGAGGAAGAGGAATCCTCTCCCTGTGCAAAACCTACACCAGATGGGCTGGGAGAAGACACTACTGAGCTTTTGGGTGCGGGGGGGCTGCTAGGGAAGAGCTGAGTGTGGCACAGCAGACCACGCCCATTAGAGTGTTTAAGGCAGCAAGCTGTCAAACAGCAGAATGGGGCTATCACTGATAGCCATAAGGTCTATTATGAAGATAACCTCCTTTATACTGAGGCAAGGGACCCTAAACCTGGAGCTTCTAGGAGATTGGCCATCCCTTTGCAGTACAGAGAGTTTCTTCTAACCCTGGGACATGATATTCCTTTGGATGTGCATTTGGGCCACAGTAAAACGTGGGACTGACATGTTCCATTGTTTCACTGGCCTCACATGTCAGAGGCCACTAAGGAGTTTTGACACTCCTGTGTGACCTTCCAAGCCAGTGGCAAGACTGGTGGTACACCTAAGGCCCCCTTAATTCCACTTCCTGTGGTCGGGGTGCCCTTTGAAAAGGTGGGGGCTGACATAGTTTGCCCCCTTGACTCTCCAACAGCTTCAGTCAATAGGTTTATCCTTGTGGTAGTGGACCATGCCACTAGGTATCCTGAACCCATACCCTTAAGGACCACTACAGCGCCTGCAGTGGCAAAGGCCCTCCTGGGAATCTTTTCCAGAGTGGGTTTCCCTAAGGAAGTGGTGTCAGACAGAGGTAGTAACTTCATGTCTGCATACCTCAAAGCTATGTGGAAGGAGTGAGGTGTAATGTATACATTCACTACTCCTTATCATCCAAAGACAAATGGTCTGGTTGAGAGATTTAATAAAACTCTCAAAGGTATGATTATGGGACTCCCTGAAAAAAATCAGAAGGAGAATGGATGTCCTGTTGCCATGCCTCCTTTTTGCTTATAGGGAGGTACCCGAAAAAGGAATTGGCTTTAGCCCCTTTGAGCTTCTCTTTGGGCACCCTGTAAGAGGTCCCCTTGCACTTGTGAAGAAGGGTTGGGAACAACCTTTAAAAGCTCCAAAGCAAGACATTGTGGACTATGTACTTGGCCTAAGATCCAGAATGGCTGAGTACATGAAAAAGCCCAGTAAAACCTTCAGGCCAGCCAAGAGCTCAAAAAGTAATGGCATAACCAGAAGGCTGTCCTGACCCACTACCACCCAGGACAGAAGGTGTGGGTATTGGAGCTTATGGCCCCAGGAGCACTCCAGGACAAATGGAGTGGACCCCATCTCATTGCAGAAAAGAAGGGTGAGGTCACCTATTTGGTAGACCTGGGCACTGCCAGGAGTCCCCTTAGAGTGCTCCATGTCAATCGCCTAAAACCTCACTATGACAGGGCTGACTGAACCCTGCTCATGGCAACTGATGAGGGGCAGGAAGAAGAGGGTGACCCTATCCCTGACCTTTTCTCCACCACTGAAGCTGATGGCTTAGTGGAGGGAGTGGTGCTTGCAGATTGCCTTACTGCTGAGCAGGACAACTGTATAAATCGTCTAGGCCAATCCTCTGACCTCTTCTCACTGATACCAGGTACCACTATCTGGTGTGAGCACACAATCAACACTGGAGACAGTTTACCTGTCAAAATTAAGATTTATAGGCAGCCTGACCATGTCAGAGATTGCATAAAAAAGAGGTACCGAAACTGCTGGGCTTAGGAGTGGTTGAGCTTTCAGAGAGCCCATGGGCTAGCCCAGTGGTGCTTGTCCAAAAACCTCACTGTAAAGATGGTAAAAGTGAAATGAGGTTTTGTGTTGACTACAGAGGTCTCAATCAAGTAACCAAAACTGATGCTCACCCTATACCCAGGGCAGATGAGCTAATAGATACACTGGATTCTGCCAAGTATCTAAGCACTTTTGATTTAACTGCAGGGTATTGGCAGATTAAATTGCTAGAAGATGCTAAACCTAAAACAGCATTTTCCACCATTGGAGGGCACTATCAGTTCACTGTCATGCCCTTTGGTTTGAAAAATGCACCTGCCACTTTTCAGAGTTTAGTGAACACAGTCCTGCAAGGTTTGAAAGCTTTTAGTGCAGCATATCTAGATGATATAGCTGTCTTTAGCTCCACCTGGGATGAGCACCTAGTCCACCTATGGAACGTTTTTTGAGGCCCTGCAAAAGGCAGGCCTCACTATCAAGGCTTCAAAGTGCCAGATACGGCAGGGGAAAGTGGTTTATCTGGGCCACCTGGTAGGTGGGGAACAGATTTCACCACTGCAAGGGAAGATCCAGACCATTATGGAATGGGCTCTCCCTATAACTCAAACCCAGGTGAGAGCCTTCTTAGGCCTCACAGGGTACTATAGGAGGTCCATTAAGAACTATGGCTCCATTGCAGTTCCTCCTAATGACCTCACTAGTAAGAAGATGCCTAAAAAGGTATTGTGGACAGCTAGCTGTCAAAAGGCTTTTGATGAGTTAAAACAGGTCATGTGCTCTGCACCTGTCCTAAAAAGCCCTTGTTACTTCAGGAAATTCATAGTCCAGACTGATGCTTCTGAAGTAGGGGTAGGGGCAGTACTATCACAGCTTAACACTGAGGGCCAGGATCAACCTGTTGCCTTTATCAGCAGGAGGTTGACCCCTAGAGAAAAGCGTTGGTCTGCCATAGAGAGGGAAGCCCTTGCTGTGGTCTGGGCACTGAAAAAGTTGAGATCATACTTGTTTGGTACTCACTTTATTGTTCAGACAGACCACAAACCTCTATTATGGCTTAAACAAATGAAAGGTATAAACCCTAATTTGTTGAGGTGGTCCATCTCCCTACAGGGAACGGACTATACATAGACCTGGGAGTACCCATTCCAATGCAGATGGACTCTCCAGATATTTCCACTTAGACAATGAAGACCCATCTCGGCAAGGTAAGCCTTATTGTCCCTCATTGGGGGGGGGGTTGTGTACGAAAGTACCATCTTTCGTGGCATGTTACCCCCGTTTTTACTTGTGAATCAGTTGTTTTTGCCTGTTTCACTGGGATCCTGCTAGCCAGTACTCCAGTGCTCATAGTTGTGGCCTGAATGTGTGTTCCCTGTGTGGTGCCTAACTGTGTCACTAAGGCTCTGCTAATCAGAACCTCAGTGCTTATGCTCTCTCTGCCTTTAAAACTGTCACTGCAGGCTAGTGACCATTTTTACCAATTCTAATTAACACACTGGAACACCCTTATAATTCCCTTGTATATGGTACCTAGATACCAAGGGTATTGGGGTTCCAGGAGATCCCTATGGGCTACAGTATTTCTTTTGCCACCCATAGGGAGCTCAGAGAATTCTTACACAGGACTGCCACTGCAGCCTGAGTGAAATAATGTCCACGTTATTTCACAGCCATTTTACACTGCACTTAAGTAACTTATAAGGCACCTATATGTCTAACCCTCACTTAGTAAAGGTTAGATGCAAAGTTACTAAGTGTGAGGGCACCCTGACACTAGCCAAGGTGCCCCACATTGTTCAGGGCAATTTCCCCGGACTTTGTGAGTGTGGGGACACCATTACACGCGTGTACTATATATAGGTCAATACCTATATGTAGCTTCACAATGATAACTCTGAATATGGCCATGTAACATGCCTAAGATCATGGAATTGTTCCCCCATGCTAAATCTGGTATTGGGGTACCAATCCCATGCATCCCCGGGGCTCCTGCTGCCAACCTAAAGACGGATTTCCTCTGAGAGAGGGTGTTGAAGCTACCCAGGTACTTTTCAACACTAACAGATGTAACAAAGTTTTGCGAGTTGCAAATGGCCCGATTCGCAATTTGCGATCTCGCCAAATCCGAAATGGGATGCAAAAATCCCATTTCTGAAGTGCAAATAGCAATGCGAGCCATTACAGACTCGCAAAAAATAGCGACCTGATGGTGCGACCCGCAAAGAGGAAGTCGCAATTTGCGAGTCGCAAACCATATGAAAAAGCCAGTCGCAAATTGTGACTAGTCGCAAAAAGCCCTTTTTGCACACCCAAATTACCACTAAGTCAGAGCAGGTGGTAACTAGAAGGCGACCCAGAAGGCATCTGGGTTACTCAAAATGGATGAATTGTATGTGATAGCATGGAGGAGGAGAGTCCACGCCGCCCAGCAGAGGCGGAGGAGGAGCCAGAGACAGGAGAGGATATACCGAACCAGGCAGACACTTTTCCAACAAACTGAGGAGGAGATTTATGACAAATATAGACTGAGCAGTGCAGCAATATTAGAATTAATTGAACTACTCAATCTGCAGCTTCAACGATAGACAATGTGCGGCAGCGCCATCCCCACACATGTGCAAGTGCTATGCTCACTGCTCCTCTTGGCCTCGGGTAGCTATCAGGGGGTGATTGCTGTGGCAGGTGGGGTATCCCAAAGTGCACTCTCACGATTCTTCCGATGTTTCCTAGATGCCATACTCACACACATGTCCAGATACATATACCTACCCAGGAATGAGGCAGAAATTAACAGCACCAAGTTGGACTTCTATAGAATTGCCAGCTTCTCCCATGTAATAGGGTGTGTCGACGGGACACATATACAAATCTGCCCTCTTGCAAATCTGGAATATGTGTTCCGCAATAGGAAATGTACCCACTCACTAAACATCCAGGTGGTATGCAACACCCATAATGTCATTACTGACATTGTAGCCAAATTTCCAGGGAGTACACATGACTCATACATATTCAGGCACATTAGGATACACCAACGCCTAGAACGTGGGGAGTTTGGAGATGGATATCTATTAGGTATTGGTGAATACACCCTGAAGCCATACATACAGGTCACTGTAGAAACCATCCATGCCCTGCTAGCATTGCTTATTTTTGCCAAACAGGTGACAGTGCATATGCTCTAAGACCATGGATACATACCCCATACCTAACACCTGGCAATGAGAACGAGAGGTGATATAACGGTACCCATCGGCAGACCAGAACTGTCATCGAGAGGACCTTTGGATTGTTAGGGGCAAGATTCAGATGCCTCCACAAAAGTGGAGGTGTGCTCCAGTATGCCCCAGAAACAGCATTCAAGTTAATTGGCGCATGTGCAATCCTACACAACATTGCCACCAGACGTGGGCTACATCACACCCCTGAAGACACAGATTCGGAGGATGAGGAGCAAGAGCTACCATACCGACAGCCTGGGGATAGAAGCATTGCAAATCAAGGCAGACAGAGACCAGACCACATTGCAACCCAATACTTTGGCAGGTACGTTGCAACTGTCACCACACTCACTGATGTCAGACAAACAGAGCCAAGTTGTGTAGTGGAACAAACAAAATCTTTTTATTAGTAAACTAAATGATGATAGAAAAGTGCTGTCCGTTTAAGTCTGTACATGTCCAAATGTAATGAAGACACATTAACACCATGTGCCTCATGCTGCCTGATGGCTTACACCCTCCTCCTTGTGCGCCCAGCATGGCTCATCCCAGGTGGGCCAGCTGACCCCTGCTGTGCACTTGCACTCCTTAGCACACGGGAGTCACTGGCAGACGCACTACTTATTGTGGACCCCTCCTCACTGTCCTGAGGGGTCTCACCTGTGCTCCTTGCCACCTGCCTAGCTTCCATCAAGTCCACTGCGTGGCTGATGCGGCCAAGTCCACATGCCACATCCCTCGCAAAGTGGGCAAGTTCCACCTGTAAACTCACTGTCTGTCTATACAGGCCAGTAGTGTTTGTTGCAAGACGTACAATTGAAGCTGCCATGCGGTCGAAGCGTACCACTGTATGGCGCTCCCTGCGCCTTGCGCTCTGTCTGTCTGCCACCAGTTCCGTCACAAGTTGGCGGATGGCCTCGGTGAGATCCCCCACATTTTCATTCAGTCTAGTGAACTGCGTGTTCACTTCAGCCAGGCCAGTGGTCATGCTGCTCTCCATCCTGTGCAATGTACTTGAGATTGACCTCAATTGTCTGTTTTGCAGGTGCTGACCGTTAGGAGGGATGCCTCTATTCCTGCAACTCCTGCCTCCCCAATCTCCTCCTGGGGCACTGGCAGAACTCTGCATCTGTGTCTGCACTTTTGTCGTGCTGCTGGCTCTGGACAACTTGCTGTGGGGCTGGGGCTGGGGCAGGGGTCGTATCAGCTTCCCCCATTTCCTGCTCTTGTTCCTGAGAGGACTCTGGTGGTGTCCTGCTGGGCCCAGGAATTTCTGCTGCAGCCTCCTGCACTGTATCTGGCCCGTTGTCTCCTCCCTGCCTCTTGTCGCTGATGGGGGTGTCTTGTGGGAGACCTGTGGGACATAGGGAATACACTGTCAGTCTCTCACATCTGTTTTATGCCTCATAATAAACATTTGCCTATATGCTGACTACTGTACTACATTGCCCATAATGCACAATTCTAGTGGTTGCTAGACTGGAATGGAGCTAGTCTGGTTGTGCCTGCTGCTGTGTACTGGGAGAGTGTGGATACTGCATTTGTAGGTGTGAATGCATATCTCATGGTACTCACTTTTGGATGTCCATGGCGCAGAACTGTCCACTTCTCCCATACCGAGTACGGCCTCAGGCTCCAGGGTCTGCTCCACCATTGCTTCCATGGCTGTGGGTGGTGGGACTGTGGATGGGCCTCCTCCGGTGCCCCTCATTTCTCTGAGCTGCTCTTCTACCCTCTCCTTTGTCCTGGAGCGCAGGTGATACCACCTTTTCTTGATTTCCTCCAGGGTGCGGTAACTCACCCCTATGGCATTAATCCGGTCCTGGATTTGCTGCTAAATCTTCTTTTTTTCTGTGTCTGGGACACTCAGGGCTGCCTTCCCAAACAGTTTGTCGTGGTGCTGTCAGCATTCCTCTGTGAGTACCTCCAGTTCTTAGTCAGAAAACTTCAGTTTTCTTCTTCTCCCAGCACTGCCTGTTTCCTCCATTGAAGCAGCAGGTCCTCTCTCCTGGGTGTTGCACAGCAGTTTGCAAAGGGTGTGGTTCTCCCTCATCCCAGGTGTATTTGATGACTTCCTGGTTCTGATGTCATCACCAAGAGCCAGGAAGTGAATTTCCAAACTGTTGTGCTGCACCTGCAGGTAATTTGGGGGCCAGTCGCAATTTGTGATACCCTACTCGCAAATTGCGAGCTCGCTTTTAGCGAGGTCGCAAAAAATGACCTCGCTGGAAGCGAACTCGCAAAATGCGGTGCAACATCATTTGCGAGTCACCAATTGGTGTCGCACTTTTTTCTTGGATCCCATTTTGCGAGTCGGAAATTGCGATTCGCATTAAATCGCAATTTCCGACTCACTATTTTTTTCCTGCCTACATCTGGCCCTTGGTGCTTTACTGCATTGGTACCATGAATGACGGCAGTAGTGCAGCAAAGCACAAGTAGGCCCATTGCCTACAATGCTTGTGCTACTTTGTCATCTGCCTTTAGCAGACCCCACACATGTGCTAATTGGATGGGACAGTGCAATCATTATGGATTGTCTGCCCCATTAGATTGTCCCTCCCTACATTTGGGACATTTCCTTCCATACAGCATATCTGCCACATGTATATTTTGGTGTAAGGATGTCTAATGTGGATCAATGCATGGATTTAGAGACTTTGTTGATGTGGCACAAGAGGAATGGGCATCTTGGATCCACATGGGCAACAAATTGTATGATGGTACAGTTGCATTATGAGCTTGTGACATTGTGCCCGTTGTGCCAGTTCTTACGCATGTAGACATCCCTTCATGCAGAACACCCACCATTCACACAACACAGACAACCTTGTTGCATGGTGACATTGAAGCTACTTCGAACAGCAGCACAAATGATGGACACAGACATGCCCCACGTGTTGTATGAGGTCACTTTTGTGCCCATTCCTAGAGTTGTTGTTGGGCCACCCTGTGTAGGATGCACTCCACTTAGGCCCTTATTTTTTTGCACAGCTTGGTGCAGTAGCAATATTAGTTTCAGGGCGCTTTGCCACTTTTGGAATGCAGGGATGTACCATGTTTACTGGAATTCTACACATCCCTGCGTTTCCCCCAGCACCTGCGCAGATTTGTTCTCCCTGCAGCAACGCAGGCATCCTTGCACCACAGTGAGAGGGTGCCTGTGTTGAGGGGATGGATCATTTCAATCATTCTATTATGGCAAGGTGGCATTTCTATGTGTGCTGCAGGATGCAGGATAAGGACAATGACACGAGGATGATGGAGAGCATTTTGCCTTGTTGCCCCATCTTGACACCACCCCTGGGATGGTCTTGACTTCAGTCACAGTCTAGAGTAAACAACAATATACACAGTCACAGCCACACTAATTGCACATTGTAGGAGGCTGGCCTGGCTTATAGTGGGTACCTGATAGTACTTACACCTTGTGCCGGGTCCAGTTATCCCTTATTAGCAGATTAGTAGTGTTCTAGCAGCTTAGGCTGATAGAGGTAGCTATAGCAGAGAAGCGTGGGCTGAACTAGGAGACTTGCAAAGCTCCTACTATACCACTTATATCACTTAGCACTATGGGGGTCATTACAACCCTGGCGGACGGTGTTAAAGCTGCGGAAATACCGCAAACAAGCCGGCGGACAAAAAAAGGGAATTATGACCCTGGCGGTAACTGCCAACAAAAACAGCCACTTTAACACTTCGCCCGCCACAGCGGTACAGACAAACAGCGTGGCGGTCACCGCCAACAGACAGGCGGAAGACAATGTACTGCCCACAGTATTATAACCTACCAATCTGCCACCTTTTCCGGGGCAGATTCTCCGTGGATAAAAACACGGCGGAAACAGCTTTTGCTAATGGAAAACGCTCACCTGAACACAGCCCACGAGGAACGACGACTCCATGGAGCCGGAACTCCAAATCCTACCTGCCCTTGTCTTTCTGCTCCTCTACGAACAACAGCGACGTAGGCTCAGAACATACCGGTGAGTACTGCATCTACGACACGAGGGGGGGGAGGCAAAAGTTAGGGGGACACCCACCAAACACCCCCACCCTCGCATATCACAACATACACACCAATGCAGTCAAAAATATCACATGAACAACCCACAATTCCCCCGAATTAATGCAAAGACAAAGCGAATTGCGGGCAAACATTGTAATGTGCCAATATACATGTCATACAAAAATATACAAATATATGTATTCCAAAATCACTCTTATTTACATAAATAATCCGATAAGTATTGCAGATATGTACACAACAATGTCCGTGCACAAACAGTCCAAAAATGCATGGGCGAGGCCCACATCAGATACCTGACCAAAATCCGAGAGAACACTGCCGGGGCATCAGATTGAAACACTACAGGCACCTCAGGGGGAAAGGAAGGAGGGGGCACCTCAGCCGGATGAATGCAAAGCCAGATCCACGATGGGGCTCCATGCCCATTGATGTATCCTGGGGAGTGCAAAGCCACAGTCTCACAAGTCTCTACAGTGGGTGGTTTGCCCACTGTGCCATCCTGGGGAATGCAAAGTCACAGTCTCTCAAGTCTTTACAGTGGGTGGTTTGCCCACTGTTACATCCTGGGGAGTGCAAAGCCACAGTCTCTCAAGTCTATACAGTGGGTGGGTTGCCCACTGTTACATCCTGGGGAGTGCAAAGGCACATTATCACAAGTAGATGCAGTTCTCAACTGGTACTGGGTGGGACTGGTGCCCAGACTGGAAGAGTCTCCCCGTGAAAGTTCATGTCCTGTCACTGTCCCAGCTGCACATGGGATAAGGATGCCTGATGTGGTGGCCTATTCATACCCACACGGTGTTTGCCCTGTTCAGCGGTCCTCACCATGGCGGTCTTGGTCTTGTTCAGCGGTCTTCACCATGGCGGACTTTGCCCTGTTCAGCGGTGCTTTGACATGGCAGTCTTTGCCCTGTTCAGCGGTCTTCACCATGGCGGTCTTTGCCCTGTTCAGCGGTGCTTTGACATGGCAGTCTTTGTCCTGTTCAGCTGTCTTCAACATGGCGGTCTTGGCCTTGTTCAGCGGTCTTCACCATGGCGGTCTTTGCCCTGTTCAGCGGTGCTTTGACACGGCAGCCTTTTCCCTGTTCAGCGGTCTTCACCATCGCGGTCTTTGCCCTGTTCAGCGGTGCTTTGACACGGCAGCCTTTGCCCTGTTCAGCGGTCTTCACCATGGCGGTCTTTGCCCTGTTCATCGGTGCTTTGACATGGCAGTCTTTGCCCTGTTCAGCGGTCTTCAACATGGCGGTCTTTGCCCTGTTCAGCGGTGCTTTGACATGGCGGTCTTTGCCCTGTTCAGCGGTGCTTTGCCATTGCCGTCTTTGCCCTGTTCAGTGGTCTTCACCATGGCGGTCTTTGCCCTGTTCAGCGGTGCTTTGACATGGCAGTCTTTGCCCTGTTCAGCGGTGCTTTGACATGGCGGTTCGGATACTGACATTGGTGTGTGGCATGACGAACTCCACACTGGACATTGGTGTGTGGCATGACGAACTCCACACTGGACATTGGTGTGTGACATGACGAACTCCACACTGGACATTGGTGTGTGGCTTGACGTTCCATCGTCGCCCAGCGGGGCTGTGGGATCCTGGTCCCTCCTGGGCACTGACTCCGGCGGTGGTCTCCTGACCAGTAACGATACTTGGGCCCTCCTGGGCTGTGACTCTGGCGGTGGTCCCCTGACCAGTAACGATACTTGGGCCCTCCTGGGCACTGATTCCGGCGGTGGTCTCCTGACCAGTAACGATACTTGGCCCCTCCTGGGCACTGACTCTGGAGGTGGTCTCCTGACCAGTAACGAGACTTGGGCCCTCCTGGGCACTGACTCTGGCGGTGGTCTCCTGACCAGTAACGATACTTGGGCCCTCCTGGGCTGTGACTCTGGTGGTGGTCTCCTGACCAGTAACGATACTTGGGCCCTCCTGGGCACTGACTCTGGCGGTGGTCTCCTGACCAGTAACGAGACTTGGGCCCTCCTGGGCTGTGACTCTGGAGGTGGTCTCCTGACCAGTAACGATACTTGGGCCCTCCTGGGCACTGACTCTGGTGGTGGTCTCCTGACCAGTAACGATACTTCGGCCCTCCTGGGCTATGACTCCGGCGGTGGTCTCCTGACCAGTAACGACGGTGCTGGCGGTTGTGTCTGGACCGGTGGAAATTATGGCGCACTTCTCCGCCGTGACACTCACAACAGGCTGGGCAGACTTCCTCGGGACCTTCCCCACCTTCTGTGGAGTTACAGCTGACTCACCAATCGCATTCAATCCCATTTCACTCTTGACACGGTCCCATCATCCACTCTCCAATTTAAGAGCCTTTACAGGGGGTGGGCTGCCAGTGCCTTGGCTCCGGGTCCTACTGCCTGCCCTGGTGGACTGTGCACTCCAAAAACTTGGAACACAAACCACTGGCACTGGAGGCTTTTTGGCTGAGGCGCTACGACGGGACTGATGAACTGGGGGAGTGGGGGCAAACAGGTCAATTTGACAGAGGGACAGTTTCTGACGGACACTGGGATGGGTAGTTGGAGGGGGTCTGGGAGTGGAGGTAGAGGAGGTGGTTGTAGGAGGTGTCACTTTAGCTGTTTTGGGTGCAGGTCTAGGTACTGGAGGCTGTCGTGAGGTGGATGGATGTTGAGTGAGTGATTGCCGGCGTTTGGGTATTTTGGGAGAGGGCGTCACAGACACACTGGGAGAGGACACAGGGGACGTGAAATTGGGAGTGGAGGTGGTGAGTGCAGGTGAGCGGCTTGTGGTGCTGGGTGTCCTGGTGAGAGTCCTAGTGCCTGTAGATGTGGTGCATGCAGGTGTGTGTGTAGACGACACTGGGAGGGAGGAGGGAGAAGAGGAGGAGGGGGACACAGTGGAGACAGTGGATGTTGCTGTGTCTGTATGGGTGTGATGCTTGTGTGAGTGCCTGTGGTCTGTTTGTGAATATACTTATTTTATCTGTGTTTTGTGTGCAGTGCTGATGCACTCATGAATCCCCCCGCTGAACAGTAACAAGTGTTTAACTCTACAGTGCCACAAATAACTTTAACACCCACTATCTGAATAAAATCAAGATCAGATATAGCATATAAGGATTTTCAACTTACCTCGAAAAACCGTGTTTGACTTCGTATGAGTTTAAAAGAGTACACACACTATTTTCCTACCGTTATATTCTGTGTTTGAGCTACTTGTGTGTGTTGACTTGTGTGTCTGCTGGTCTGTAGGTGTTCTTGGGATGGGCTGGGGTACAGGGGATTGGGTCTGGGTGGAGGAAGTTGGAGGGGGGAGGCTAGACACAGGGACAATGGCTCCCATCAGTGCTGAGGCCAGAGATTGCAGGGTTCGCTGAAGGACAGCCTGACCAGAATGAATGCCTTCCAGGAATGCATTACCGTGTTTCAACTCTCGTTCTACACCCTGGATGGCATTCACAATGGT
The DNA here is from genome assembly GCF_031143425.1 of Pleurodeles waltl. Lineage (NCBI taxonomy): Eukaryota > Metazoa > Chordata > Amphibia > Caudata > Salamandridae > Pleurodeles > Pleurodeles waltl. The sequence continues at coordinate 116,645,595 of NC_090442.1, forward strand.
AGACTGCCCAACAGTGAGTGACCTGAGGAGGTCAATGGCCTCCTCACTGAGGGCAGCAGGGGTGACTGGGGCAGGGCCTGAGGTGCCTGGGGCGAAGGTGATGCCCACCCTCCTGGGTGAGCGGGCACGGGACACACGCTGAGGGGCTGCTGGGAGGGCGGGGCTGGTAGGGGAGGTGGCGGCTGTACCTGTAGAAGTGGGGCGCACAGATGGTGCCGCCACCACAGTGGAGCTCACATCGGCGGACGAGTCCGTGTCGCTGGTTGGTGATGCTGTGGCCGACGTGAAGCTCCCCTCGCCCTCCGTCCCACTGGTGCATTAGGAGTCTGTGGTGTGGTCCTCCTTGGCCATGTGGGATGCAGCTCCCTCGTGCTCTGGTGCCACTGTACCTCCGCCTGATGATGCTGATGAACAAAAGGACAGGGAGAGCAGGAAAAGGGGGGGAGACAGAAGAAAGACAGTTTTAGTAGATGGCATACCGCTACCGTTGGCGGACAAGACAGACGCAGCAGCCCCATGCATTATGTCGTGCTCCTGCCCTCCGCACATGCAATTTCTGGGATATGGCCTACATGGCAATGGTAGAAGTAAGTGCACATGGATGGCAAAGGGGCAACTATACATCAACTTGCCTCTGTTCTGATCTGGGGTAGAGTGCCACATGGCCTACATTACGGAGGGGCCTTGCCTACCTAACTCGCCCTGGCCTAGGGACACCCACAGCCCACCTCCCCCACCCAGACACGGCCACTGCACGCAAAGTCCACAGAATGAGGTTGTACTCACCCCCTTGTGTCTGCTGTGATGTCCTTAAGCGCCCATCCAACTCCGGGTAGGCCACCACCAGGATCCGGAACATCAGGGGGGTCATGGTGCGACGGGCACCCCTCCCACGTTGGGAGGCCATCCCCAGCTGAGCCTCCGCCGTCTTCTTGCTGCAGCGGCGAATGTCCTCCCATCTCTTACGGCAATGGGTGCCACGTCTCTGGTGGGCCCCCAGGGTCCGGACTTCCTTGGCGATGGCACGCCAAATGTCCCTCTTCTGGTGGGCGCTGTCCTACATGACATGCACAAGGAAAGAGGAACAGTCATTACCTACTGCATCGTCAATGTGAGTGGCCCCCTCCCAACTCTGTCCATGTGGCCCAGTCATCCCCATGCATAACTGTTCTATGTACTCTGCCCCCTTCCCTCTTCCACCCAGCCCTCTCCACCCAGGCCTAGCCCATACAACTTGCTCCCTGTGTACTAACCTGTTGGTCTGGAGGACCGTAGAGTAGCGTGTACTGGGGGAGGACCCCATCCACAAGTTTCTCCAACTCCTGTGCAGTGAAGGCAGGCAGTGAAGGCAGGGGCCCTTTCCCCAGACGCAGCAGCCATCGTCGCTTCCAGACCGAGGTCACAGCAGCACTAGCAGTGTAGGTCCTCTCCTGTCGAAGGTCAGTTATCTAGTGATTGAACAGATAGAAAATGGTGGTGACGTCCGCGGCGGTGACGTCCGCGGCGGGGCGCATCATAACCTCCAGCGCACCTGTTCATTGGCTCCTGGGACCCATAGGGTCTAATGTTAACCAATGCAGCATTGCGCCGCGCTCTACGACTCCCTACAGCGACGGTGTGCAACGCCAGCGCAGTTACCCCACAATTCCATTGTCCCAGTTTAGAGGTCAGGCAGCCGCCATTTCAGGGGCCCACATGGCTTCATTTACTACTGCGTCACACATACCGAGGCCTACACTCCACACATTTCCCAGATGGGTTAATTGTCTGTTGTAGTCTTGTGTGTGACTGTGGGTACATACCTGGAGGAATGCTGACAGTTTCTTCACTGTTGTCCTTCTTAGGCACCGACATTTGGGACATATTGGAAGATGGCGGAATCCGCCAGTGTACCGGCCGCTGGTTAACCTGTTGACAATGGAAGAGAGACATTTGATCGTGACCTACTGGTTCGACAGTGCCACAATCCAGGAACTATGTACCCAGTTGGAGCCAGACCTGATGTCACCAATCCGCCACCCGACTGGAATCCCCCCTGACATTCAGGTGCTGTCAGTGCTCCATTTTCTTGCAAGTGTCTCTTTTCAGACAACAGTGGCCATGGCATCAGGGATGTCCCAGCCTATGTTTTCCAACGTGTTGTCCAGAGTGTTGTCTGCCCTGCTGAAACACGTAAGGAAATACATCATTTTCTCTCAGGGGGAGGATTTGCCTCCAGTGAAAGGTGACTTCTATGCCCTTGGACATATCCCCAACATCATAGGTGCCATTGATGGGACACATGTAGCTCTGGTCCCCCCCCACAGGTGTGAACAGGTGTGCAGGAACCGGAAAAGCTATCATTCCATGAATGTCCAGATGGTCTGTTTGGCAGACCAGTACATCTCGCAGGTAAATGCAATGTTCCCTGGCTCAGTGCATGACGCCTACATCCTGCGGAATAGCAGCATCCCTGACATGATGGGTCAACTCCAGAGGCACCGTGTATGGCTATTGGGGGACTCTAGTTACCCTAACCTGTCCTGGCTATTGACCCCAGTGAGGAATCCCAGGACCAGGGCAGAGGAACGCTACAATGAGGCCCATGGGTGGACTAGGAGGGTGATCGAACGCACCTTCGGCCTCCTGAAGGCCAGGTTCAGGTGCCTCCATATGACAGGTGGGTCCCTATTCTACTCACCGAAGGTGTGCGACATTATCATCGCCTGCTCCATGCTCCATAACTTGGCATTGCGACGGCAGGTGCCTTTTCTGCAGGAAGATGATCCAGATGACGGTGTTGTAGCAGCTGTGGAGCCTGTGGAGCCTGTGGACAGTGATGAGGAGGAAGCTGATGAAGAAGAAAACGACAACAGGGAGTCAGTCATACAGCAATATTTCCAGTGAGACACAGGTGAGTACATTTTCATGTTTAACATAATATTAACTTTCACACGTCTACCTCTATCCTGTACCTCCACTTCACTCACTATTTGTTAACTGAGTTGTCCCCTTCCATTTCAGTTTCACAAATGTGGTAACCTACGTGTCAACACCTTGCACCCTTGAAAGGGTTGTGATTTGTGACATTGGTATGTTGGCCTTCCAATGGGTAACCATTTTTGACACTGTAATTGACAATACAAAGTTCAAAATCATTGACTGACTCCAGTTTTATTAGTGTTTCAAGGGTGTTTATTTAAGTGCATAACAATGAATGGGGGTTGTGAAATGGGGATGGGTGATAGTGGAGGAATGTCCATGGCAGAGTCCAGTCTATTAGTCTCACAGGTACATTGCACATCTGGCCATTGGAAGTGGAGCTGGGGCAGTTCCGATTTGGACAGGGTCACAAAGTGGTACAGTGGGGGGACAATCAGGGTGGTCTCATTTCCTGGCGGGGGTCTTGCCATCTTGCTCTGTCCTGTTCCTGGATCTCAGGGCCCGCTTTCGTGGTGGTTGTCCGTCTGCAGGGGGTGGGGTGCTGGTGTGTTGGTCCTGTGGCGGGGCATCCTGTCCACTAGCGCCGGCAGAGGTGGTGGGCATTTCATCGTCGTGGCTAGTGCCAGGGGCCCCTTGGAGTGCCACGGGGTCCCTCAAGGTCTTTTGAATGTCCGTCAGCACCCCTACAATGATGCCCAGGGCGGAGCTGATGGTCCTGAGCTCCTCCCTGAACCCCAAATACTGCTCCTCCTGCAGACGCAGGGTCTCCTGCAACTTGCCCAGTACCGTTGCCATCGTCTCCTGGGAGTGGTGGTATGCTCCCATGATGGAGGAGAGGGCCTCGTGGAGAGTAGGTTCCCTTGGCCTGTCCTCCCCCTGTCGCACAGCAGCCCTCCCAGTTCCCCTATGTTCCTGTGCCTCCGTCCCATGGACCGTGTGCCCACTACCACTGCCCCCAGGTCCCTGTTGTTGGGGTGTTGGGTTAGCCTGGGTGCCCTGTAGTGGTGGACACACCGCTGATTGACCTGTCTTGAGTAGGGCGGTATGGGGCCGCTGGGTGAGTGCTGTGCAGGTGTTACCAGAGGGTGGAAGTTCGGTGTTGGGCTGTGGCTGGGCAAGGGGAACCGACTGTCCTGAGGCCCACGATGGTCCGGGCTGGTCATCAGGATCCAGTAGAGCAGAGCTGCTGTCGTCACTGTGGGCCTCTTCTGGGGGTGGAGTGGTGTTGTCTGGACCCTCTGGTGTGGTGACGTTCCTTCTGGTTCCTGCGGGGGTATAAGTACATGATTATTGCATGTGTGTGTTTCATGGTGTGCAATGGTTGGGTGTGCGTGTACACCAGTGCAGCCATTCCTGTGTGGGGGCTTGTGTGCTGTTGTTTGGGGGGTGTTGTGGGTCTGTGCAGTGGGCATGCTTTAGTGATGGGTATAAATGCTTAGTTATGTCATGCAGGTCTTGGGGTTGGGATGGGTGGTTGGTGTCATGGGTAGATAGGTGAGGTTTTGGGGTGATAGGGGAGGGTGTGAGGGTGTGTGATAGCATGCAGGTAAGGTGGGGGATATGATAGTTAAGATTTAACTTACCAGTGTCCGTTCCTCCAACGACTCCTGCGAGGCCCTCAGGATGCAAGATGTATAAGACTTGCTCCTCCCATGTTGTTAGTTGTGGGGGAGGAGGTGGGGGTCCGCCGCCAGTCCGCTGTACCGCGATGTGGTGCCTGGAGACCGTGGAACGCACCTTCCCCCGTAGGTCGTTCCACCTCTTCCTGATGTCCTCCCTATTTCTTGGGTGCTGTCCCACGGCATTGACCCTGTCCACTATTCTTTGCCATAGCTCCATCTTCCTGGCTATGGATGTGTGCTGTACCTGTGAGCCAAATAGCTGTGGCTCTACCCGGATGATTTCCTCCACCATGATCCTGAGCTCCTCCTCGGAGAAGCGGGGGTGTCTTTGGCGTGCCATGGGGTGGTGTGTGTGAGGTGTTGGGTGGTGTATGTGTTGATGAGTGTGGTGACTGTAGTGGTATGTGGTGTTTTGTGCGTGGATGTTGTGTGGGTGATGGTGTAGTGTGCCTCTTTGTGATGGGGTTCTATATTCTGTGCTGTCTCTCTCTGGCCTTCTCTCAGAAATTCTGGTCGTAGGGGTTTGTGTGTTATGTGGATGTGTGTTTTATATTGAGTTGGGTGTGTGGGAGTAGTGTGTGTATGTGTATCAGGTGTGTGTATTTGTAATTGTCCAATGTGGCGGTGTTTTGGAGCTGTGTGTGTATTTTGAGCGCAGCGGTGTGTACCGCCAATGGAATACCTCGTTTGAAAGACCGCCACGTGGATTCGTGGGTCGTAATAGCATGGGCGTGTTTCTGTTGGCGTGGAGGTGGAGGATTTGTTTCCGCATGTTTATCGCTGACCTTTGGTGTGGCGGACTTGTGTGGGTGTCTGAATTTCGGTGGATTCTGTGATGTGTGTCATAATAGCTGTGGCGGTCTACTGCGGCCGCGGCAGTGTATTGGCGGTCTTCTGCACGACGGTAAGCGCCTTATACCGCCAATGTTGTAATGACCCCCTATATCACAAGAAACACAATACTCAGAGTTACTAAAAATAAAGGTACTTTATTTTAGTGACAATATGCCAAAAGTATCTCAGAGGATATACTCCTTTAGGGGGTTAGTAAAATACACAAAATATACACACAAACCAAAATCAGGTAAGTAAACAGTTAGAAAAGTAGTGGAACCACTGTAGAACTCAATAGAATGCAATAGGAGACAATAGGCCTAGAGGCAACACAAACCATATACTTCAAAAGTGGAATGCGAACCACGAATGGACCCCAGGCGTAGTGTATTGTGTAGAGGGTGGCTGGGAGTGTAAGGAAACACTAAGGGTGTCCAAGATACCTGTGGGAAGGTAGCCTCTTTCTAGCCTTGTTACTAAAGTGCAAAGTTACTAAGTGTGAGGGCACCCTGGCATTAGTCAAGGTGCCCCCACGTTGTTTAAGGCAATTTCCCCGGACTTTGTGAGCACGGGGACACCATTACACGCATGAACTACATATAGGTCAATACCTATATGTAGCTTCACAATGGTAACTCCGAACATGGCCATGTAACATATCTAAAATCATGGAATTGTCCCCCTAAGCCAAATCTGGTATTTGGGTGCCAATCCCATGCATCCCGAGGGCTCCAGCGTGGACCCCGGGTACTGCCAAACTAACTCTCTTGGGTTTTCTTTGCAGCTACCGCTGCTGCCAACCCTCATACAGGTTTCTGCCCTCCTGGGGTCTGGGCAGCCCAGGAAGGCAGAACAAAGTATTTCCTCTGAGAGAGGGTGTTACACCCTCTCCCTTTGGAAATAGGTGTTAAGGACCTGAGAGGAGTAGCATCACCTGGCCTCTGGGAATGCTTTGAAGGACACTTCATGGTGACCTCCTTGCATAAATCAGTCTACATCAGTTCAGGGATCCTCTAGCCCCTGATCTGGTTTGAAACTTGACAAAGGGAAGGGGACTGATCACTCCCACGTCCATCACCACCCCAGGGGTGGTGCCCAGAGCTCCTCCAGCGTGTCCCAGACCTCTGCCATCTTGAATGCAGAGGTGTGAGGGCACAATGGAGGCCTCGGAGTGGCCAGTGCCGCAGGTGACGTCAGAGACCCCTCCAGATGGGCTCTTACCTGGTTAGGTAACCAATCCTCCTCTGAGGGCTACTTAGGGTCTCTCCTGTGGGTTCCTCTTCAGATAACGAATGCAAGAGCTCACAAGAGTTCCTCTGCATCTCCCTCTTCGACTTCTGCCAAGGATCGACTGCTCCAGGACGCCTGAAAAACCGCAACAAAGTAGCAAGAAGACTACCAGCAACATTGTAGCGCCTAATCCTGCCGGCTTTCCCGACTGTTTCCTGGTGGTGCATCCTCTGAGGGCTGTCTACCTTCACCCTGCACTGAAAGCCAAGAAATCTCCTGTGGGTCGACGGAATCTTCCCACTGCTAACGCAGGCACCAAACTTCTGCATCACCAGTCCTCTGGGTCCCCTCTCATCTTGACAAGCCTGGTCCCTGGAACACAGAAGCTAGATCCAAGTGACCCTGACAGTGCAGTGGTCCTTCTGTTCAAATTTGGTGGAGGTAAGTCCTTGCCTCCCCACGCCAGACAGTAATCCTGTGTACTGCATGATCTGCAGCTTGTAGGGCTTCTGTGCACTTTTGCAAGGATTCCTTTGTGCACAGCACAGCCCAGGTCCCCAGCACTATGTCCTGCATTGTTCAACTCGCTGAGTTGACCACCGGCTTCGTGGGACCCTCTTTTGTAGTGTTGAGATGACCGCCGTGCTCAGATTTCTTGAATGCCTGTTCAAGTGCTCCACGGGTGCTGCCTGCTTCTGCGTGGGCTCTCTCTGTTGCTGAGTGCCCCCTCTGCCTCCTCCTCCAAGAGACAACCTCCTTGTCCTTTCTTGGCCCTGGCAGCACCCATTATCTTCAAATAAAAGAACAGCAATGGGATGAAGGTTATAGGACAAAGCGCTCAAAATGAATCCCCAAGTTAGTGCATAAAACATACAATCATAGGCACGGTGCTCCTGGCAAGAGGATCCTCCCCCCTCCTCCAATGTTTCTCAAAGAAAAACACAGCATACTCAACAGATATCAAGGCACTTGTGAACAAATAATAAAGGGTCAGTAGTCCATGTACATATATTATCAAGTCCTCTTCCAAACAATCAGGAACAAGGTAGACCGTGAAAGGTTAGCATGACTCCAATTTATTCTTGAGATGGAATATTCATGCATTGTTAAAATGGAAAACAGCCAACACGTGTTTCGTCTTAGGAGAAAATGATCTCTGTGACTTCCTCAAGGCTCAACACGATGTTTAGAACAAAAAAAGGATGAATCGAAAAAGCTATAGTAGCTCAGATGAAGTCTCAAATGTTAATGATCTAATATGTAGCACTGTATATGAAATTCTGTGTAAACTCGTAAGGGGTGTGTATGTATACACCCCCTTACCTGATATTATCAAGAGGACACGAAATAACGTGTCCTGGGAGTAGAGTAACATCCTCCGGTCGTCATATCAGTGACCATTATCTTCAACTGCGACTCTTGCAGCTAGCAAGGCTTGTTTGCAATCTTTCTGCGTGGAAACAACTCTGCATCCTCCAATGGAGAAGTTCCTGGCACCTTCCGTTGTTGCAGAATCTTCAGCTTCTTCCACCCGGAGGCTACCATTTTGCACCTTCATCCGGGGTTTTAGTGGGCTCCTGCCCCCCCTGGACACTTGCGTGACTCTTGGACTTGGTCCCCTTTCTTTACAGATCCTCAGGTCCAGGAATCCGTCTTCAGTGCTTTGCAGTCAGTTGTTGTCTTTGCAGAACCCCCTAACTCGACTTTACTGTCTTTCTGGGGTAGTAGGGTAACTTTAGTCCTACTTTTCTGGGTCTTGGGGTGGGGTATTTTGGACACCCTTAGTGTTTTCTTACACTCCCAATGACCCTCTACACACTGACCTAGGCCTGGGGTCCATTCATGGTTCGCATTCCACTTTTGGAGTATATGGTTTGTGTTGCCCTAGGCCTATTGCATCCTATTGTGTTCTATAGTGTTTGCACTATTTTCCTAACTGTTTACTTACCTGATTTTGGTTTGTGTGTGTATTTTGTGTATTTTACTTACCTCCTAAGGGAGAATATCCTTTGAGATACTTTTGGCGTATTGTCACTAAAATAAATACCTTTATTTTTAGTAACTCTGAGTATTGTGTTTTCTTGTGATATAGTGCTATATGATATAAGTGGTATATTAGGAGCTTTGCATGTCTCCTGGTTCAGCCTAAGCTGCTCTGCTATAGCTACCTCTATCAGCCTAAGATGCTGAAATACTACTAATCTACTAATAAGGGATAACTGGACCTGGCACAGGGTGCCCACACACTAAGTAACGTGGCATCTAACCTTCACCTAGTGAGGGTTACACATATAGGTGACTTATAAGTTACTTAAGTGTGGTTTAAAATGGCTGTGAAATAACGTGGATGTTATTTCACTTAGGCTGCAGTGGCAGTCCTGTGTAAGAACTGTCTGAGCTCCCTATGGGTGGCAAAAGAAATGCTGCAGCCCATAGGGATCTCCTGGAACCCCAATACCTAGGTACCATATACTAGGGAATTATAAGGGTGTTCCATTGTGCCAATCAGAATTGGTGAAAATAGTCACTAGCCTGCAGTGACAATTTTAAAAGCAGAGAGAGCATAAACACTGAGGTTCTGGTTAGCAGAGCCTCAGTGATACAGTTAGGCACCACACAGGGAACACATAAAGGCAACAAACTATGATCACTGGGGTCCTGGCTAGCAGGGGGTAGCATGCCAGGCAAGATGGTACTTTCCTACACACGTCCCTTTCAGGCAATGTGCTGCATATTTGCAAGGAGGTGTAAAGCCACAGTAAGTGGCTTAAGACTATGTTGTATATATGTCAGAGTACATTGCACCACCAGAGCGTCACTAAAAGTGAGGCTTGGGTGGTCATGTGGCGTTTTGATTCGGGCCCCATGTGTCCCATTGAGACCCTTCAGAATGCATTGTGTGTTTCCTGTGTGCCTCCCCTTTCTGCCATTTGTGAGATTCCAGATAGTTCCCCCGGCAACATACTGTGTATTTGTGGTAGTTCTTGGTAGTGTGAGCTGTCCCATCCTACTATTCCATTGACCAGCTCCTCTGGGACACCATCTCCTAAAGCTCATCCAGGTCCTACTGGGGTGCGGACTTTCACCTCCAGTCTGCGGTGCTACCTTTTGGTTCCTGGCTAGTTTCTCCTTATTTCTGTCCTTGCAATTGTGTCAGAACTTCTTGCAGTCGGTGAGAGTCCTCTTCACCTCTGCCATGAAGCCTCTCTCCTACCTATTGGCAATTTGGAGGTGATGAAGAGCTGGTATTGGTGCTCCGTCGCGTCTCTGATCAAGATTTCATGCTCCTCCTCACCAAAGCAACACTTCTGCTTCCTCTTCTCCTTTTCCTTGGACTTTTCTGGACCCTTCTGGCTGGTACTTGGCTGATTGGGATCTCCCTGGGGTCACTCCTGGCCTGCATTCTCCATCTTGTCTTCCCAAATGTTTTTTTATTTTTTTTATGTCAATGCTGTTAAATATGGCAGTAACGCTTTTTGTGTAAAAAAAGTCCCACTTTCGAGGATTAGCGTAATTTTTTCTTACAGCATGTCACAGTGGCAAGTGTCATTTTTTACCCTAACCATTCCTTAGCACCATTATGTGTCATTCTATAAATATGCCGCACAGATGGCGAGAGGGATTGGCATTAGCTCACAGAAATATTTTTAACGCACAACTGGGCAAGTGCAGTTGTGCTTTATTTTTCTTAAATATGGGCCTGGGTTTCTAGGTGGTAGAGGTATGCAACCCGTCCAAGTAGAGACCACAAACCTAGTCCTGGTAAGTCAGTTACACATCATAAATTAACCTATGGTCAGCCTCTTGTAGCTTGGCACAGAGCAGGCAGGCTTAATTTGGGAGGAAATATGTAAACTGAAACAGTAAAGCAAAAATAATATACAACAGGTTGGAAAAATAGAGCTTAAATTAATGATCAAAACAACATAAAAATGACAAAAATCTAGTAAGTAGAGGTTGAGTTATACAACGTTCTTGAAGCAGGCGATGGGTCAGCACTGAAGGAGATGCATCAGTTCCAATTGGTGCAATGACATTGTTGTGCAGGTGGTGGAAGTTGCAGCACTTTATAACCACTTCCAAGGGCCCAGGACTGGATTGGCACCGCTTGACAGGGCAAGACGTACAGCAAGCAAAGTCCAGGTGCTGTTGCGGGATTAAGAGAAGTCTTTGATGTCCCAGAGACTTCAGAACATGAGGCAAACCAGCAAGACCTTGGAGTCACTTTGGTTCTAGGGAGGTAGAGATGCAGGTCCAATCCCATTCACACCCAGGCACGGAGGGCAGCAGGCAGCAGGGCAGGGACAGCAAAGCAGGAATCCAGCAAAGTCCAGCAGAGTGACAGTCCCTTCAGCAGCACAGCAGTTCTTCTTCCTGGCAGAATGTCCTCAGGTCCAACAGTGCAATGAATGTTGGTGTCTGAGGTCCAGTACTTATACTCAGTTGTGCTTTGAAGTGAGGGAAACTTCAAAGAGAAGACTTTGGAGTGCATGTAGTCCCTGTCCTTCCTGCCCTGGCTCCAGAGTCACTACAATAACATGTGTGGGGACAGGCACAGCCTATTCAGGTGTAAGATTCAGCTCCTTCCTCACTTCCTACCCTGATGGCCTGTCAGTGACATCTAAGCGTCCTTTGTATAGCTGTCTCCACAGAATGGTCAAAGTAAAAAAATTAACACTTTCTAAAAGTCCCATTTTCAGGACTGCAATTTAGAATACATCTTCACCATCAGTTTTGATTTCAAATTGGGATTCCAGAGACACCAAAACTTGAAGATCCCATCTCTTCACAATTGGAAATTACAGTTACAAAATGTAATAATGTAATCCCAATGTCAACCTATGTGAGAGATAGGCCTGGTGATAGTGAAAAACAGATTAAAGAATTCTTCACTACCAGAACATGTACACTAAAAAGTACATGTTAAACTTTGTGAATACAGTGCACCCTGCCCTTGGGGCTGGCCAGGGCTTACGTTAGAGGTGACTTATATGTAGTAAAAAAAGAGGGCTTGGGCCTGGCAAGTAGGTTGACTTGGCAGGTCGACATGCAGTTAAAAATTGCACACACAGAATAGGCAATGGCAGGCCTGGGACATGTTTAAAGGGGCTACTGAAGTGGGCGACATGATCAGTGCTGCAGGCCCACTAGTAGCATTTAATTTAATTTACAGGCCCTGGGTATAGGTAGTGTACTTTACTAGGAACTTATAAGTATAAATAAATATGCAAGTTGTGGATAAGCCAGTTACCATATTTTAGGTAGTGAGCACATGCACTTTAGCACTGGTAAAATGCCCAGAGACTTAAAGTCACCAAAACAGGTAGTCAGAAGTTAAAAAAGTCAGGGGAGACCATGTCAACAATGTCAGGTCTAACACCTTCTCAACCAGTAGCTCAATTTCCAACAGAAACCAACTAAACGTAAAAGAGGAGCAGAAGTTGCTGTATTTTTCTAAAGCTGTAGTACTACTTTTTTTTTTTTATCCAAACACTGGGACTACTTCACAAGGGTCAGGTAATCATCCTTGTAGGCCCTTAGAGGTAAGAGGCAAAAAAATGTAATCTTTCAAGATGAACCAGTAAACCAATGGATTTTGGCCAGTGGCAAAAGCCCAGGCTAAAAAGAGTTGTGCTGACCTTTCGCCTCCTAACTGTGACCTTGTACTCCCAGACCTTTGGCCCTAGGGAAGGTCCGGATGAGTCTGTTTCCCCCTGTACCCTGAAGCATGTGCCCCTTGTAGAAGGACTGCTCTAGTCTGAGAACATTTCAGTTTGCCAGTCCTTTAAGTGACTCACTCTGCCGCTGCTCTCCCTGTTCGTGTTTACATTTTTGCTGTAAGAGTAACTTCCCACTTCCCAATGCTGCCAAGCCCCCCATCCCACTCCCTGATGCTGACCCTCCCACTCTACCTCTTCCAGCTGCTGCCCCTTTCCCCACACCGGATTTTAAATATATTGATTTTCTTTTATATGGAGGACCAGGCCGCAAATTGCTGCTGGCCTGTCCACCTTATAAGTTTTTTTGAAGTACTTCAATTCTTTTTTTGTTCAAATACTGATCCATCTTGGGCAGGGAAATGCATCAAAAAATGCACCAGCATCATTTTGTATGCACGTATGCGTAATCAAACATGTATGCCTACAAAATAATTGGGACATGTCACCATGCTTTTTTTTAAAAACTTTTTGCCATGCTGCACAGTATCCTGGTGATGATGGACAGCACAGCTTAAATGCATTGGCAAAGCCAATATCTCTCAAACGTGATATCTATTGACTTTGCCATTCCTTGTTCGACATTTTCTTCCACAAAAGCATTACTCTGTTTACCTTTCTTTTTGTTCTTGTTTTGTTTATTTGTTTACTTCTTTCTATTAATTATTTTGTGAATTTTACTATTGATTTTTGTGACTTTAATATTGTTTTGTTTTTTCTTAAAAATGTTTTTTGTCATGGTCACCAGGGGTAAGGCGTTCTCATTTAAAAATGTATTTACCTTACAAGTCACTTGTTTACTAACTATGGGGAAGACTACACCTGATCCACCTTTCAGTTGCTAATAAAGAATCATACAATATTGAGAAAAGAGGAATCTGATGTCTGAGCTACAGTGCTCACAATTGAATTGAAGTGAATTGTATTGTGATGGTTTTTCAATAATTACGTTAAGTATTTATAGAATAATAAAAAAAAACACAATACTTTTCTTTATAAACACAAATACAAACTTCCAATTCAATTAAAATTAATTAAATCATAATATAGATTAAATCAAGTGTGAAATTCTACAGCTTTGATCCAAAAATGTAAATCATATTTATTATGGGCCTGCTTTTCTAAAATTGCAAGCTCATAACTGTAAAGCCATTTCATATAATGTTCTGACAACTAATCAGAATATCAATGTTCTGTAAAATGTATAGCATTTAAGGCTGTGTCAGCACGTGCCTTATACTGGACAAGCCCACATAAAAGCTGTGTGGTGCTATAGTTAAAACAGGTTAACCTTAGCAAGATTTGATCAACAAGTGTATCGCGTTAGTATATTTTACGTTACGTTTAGTAGCCAACCCTGTTGACTTAAAGGACACACTAAGGGGCAGATTTATGATAAGTGGCACTGCCATTAGTGCAGCACCACTCTTCTTGCTCCACTTAGCGCCCCCTAATGCCATGATGTGTGTGCTGTATTTAGGGCACACCGTACCTTGAATGGGTATTTGTAGAACCACAATATAATGCATTGTTCTTTGGAGTCTTGTATCCCAGGCCCATGAAGCCACCTAAAGGATGCATAGATCCAGGTATTATATACAAGGTATTTTTATTTTCTTATGTGTATTTCTTATAAGGAACACCCAACCTAAGTGCAACAGCTAGCTGGTAATTAAACCATAGTGCAGGTAGATTTCAAATTACAGAGAAGGGACATACACAAACTCAGTACAAGCTAACATCGACCATTCCTAAATAGGAGGAAGTAGCAAGAATGAAAAATGCAGTGATGTGTGACAAGGAGAGCAGGTGTAACAAACAAAGATGGTATTGATAGTTGGAGGTCTTAGATGCAAAATTAGACGAGGCCAAAAAGTGTAAGCAATCAGGGAAGGTGGGAAATAATGAAAGATATAGGACTCAGCTTAAACATCAGGTAGAGAAACAATGAGGGTTTCAGTTTTCTTACGATGACAAGTAAGCATTTGAACACGTTGATGCTTGCAGATAACTTGCTCCACACCAATGCTAAAACCCCATAAGACCCTTTTTTGGCTGTTGTCTAGTTGGCAAATATTTTGTTTTCTAGTGTGACATTCTTGTGAATCCTCAAACTCTTATAGGGTTGAGACTGGCGATTTTTAGGTTTGTTGAGAGGTCAGGTATTTTACGTAATGCATAGAAGCTTTAATGGCTTTCTGGTTCCTAAAGCCAATGGTGTTTTCGAGAGTCACAAAAAGTATTTTCATGTGGAAGGATCTTCTAGTGAGCACCTCTTCATAAATATCTACTTGTGATCCACGTATTGGTGAAGGCCCACTCCTATCTTCTACTTAGGTATATCAGCAGTTCCAAATATTAAATGAATACAATAAAAGCTGGGTCATATGCAAGGAACGCCACATGTCTCGGGTGCAGTCCAAAATGCATAGCTCCACAACCTAATCTATTCAGCCAAGAAACATGGATATCTCCAGTATCTCCAGGAGTCTGTGATTATCAATCATGTAAAAAGCCATCCATGACATAAGACTAAAACTTGCCTTTCAGTGGACTAATTTTCTCAAGGCTCTTTTCACATCATGGTTTCTATAGCTGTAGATCATAGGATTTAGCATTGGTATCATAACTGTGTAAAACAAGGACAACACTTTACTCTGAGCCTTGGAAGCGTTAGACTGTGGTTGCAGATACATGATGAAAATAGTTCCAAAGAATAAAGAGACCAGAGTGAAGTGAGAGGCACATGTTGAAAACGCCTTATATTGCCCTTTCAAATATTGGATCCGCAGGATAGCAGAGATGATATAGCAATGAGAGGTGGTGAATATTCCACAAGATGAAATGCCAACAAAAGACACAAAAATAAAAATGACCACCTCATTAGTGGTGGTGTCCGAGCATGACAGCTTCAAAAGTGGTGAGAAGTCACAGAAAAAGTGGTCAATTATGTTAGACCTGCAAAAATATAGTCTAAAGTTAAGGATGGTTTCTCCTACGGCACTTAGAACACTCCAAAGATATGTGGCAACTTCAAAAAGAACACATGTTTTCTGATTCATTATAACTGGATAAAGCAATGGTTTACAAACGGCTACATATCGACCATACGCCATCACCCCCAACAGGACACACTCCGAATTACCAAACAGAGTGAGGCAGAAGAGTTGAACAGTACAGCCAGAGAACGTTATGGTCTTCTGGACAGAAATTAGGTTTGTAAGCATATTAGGTGTGGTTGATGAGGAATAACAGAGATCCACAAAGGAAAGGTTACAGAGGAAATAATACATGGGCGTGTGGAGGTGAGGAACAGTCACTATCAATAAACAAATAAGTGAATTACCCAGAAGAGTTAAAATATAAACCAATGTGAAGATTACAAAGAGCAGGACTTCTAGCTCAGAATAAGTTGTGATGCCCAGAAGAATGAACTCTGTCACTGAAGTGTGATTCATACCTTCCATAACTTGTTGTTGTCGACATCCTTGAATTGAAAACTCCATGCTGATCACTGTTAACATCGTAAGAAAGAACATACCCATACTAGATTTTGCATTATCCATTTAAATTCCGAAAATGATAGAGCCCAAATGTCCATTTAGAATGTAATTCTTCCTTCAAAAGTATCTAGAATCTGAACCGTAGGGGACACAGAAGCAACAATTGAACATTAGTTAAATTATTTTGATACACAGACACAGGGATTTTGAAACATTGTTACATATTCTCCCAAAACAATGCAGGCTCTATTTAAAATAGTGTGTTTTAGGATAACATTATTCAGTGCTTTTGATTCAAGAAATTATAAAAAATAGAAATATTAAAGAATGGCATTATTTCTTAACTAGAACTGTTAACTGTTGGATGTAGGGGAGAAAGTATTCTACACAGTCCTGTTAGATATGCTGTTAGAGATACTAAAAACTTGGATGAAACAAAATATCTTATTCCGGGTGGAGTAATGTGGATTTAAAGAAGTGTATTCTACAATCAACCATTGCCTTAGTCTATGGACGATGGCTTAAAAGTCCATTGGTTTGAGAGGTTAACTATTGTGTTGCTTTGTGGACTTTAGGGCTGCTTTTGATTTTGCTGGTGGTAAGTTGCTGTGGGATCTGCTGAGGCAGCTCTGTATTAATAAGACACTACTTGCCCTCATCAGGTAGCTACATAGGCAGAATTAGGCCAGGGTGGTCTTAGATACTAGAGAGACCCTATCGCAGAGAATTAGGATAAGGAACAGTTTACGGCAGGGCTGTGAAGAAAGTAAAGCCCAGACTTATACTCTGTCTGCGCTGAATTAGTGTAATTGTTTTTTATGCTTATTCAGCGCAAACTTAACTCCATATTTATATTTTGATGCTAGACCACCTTACGTCAATGAGATGCAGGGTGGGCATTCCTATCCACAAATGTCTCTAAGGCCCTAGCGTCTTTTTTTATCCTCTTATGCAAAAAAAGTGCATGGGAGAGAGGTGGGCCAAAATTATTGTGCTAAGCCTGCTTAGCGCCATTATTTAACACCTGGGTCAGGGTAGGCATTAGGGGACCTGTGGACCCATTTCCATGGTCAAACACCATGGAAAGGGCCCACGGGTGCCCTCCTCAAGCCCCAGGAACTCCCCCACCAGAGGGACACCGGAGTATGGGGGACCCCATCCCAGGTAGGTAGGGGAAGTAGAGGTAAGTATTTTAATTTTTTTTTTTTAAGTGCCATTGGGGTCCTAAAATGGGTCTTCCTCCATGGCACTGGGTGCAATGGCCCCTTATCCCCTGTGCTGGCCATTGGGGTGGTGGGCATGACTCCTGTCTTTCATAAGACAGGAGTCATGTGGTATGGATGGTTTTGCATCAAGAGATGATGCTAGGCAGGTTAATTGAGTCATTTTTTCTTTTACTCTAACCAGCCTAACTTGATTTTTTGGTGTAAAACACCCTTCTCCGATACCACCACCCCACCTGGCTAACGCCATTTGCCATGACGCTAGCCCACCCTTTACACCGGATTGCACCATTCCATCAATCAATCAAATTTCTTAAGCACACTACTCACCCGGTAGGATCTCAAGGTGCTGGGGGGGGTGTTACTGCTCGAAAAGCCATGTTTTGAGGTGCTTTCTGAAGGTTAGGAGGTCCTGGGTCTTGCGTAGGTTGGTGAGGAGGGAGTTCAAGGTCTTGGCTGTGAGGTGGGAGAAGGATCTGCCGCCGCAGGTGGTGCGCTGGATGCGGGGGACTGTAGCGAGGGCAAGGTCAGCGGAGCGGAGCTGTCGAGTTGGTTTGTGGAAGTTGATTTGTTCATTGAGGTAGGCTGCTTTGGTGTCGTGGAGGGCTTTGTGAGCATGGACAAGGATTTTGAAGATGATCCTTTCATTGATGGGCAGCCAGTGCAGGGATCGGAGGTGGGCGGAGATGTGTTTGTGGCGGGGGACCTTGAGGATGAGACGTGTGGCTGTGTTCTCGATTCGCTGGAGTTTTCTCTGAAGCATGGCTGTGGTCCCTGCGTAGAGGGGGTTACCGAAGTCCAGTCTGCTGCTTATGAGGGAGTGAGTGACCGTTCTTCTTGTTTCTAAAGGAATCCATTTGAAAGTGTTTCATAGCATGCTAAGGGTGTTGAAGCAGGAGGATGATATGGCATTGATTTGCTGAGTCATGGAGAGAGATGAGTCCAGTATGATGCTAAGATTGCATGCGTGGGTGGTGGGTGTAGGGGGTAGTCCAAGGGTGGTGGGTGTAGGGGATGGTCCATGGGTGGTGGGCCACCAAGAGTCATTCCATGTTGTCTTGTTGGGGCTGAAGATGATGATCACATTTTTTTCTGAGTTCAATTTGAGGTGGCTTGCTGTCATCCAGTTAGCGATGGCGAGGAGTCCGGCGTGTAGGTTATTCTTGGCGGTAGATGGGTTCCTTGTGAGGGAGATGATGAGCTGGGTGTCTTCAGCGTATGAAATGATGGTGAGGCCGTAGGGGCGGATGATGTTGGCGAGAGGAGCCATGTAGATATTGAAAAGGGTGGGGCTGAGGAAGGATCCTTGGGGGACCCCACAGATGGTCTTGGTGGCTGTAGACCGGAAAGGAGGGAGGAAAACTCTTTGGGTTCTTTCGGAGAGGAAGGAGGTGAGCCAGTCCAGGACTTTGTGGCAAATTCCTGCGTTGAAGAGGCATGTGTGGAGGGTTTGGTGGCATACTGTGTCAAAAGCTGCGGAGAGGTCTAGGAGGATGATGCGACGGTCGTGCCCTTGTCCAATCTGGTCCTCATGTCATTTGTACAGGCGATGAGGGCGGTCTCGGTGCTGCGCTTTTTGTGGAATCCAGACTGGGAGATGTCGAGAATGTTGTTGTCTTCTAGGAAGGAAGACAGTTGTATGTTTACTATCTTCTCTGTGACCGTTGCTAGGAAGGGGAGTAGAGAGATGGGTTGGTAGTTTGTGAGGTCTTTAGGGTCTGCTTTGGTTTTTTTGAGAAGAGCGTTTACTTCGGCGTGTTTTCAAATATCTGGGAAGGTTGCGGTCTCGAAGGAACTGTTGATGGTGGCCCGGAGCTGGGGAGCGATGATTTGGCTTGCCTTGTTGAAGATGTGGTGGGGGCAAGAGTCTGTTGGGGAGCCTGAGTGGATGGAGCTCATGGTTTTGCCAATTTCTTCGTCATTGGTGGGGGTCCAGGTGTTCAGTAGGATAGTGCAGCAGTTGGTTGTGTCGTGATGATGATGCAAAGCTGTCATGCATGTCTGCGATCTTGCGGTGGAAGTAGTTGGAGAGGGAGTTGCAGAGGTCTTGGGAGTGTGGAGGGTCGATGGTGCAGGATTTGGGTTTGGTGAGTTCTTTGATGATGGCAAAAAGTTGCTTGCTGTTGTGTGTGTTGTTGTCTATGAGTTCTTTGTAGAAGGATTGTTTGGAGGTCCGGAGTGGTTGGTGATGTTTGCGCATGGCTGATTTGAGGGCGGAGAAGTTGCTCACTGAGGGATCTTGGCGCCAGGCTTTCTCAATTTTGCGGCTTTCTCATTTGGAAGACTAAAGTTCTGTGGGGATCCAGGGGGCGGTCTTGATGGTGGGGGTGTTGTTTTGAATGGGGCGAGGGAGTCTGCGCATGTTTCTAGCCATCGTGTGAGGTTGAGGGCGGTGGTGTTGGGGTCGTTGGTACTGGGAGGTGAGGCTTGTGTGGGGTTGGAGATTAGTTGCTCTTTGGAGATCTTGTTCCACTTGCGTTAGGGATTAGGATGTTGTTGGTGGTGGGTGGGGGGTTTCAGGAAGGAGAAATGGACGCAGTGGTGGTCAGTCCAGTGGATTTCGGTGGTGTGAGAGAAGGCTATGTGGCTGCTAGAGGTGAAGATGAAGTCTAGCGTGTGTCCGGCTGAGTGGGTGGGTGAGGTGACCAGTTGCTTGAGGCCGAGGTTTGTGAGGTTGTCCAGCAGGGCCATGGAATCGCAGTCGTTGGTGCTTTCCAGGTGAAAATTAAGGTCACCAAGGAGTAGGTAGTCTGTGGAGGTGAGGGCGTGGGAGCTGATAGTGTCTGCAATGGTGTCACAGAATGAGGAGCGGGGTCCTGGTGGTCTGTAGATGAGCGTTCCTCTTAGGGTGTTGTTGGCGTTGATGTGTACTGAAAGTGTAGGTGCTCTGCATTGTCTAGGGTGTTGTTGCTGTTGGTGGAAATCTTGATGGAGTATTTGTGTATTATGGTGATTCCTCCTCCTGGTTTGTTGGTGCGGTCTCTACAAGTGATTTAGTATCCTTCTGGGATGGCTATGGCCATGTCGGGTTCTGATGAGGAGTTCATCCATGTTTCAGTGAGGAAGGCGATGTCGGGAGAGTTTGTGGTGAGTAGGTCCCAAAGATCAATGGCGTGCTTGTGGGGTAAGCCCTGAGCTTATTGATAGAAAGGAGATTTTTAAATGTTTTTTGTGGAATAGGAAGATTTTTAATTGCAATACAGGAATTATTACAAAGCCGGGCGGATAGTTTGTAAGAAGATCAAAAAATGGATAGTCACTTTCCCCTATTTTACCCACTAGGTATATATTGCCGAATATGCTTTTTAACTATCTTTTATCTGTGTATGGCAGTCTCATTTTTATGGGCGAGCACAAAGCACTCCGTCCCATTCTGTAATCTCTCTTTGAGCTTCAAATCACACCCATGTCAAGTCAGTCACTAACATTGGTTCATGGGCTTGCTTTTTAAAATCCGCTTGCTTTAATTTGTGAAAGGCATGCATACATCATGCCTTTTCCGGTGTTTAGCCCACCTACAGAGCACCGGTAAACTACTAAAAACATACAAGGCTCGATGTTTTCAGCATGGTGTCCGGTCTACTTTATCTGTTTGTTTTCAACGGAGTGCGATCGAACTGCATTTTACATAGTGCGATTGCGCTGCTTTTTTTTCTCTTCACAACGCTAATAGCTCTAACTCGAGCAAATGCAAGACCCATTGCATTGAAAATGTTTGTTATGTCTTTGTATTTATATTGCTGATTTGGGTTTTATCTGTGTTTACCTTTGTGTAATGTTTGATCACATTTATGTGAAGTTTATAGACTAAGGTCTTGACATGATTTAGAAAAACAACATACTGCATGCAATAATCCTTCACACTGAATGAACTGAAGCTGGAATGTGTAGGAGACTGGCCCGGTTTGTAGTGGGTACCTTGGGTACTTACACCTTACACCAGGTCCAGTTATCCCTTGTTAGTGAATGTGGTAGTGTTCTAGCAGCTTAGGCTGATAGAGATAGCTATAGCAGAGCAGCTTAGGCTGAACTAGGAGACATGCAATCCTCATGCAATACCTCTTATAGTTACACAGTACGTATCCACAAGTAAAGACAATACTCAGTGTTACCAAAAATAAAGGTATTTATTTGGGTGACACAGTTTCAAAAATATCTTAGAGACAATACTCTTTCTGGAGGTAAGTATTATACACAATGTATACACTAGACACCAAAATTAGACAAGTAAGTAGTCATAGAACAATGCAAACAGTAGGAAATCTTATAGAATGCAAAGGGAGAAAATGGGTCTAGGGGCTTCACAAACCATATACTAAAAAAGTGGAATGTGAATCACGAATTCCCCCCTAGACAAGTGTAGTGTGTGCAGAATCGCTGGGAGAGTAAGAATACAGTAAAGGTAAATAAATTACCCCATCCCAGAGCCCAGAAAAGCAGGAAAAAAGTCCTGGAAGTTTCCCTAGGACACACTACACATCGTTTTTGGGATTTTGCAGCAGCCAACCAAGTCTGCAAAGAAAAACTGCTTGATTATTGGACCTGAAGACCTGTAAAGGAAGGGGACCAAGTCCATAAGTCGAAAGAAGTTCCAGGAAGGACAAGAGCCCCTGCCAACCCAGAAGAGGGTGCAAAAGAAGAGTCCCCAGTTAGTAGAAGACTGCAGAAATGCACCCTAGGAAGATTCCAGGGGGTTCCTGCATGATGCAAAAGATGTCCCTCAGCGTGAAGATCAATGCAGATGAGATTTCGTATTGGAAGACACCAACAAGCTTTGGCTATGGCAAAAATGCGTTTTTCAACAAAATGGCACTGGATGGACCCAGGAGGGAACTGGGCGCCTCTGTGTGAGGAGGAAGAGGGGGATCTCAGCACTTTAGAGAGCCCTCAGGATGCCAGCCAGCACCCCCAGAAGCCACCGGATCCAGTTTCAAATGAGGGGCAAAATGCAGTAGATGCAGCACAACAAAAGAAGGTCCCACGACGCCGGAGAACAACTCATCGAGTTGAGCATCACAAGTAGGACTGCTGGGGACCTGGGTCAGGCTGTGCATGAAGGAATTTTTCAAAGAGTGCACAGAGGCCTCAGGAGGTGAAGAAGACACAGGACACAGGGGTATCATCGCTCTCTGGGAAGGCAAGGTCTTACCTCCTCCAAATTGTGTCAGCACGACCTCAGGACTGTCTATGTTGATGATGTCCACCCTCTAAGTCCTTAGGTGTACGCTCGTTGCTGTGAGAGGAGTCCCAGGCTACCAGTCATCACCTTGGAAGGTGCCTGCTTGGAGCAGGGGAGTGACTCCCTCACTCCACAGGAGATTTCTTCGGTCCTTCTGGTTCAGGTTGAAGACAGGGAGTCCCCAGAGCATGCACACTGTGGAAACCGTTGCAGTTGCTGACTTGGAGCTGAGGTTGCTGAAGAAAAGTGTCTCTTGTAGACACTTTGTTGCAGTTACAGCGTTTCTTGGAGCAGGCTGCCGTTGATCAGAAGTCAGAAGAGTCCGAAGTTATTGCAGAGGATTTCCGAAGGAAACTTGCAAGCAGAATCTCCCCATGAGAGACCCTAAATAGCCCTGAGAGGGGGATTGGCTACCTTATCTGGTATGGACCTATAAGGAAGGGTCTCTGATGTCACCTGCTGCCACTGGCCACCCAGAGGCCTCCAGAGTGCCCCACCAACCTGCAAAGAAAGATGGCTGAAGTCTGGGACACACTGGAGGAGCTCTGGGTACCACCCCTGGGGTAGTGATCGACAGGGGAGTAGTCACTCCCCTTTCCTTTGTCCAGTTTCGTTCCAGAGCAGGGGAGAAGAGGTCCCTGAACCGGTGTAGACTTGTTTGTGCAAGGAGGGCACCATAATGCTTCATTCTGCCTTCCGGGGACTGGGCTGCCCAGACCCCAGGATGGCAGAACCCTGTCTGTGAGGTGGCAGCAGCTGTAGCTGCAGTGCAAGCCTCCGAGAGCTGGTTTGGCAGTACCGGAGGTCTATGGTGGAGCCCCCAGGATGCATGGAATTGGCTCCCCAACACAAGATTTGGAATTGGGGGACAATTCCATGATCTTAGATATGTTACATGGCCATATTCGGAGTTACCATTGTGAAGCTACATATAGGTATTGACCTATATGTAGTGTGTTGGAAATGGGGTCTTTGGTTGGCAGTCAGGTTACCCCCTGTCCAAGCAAGGACCCTCACTCTAGTCAGGGTAAGTCACATACAATCCAAATTATCCTGTGCCCACCCTCTGGTAGCTTGGCACTGAGCAGTCAGGCTCAACTTAGAAGGCAATGTGTAAAGTATTTGTGTAATAAATCATACAATAACACAAGATAGCACCACAAAAATACACCACACAGTGTTTAGAAAAATAGAATATTTATCTGGATATTTGCAAGTCAAAAGGATTAAAGATGCAATAAGAAAATGTAGAGATATCACTGGAAAGGGATAAAAGGGGGTCATTACGACCGCCAGGCGGTAACCCCCGTGCGGCCGCCAATGCGGCCGCACTCACGTGGCCCCCATTATGACATTCCCACTGGGCCGGCGGGCGCAAACCAAGTTTGCGCCCGCCGGCCCAGCGGGGATGAGGCCGCAACATAGGAGCCGGCTCCTAATGGAGCCGGCGGTGTTGCGGCCGTGCGACGGGTGCAGTTGCACCCGTCACGCTTTTCACTGTCTGCTATGCAGACAGTGAAAAGCTGGCCGGGGCCCTGTTAGGGGGCCCCAGGACACCCCTTAGCACCAGCCTCTTCCTGGCGGTGCAAACTGCCAGAAACAGGCTGGCGGTAGGGGTGTCATACTCCCCAGGGCAGCGCTGCCCTGGCGGATTATCACCGCCGGGGCTTAAACGGCGGGAAACCGCCGGCCCCGGCAGTGCGACCGCGGTGCTTCCGCCACAGTCGTAATAGGGCTGGAAGCACGGCCAGCCTGTTGGTGGTGCTTCCGTCCTTTTAGCCCTGGCGGTCTCGGACCGCCAGGGTCAAAATGACCCCCAAAGTGTCTTAAGTCTTTTAAAAACAAACAAAGTCTCTTTTAAGCACAAAGGCCCATATTTATACTTTTTGACGCTAAACTGCGCTAACGCAGTTTAGCGTCAAAAAATTTAGCGCCGTCTAACGCCATTCTGAAGCGCCATGCGGGCGCCGTATTTATGGAATGGCGTTAGCCGGCGCAAGCAGACCGGCGCTGCCTGGTGTGCGTGGAAAAAAACCACGTAGACCAGGCAGCGCCGGCGTAGGGGGAAAATGGCGTTAGGGCGTCTTAAAATGGGGCAAGTCAGGTTGAGGCAAAAAAATCGCCTCAACCCGATTTGCGCCATTATTTTCGACGCCCAGACGCCATTTAAATGACTCCTGTCTTAGTAAAGACAGGAGTCATGCCCCCTTGCCCAATGGCCATGCCCAGGGGACTTATGTCCCCTGGGCATGGTCATTGGGCAAAATGGCATGTAGGGGGGCACAAATAAGGCCCCCCTATGCCACACAAAAAAAATTACAAAATATAAAAAATTATACTTACCTGAACTTACCTGAATGTCCCTGGGGTGGGTCCCTCCATCCTTGGGTGTCCTCCTGGGGTGGGCAGGGGTGGCAGGGGGGGTCCCTGGGGGCAGGGGAGGGCACCTGTGGGCTCATTTTGAGCCCACAGGCCCCTTAACGCCTACCCTGACCCAGGCGTTAAATAGTGGCGCAAATGCGGGGTTTTTTGACCCGCCACCTCCCGGGCGTGATTTTTGCCCGGGAGTATAAATACGACACATTTGCGTCGCCGTCATTTTTTTAGACGGGAACGCCTTCCTTGCATCTCATTAACGCAAGGAAGGCGTTCACGCAAAAAAATGACGCTCTTTACTCATACTTTGGCGCTAGACGCGTCTAACGCCAAAGTATAAATATGGCGTTAGTTTTGCGCCGAATTTGCGTCGAAAAAAACCGACGCTAATTCGGCGCAAACGGAGTATAAATATGCCCCCTAGTATGAGTGAAAAATCTCTGCAAAGGGTCGCAGAGGAGGAGATGCGTGGGAAATGGTGTGTACGTCGGTTCCCCCCTTCACACACGGACTTGCATTGTTATTTTCCACGTGGGGAAGACGTTGCGTAGATTTCCAGTGCAGGGATGGGTCTCTTCTTCAGGTCGAGGGGTTTTCAGACGCCCCGGGGTCTGTGCGTCATTCCGGTGGGTGATGCAGGGAAATTTCTCCCTCACGGCAGGCGCTGCGTCGATTTCCCCTTTGGAAGTCGGACGGCATTGTTCAGGTGGGCCGTGCGTCAAAGTTCTGGTCGCACCGCAGACGCTGCGTCAATCTTTTCCTCGCGAAGTCGAGCGCGTCGTTCCGGTTCGGCGAGCTGTGCGTCTAATTTTTTGATGCACAAGGAGTCCAGTTGCAAGAGGGAAGTCTTTTTGGTCCTGAGACTTCAGGGAAGAGGAGGAAAGCTCTATCCAAGCCCTTGGAGAGCACTTCTGCAGCAAAGCAAGAGAGCAGCAAGGCAGCAGGGCAACAGCAAGGCAGCAGTCCTCTGTAGAAAGCAGTCAGGTGAGTCCTTTAGGCAGCCAGGCAGTTCGTCTTGTCAGGGTGCAGGTTCTGGTTCAGATTTCTTCTCCAGGAAGTGTGTGAGGTGGTAGGGCAGAGGCCCTGTTTTATACCCAAATGTGCCTTTGAAGGGGGGGGTCCCAGTAGGAGGTGTGGCAGTCCTTTGTGTGAGAGCATGCCCTCCACCCTCCCAACGCAGGAAGACCCATTCAAAATGCAGATGTATGCAAGTGAGGCTGAGTACCCTGTGTTTGGGGTGTGTCTGAGTGAATGCACAAGGAGCTGTCAACTAAACCCAGCCAGACGTGGGTTGTAAGGCACAGAAAGATTTAAGTGCAGTGAAATGCTCACTTTCTAAAAGTGGCATTTCTAAAATAGTAATATTAAATCCAACTTCACCAGTCAGCAGGATTTTGTATTACCATTCTGTCCATACTAAATATGACCTTCCTACTCCTTTTAGATCAGCAGCTACCACTTCAACAATGTATGAGGGCAGCCCCAATGCTAGCCTATGAAGGGGGCAGGCCTCACAGCAGTGTAAAACCAAATTTAGGAGTTTTACACTACCAGGACATGTAAACTACACAGGTACATGTCCTGCCTTTTACCCAGACAGCACCCTGCTCTAGGGGTTACCTAGGGCACACATTAGGGGTTACATATATGTAGAAAAAGGGGAGTTTTAGGCTTGGCAAGTACTTTTAAATGCCAAGTCGAAGTGACAGTGAAACTGCGCACACAGGCCTTGCAATGGCAGGCCTGAGACAAGGTAAAGGGGCTACTAAAGTGGGTGGCACAACCGGTGCTGCAGGCCCACTATTAGTATTTAATCTACAGGCCCTGGGCACCTATAGTGTACTCTACTAGGGACTTATAAGTAAATCAAATAGTCCAATTTGGTGTGATCCAAGGATACCATGGTTAAAGGGAGAGAGCATATGCACTTTAGCACTGGTTAGCAGTGGTAAAGTGCGTAGAGTCTAAAAACCAGCAAAAATGAGGTCAGAAAAAGAGAAGGAGGAAGGCAAAAAGTCTGGGGATAACCCTGCAGAAGGGCCATTTCCAACATAGTGCACACGTGTAGTAGTGTCCCCGCACTCACAAAGTCTGGGAAAATGGCCCTGAACTATGTGGGGGCACCTTTTCTACTGCAAGGATGCCCTCACACTTAGTAACTTTGCACCTAACCTTCAGCAAGTGAAGGTTAGACATATAGGTGACTTTTGAGTTTCTTAAGTGCAGTGAAAATGGCTGTGAAATAACATGTGCATTATTTCATGCAGGCCGCTAATGGCAGGCCTGTGCAAGGGTTTGTCTGAGCCTCCTATGGGTGGCAAAAGAAATGCTGGAGCCCATATGGATCTCCTGGAACCCCAGTGCCCTGGGTACCTAGGTACCAGATACAAGGGACTTTTAAGGTGGGCCCAGTTTGCCAATAGAAATTGGTAAATTAAGTCACTGGCCTACAGTGATAAATTTAAAATCAGAGAGAGCATGAGCACTGATGTTCTGGTTAGCAGAGCCTCAGTGACACAGTTAGGCACTACACAGGCATACACATTAGGCCATAAATTATGAGCACTAGGATCCTGACCAGCCAGATCCCAGTGAGACAGGCAAAAACATACTGACATACATGTGAAAAATGGGGGTAACATGCCAAGGGAGATGGTACTTTCCCACACAACCCCCCCAAACAAGGGACAATAATGCTAGCCTTGCCCAGATGAGTCTTCATTGTCTAAGTGGAAATATCTGGAGAGACCATGTGCATTGGAGCGAGTACTCCAAGGTCTATGTTCCACTGTATAGTCCATCCCCTGAAGGGAAATGGACCATCTCAACAATTTAGGGTTTTCACCTTTCATTTGTTTAAGCCGTAATAAGGTTTGTGGTCTGTCTGAACAATGAAGTGAGTCCCAAACAAGTAGGGTCTCATCTTCTTCAGTGCCCAGACCACAGCAAAGGCCTCCCTCTCTATGGCAGACCAACACTTTTCTTCTAGGGGTCAACCCCCTGCTAATAAAAGCAGCAGGTTGATCCTGGCCCTCTGAGTTAAGTTGTGATAGTACTGCCCCTACCCCTAATTCAGAAGCATCTGTTTGGACAATTAATTTTTAGGTCGAGCGTTAGCGCTCAGCCTGCTGTATACTAAAGTATACAATAGAGTGAGTTCCCGCTTTTTGATTTGTTAGTTGCAGTGTCCTTCAAAAATCCTTGCTTGCTAGTGGTCAGTTCTGCCTCTTTGTCCTGCCTTTTTTCAATTTGGGAGCAGCACAAAGTTCTGTGTAATTACGCTATGTCCTGTTTATCTCTTCTGAAGAGGACTTTTTCTTTCAGTATTGGTCTGTTTGCCTTGCACTGTGAGTGTGTGTTCAGTCCCTCCTCCCCACCAGCTCACTCTGTAAACATAAACCAACATCAGAGGGGGGCTTTTCCAGGGCCAGCTCACCCTCGCTCTCGCCCTATTCCTCTTGTTATTTTCAGTCTGTGTGGCAATAAAAGTCCAGTCAGTAATTTACAGCGCTATGAGCTCTAACTCAAGCAAACACAAGACTATTGCATTCCAAATGCTTGTTTTTCTTCTGTAGCTCCATCCCACTCCTCAGTATTCCGTCCTTGTTTTGCCTCTGGACTATTGTGCCTCCACTGCTGCCCGGTTCCCACCACTGTGAGCCAGACTGTGGGGTTGGCGGCGGGATGGACAGAGGCAGCATGAGCACAGTCACCAGCAATGCTGACTCCCTGATCTGTTCCAGATCCCTGAAAGCCAGCAGCGCGAGGTGAGCGAGGCTCAGGCAGCCAAAAACAACAAACTTCCCCTCCACATTGTCTTACAATACTGTTGTACAAACCGTCCTTTAACTTTTATTGGGTGTCGCCTCTTTATGATTAGTTCAAAATATAGGTTTCAGCTTGCGTTGCCCTCTCTAGTCATTTGCTGTTATCCCACCCTGCTGCACCCCCTCCAGTCACAGCTAACCTGCTGGGATGGTTTTGTTTTCTCCCTGCGCTGCCTCTGCTCAGCCTCTGTTATTGCCTTTAGTTCACTCAGGTGGCCATCCTTCACCGCTTTTCTCTAATACATGTTCTTTCCAGTGTCTGTCCAGCTTCTATAAAAACTACTTGAACCCGGACCCCTGCTCAGTCCCCGGTGTGCTGAAACCCTTGCAGTTTTCCCTGGTTGCTGGATTTCTGTGCTCTGATTTATATCAATAACTTTCCTGTGCTGCACTTCTCTAATTGCTTGTACTGCTCTGGGATGCACACGTCCGGCAGGTGGCTGCTGTGCTTATAATCTCTTTTTTGTATTTCCACATTATCTCCCTTGTCTTTGCCCTGGTATGTGTTACTGTCTTTGATGCGCTGTGTTTATTATTAGGAGTTTCTTTTCTTTTTGCGCTGTGTTTATTAGAAGTCCCCTTTCTTTTTAAGTGCCTCTACTTTTTTACCTCCAAATTCAGATAACATTGTAATTGTAATTGTATTTATGTAATGCTTACTACCCCTGATGATGTTATTCAACAAAATAATTAAAACAAAGGGATGCATTGTAAAAACATGATCTCGCTCTTGTATCTGTATTAGGTTTCATTTCTTTATATTGTGAATGGGGCTTGTTTCATCAGTTCTTTTACTACCTGGAAGGAGCTGTGACTGGAGCAGGCAACTTTCGAAATGGGGAACCAAGGTTAGATCCCGGCTTTGGGTCAACAAAAATGTGTGGTTTTCCAATAAAATGCTCTAATGCCCTCGGTTTAATACCTTCTGTAAGTTTGCACTAAATGCCAGCTTAGCAGCGCTTGGCTTCTGTAATTCCATTTCCAACACATGTCCACACCCTGCTAGGTCTACCGTGTACATAAATCTTTCTCCTCTAATTCTTCACTGTTGCTTCATTTCTTTAGCCTCTGGTCTCCTGTGCGCATGCTTCCTCCATGCCACATAATTACAAACCAATAAAATAAACTCCATATAATTCGTCTCTGCTCCAGGCCACAAAATTCCATTTCACATAATACCACTATGTTACATAATTACACTCCAATCCAAACAATATAATTACCCTCCACACAACACAATTCAACACCAGCTAATTCCACTACTCATAATGCCACTGCAACCTACATTTCACGCCACATGTTTGCGCTCCACATATCTTCATAAATTCAAAATAAAACACACTATTACACTCCACAAAATAAATTCAACTTTGCAACATGGCACATAATTCCACACCTTTTGATACTACTCCACACCTTGCCACATAATACTACTTTAAACCACCCCACATAATTCCACACAACATCACACAGCTCAGTGCAACACAGTTCTGTACCACACAACATAATTACACTCCACATAATTACACTCTACTCAATACAATATAAATACACTGCACAGAACAGAAATCCACCTAAATGCACTCCACACCATGACACATTATTCCAATAAGCATAATTTCATGTAACACCTCACAGTTCTGCGCCACACAATTCAACTTCACACGTTTCAACCACGCGTCACATAATTCCACACCAAATCACATATTTCAATTACGCAACACAATTACACAACACGCCACATGCCTACAATCCACACTACAGATTTCCACATCATGCCACAGCTTTTAACAGCCCACCACATATTTCAACTCCACAACATGCCACTCCACAACACACAATACCAGTCCACATAATTAACTTCATAACACACAGTCTCACTCTGACTGGATTTATGACTTCTGGTGTATTCCAGAACAGTTAGAACCATTTAATCAGTATCTATTACACAGCACACTATGCTACATATTTCCACTACACAGCTCCATGCCACTTATCTCTTCCTCACACTCCCAGTCTCCCCTCACACATGCTCCCTTCCATTATCTCCTGTGTGGTACACTGGTCCACCTCTTGCCTCCATCCCTCAACTCCACGCTCTCCTCCTGTTCTTGGGGTGTCTTCTGCATCCACAGGCGCTCCCTCTATATGCATATATGGCCTGCTCTCCCCTTCTTCCTCTTTCCTGTCCAGAGTTAATGCGCCCTTTTGTACACACATTACCTGTTCCTCTCTATCTTCCTTTCTGTCTATTTTGTGCAGCTCTCACCCCATCTATTCAAAATGATGCAAATACACTACACACCACACAATTCCACAACTAACAATTCCAATTCAACTCACATAACTACACTCCACATAGATCCAATACACTACAAACAAAAACACATGGTTAAAAGACATTGCCATTTACAACTCCAACAGCTCAAACTCTCGCAATTGCGAGACCTACTGTAGTGCAAATGCTTGTTTGGAGTAGTTTGGGCTCTATAAGACAGGTGCAGAAGCTCCTGCTTAAGCTCCTCAAAAGCTTTCTGACATCTAGCTGTCCACAATACCTTTTTAGGCATTTTCTTGCTGGTGATGTTATTAAAAGGTGCTGCAATGGAGCCATAGTTCTTAATGAACCTCCTGTAATACTCAGTGAGACTTAAGAAGGCTCTGACCTGGGTCTGAGTTGTAGGGGGAGCCCAGTCCATAATGGTCTGAATCTTCCAACAAAGTGGTGCAATTTGTTCCCCACCTACCAGGTGGCCCAGATAAACTACTTTCCCGTGCCCTATCTTGCACTTTGAAGTCTTGATAGTTAGGCCTGCCTTTTGCAGGGCCTCTAAAACTTTCCAGAGGTGGACCAGGTGATCATCCCAGGTGGAGCTAAAGACAGCAATATCCTCCAAATATGCTGAACTAAAAGCTTCCAAACCTTGGAGGACTGTATTCAGCAGCCTCTGAAAAGTGGCAGGCAAAATTTTCAAACCAAAGGGCATCACTGTGAAGTGATAATGCCCTGCTATGGTAGAAAATGCTGTTTTTGCTTTAGCATCTCCTGACATTTTAATCTGCCAATACCCTGCATTCAAGTCAAAAGTGCTTAGATACTTGGCAGATGCCAGGGTATCTATAAGCTCATCTGCCCTGGGTATAGGGTGAGAATCTGTTTTGGTTACTGTATTGAAATCCCTATATTCCACACAAAACTGCATTTCTCTCTTTCCTTCTTTGTTATGAGGTTTGAGGACAAGCACCAGTGGGCTAACCCAAGGACTATCAGACGGCTCAATAACTCCAAGATCTAACATTGTTTGAACTTCAGCTTTTATGCAATCTCTGACATGGTCAGGTTGCCTGTAAATTTTACTTTTGACAGGTAAACTGTCTCCAGTGTCAATTGAATATTCACACCAAGTAGTTGTACCAGGTGTGAGTGAGAAGAGTTCAGAAAACTGATCAAGGATATTTTTACAGTCTGTCTGCCAGAAACACTCCCTCCACTAAACCATTAGCTTCAGTGGTGGAGAAGAGACGAGGGAGAGGGTCACTCTCTTCTTCCTGTCCCTCATCTGTAGCCATGAGCAGGGTTAAGTCAGCCCTGTCATAGTGAGGCTTTAGAGGATTGACATGAAGCCCCCTAAGGGGGCTTCTGGCAGTGCCCAGGTCTACCAAGTAGGTGGCCTCACCTTTTTTCTCTACAATTAGATGGGGTCCACACCATTTGTCCTGGAGTGCTTTTGGGGCCACAGGCTCCAATACCCACACCTTCTGTCCCGGGTGGTACTCTGTCAGGGCAGCCTTCTGGTCAAACCATTGCTTTTGGAGCTCTTGGCTGTCCTGGAGGTTTTTGCTGGCATTTTTCATGTACTCAGCCATTCTACGCCTCAGGCCAAGTACATAGTCCACTATATACTGTTTTGGTGCTGTTAAAGGTTGTTCCCAACCCTCCTTAACAATAGCAAGGGGACCCCTAACAGGGTGACCACATAGGAGTTCAAAGGGGCTGTAGCCCACTCCTTTTTGGGGTACCTCCCAGTAGGTGAAAAGGAAGCATGGTAATAGGACATCCCATCTCCTTCTGAGTTTTTCAGAGAGTCCCATAATCATACCTTTAAGAGTTTTATTAAACATCTCAACTAGTCCACTAGCTTGTGGATGATAAGGGATGGTGAACTTGTAAGTAACACCACACTCCTTCCACATTGCTTTTATGTATGCAGCAATGAAGTTACTACCTCTGTCTGACACCACTTCCTTAGGGAAGCCCAACCTGAAAAAGATTCCTAGGAAGGACTTTGCCACTGCAGGAGCTGTAGTGGTCCTTAAGGGGATAGCTCCTGGGTACCTTGTGGCATAGTCCACCACCACAAGGATAAATCTATTGCCAGAAGCTGTTGGAGGGTCAAGGGGGACAACAATATCAACCCCTCTCCTTTCACAGGGCACTCCAACCACTGGGAGTGGAATTAAGGGGGCCTTAGGTGTGCCACCAGTCTTGCCACTGGCTTGGTAGGTGACACAGGAGCAACAAAACTCCTTTGTGTCTTCTGACATATGGGGCCTGTGAACATGTGGAACAAGTCTGTCCCATGTTTTACTCTGGTCTAAATGCCCAGCTAAAGGGATGTCATGAGCCAGAGTTAGGAGGAATTCCCTGTACTGAAGGGGGATGGCCAGCTTCCTGGTGGCACCACGTTTAGGGTCCCTTGCTTCAGTATAAAGGAGATTATTCTCCCAGTGAACTGTGTGTGTGTCAGTGACATCACCATTTTTCTACTTGACAGCTTGCTGTCTTAGGCTCTCCAATGTGGGATAGGTTTGCTGTGCCACACTCAGCTCTTTCTTGGCAGGCCCCGCGGCACCCAAAAGCTCAGCTGTATCAGCTTCCAGCTCCTCTGGTGTGGGTTCTGCACAGGGAGAGAATTCCTCTTCCTCAAAAGGATAATCATCTGTAGAGGGAGGGATAGTGGACAAGGGTTTGCCCTTCCTAGTCCTAGTTTTTGGGAGTACTTGTTCCATTGTTCAAGGAACCAAATTTCCCTGTCCTCTTTGCTTCTTGGCCTGAGCCCTGGAAAAAAACAAAGATATGCCTAGGAATGACCAGCATTGCTGCATGGGCCTACAACTCCACTTCAGCCCAAGCTGAAGTCTCCAAATCATTGCCTAGCAGACATTCTACAGGTAAATCAGTGGCTACTACAAATTTCTTTGGTCCAGTAACCCCCCCAGTTGAGATTCACAACAGCAATGGGGTGGCTTGCAGTGTTGCTATGGGCATCTGTCACTTCGTACTGGTGACCAAGTAGGTGTTGCTCAGGGGCAACCAGTTTCTCCATCACCATGGTGACACTGGCCCCTGTGTCCCTGTAGGCCTCAACCTGAACACCAATAATCAGGGGTAGCTGCTTGTACTTATCCATATTAAGGGGACAAGCAACTAAAATGGCTAGGTCAATGCCACCATCAGAGACTAAAACAGCCACAGTGATCTCTCTAACTAGCCCAACCCCAACTACATTACCAATGCTGAGCCCAGCTACACCCTTTGATTGGCTATTAGTAGTCTTTTCCCACCACCACTGCTATTACTAGGGGCACTAATGGTTGTAGTTGGGGTTGTGGTGGTGGGAGTTTGTCTGCCTTCTTTCCCAATTCTTGGGGAGAGGCCAGATCTGAGTTCACAAGATACTGATGTAACAAGTCAGACACACAATCATTCAATATATGCTCTCTCAGAAAAAAGTTATATAGGCTTTCATAATCAGTCACCTCACTGCCATGTAACCAAACTTCTAGGGCCTTCACAGAACAGTCCACAACGTCTGTCCAGTCCTGTGATGACTCCTTTCTGTTCTCTCTGAACTTAAGTCTGTACTGTTCAGTGTTTAAGCCCAGACCATCCAAGAGTGCATTTTTCAGAACCTGGTAATTATCTGCATCATCCTCTCTGACAACCAGAAGTGTGTCTCTACCTTTGCCAGAGAAGGATAACCAAAGGATAGGCCCTCTCAAGTGCAGCAAACCACTTATTGATATCATCACCATCCTTGTAAGGAGGGATAGCTTTGTGCAGATTCCTAGAATCAAATGAAGGTTTCCTAACATTTGTATTTCTAAAACTGCTGCTGTCACCATGGGCAAATAACCCCAAACACTGCCTCTCTTTCTCCACAGCCAGGGATTCCCTGTCTAGTACCAACTGCTGCTGCCTTAGCTTCAGTCTTGCCTCCTCTAACCTCAGCTTTCTGATTTCCCTATCTAGGGACTGGTCTTCATGGTTAGAATTATATGAAGCCTCTGAAACAGAGGTAACCTGAGAGTTTGCAGAGGGAGACCTATCTCTAACAGGGGCCAATCTAGCGATCTGGCTTCTAGGGGTGAAGGGAGCCCTACTTGAGTGTGAACCCTTCCCACTACCAGTTATACTATTGGGCTTCTTGACAGATAGGTCTGTGGAAGGACCCTCCCAGGATTGTCATCATGCTCTTCTGAGCCTTCCTGGTTGGAGTTATCCTCTACCTCTTCATCTGTCTAATCTGGATCAGTGCTGAGTGCCTGGTCATCTTGGAGGAGAAGATTTAAGAGTAACCCCTTATTGGGGTTCTTCCAAATCCCTAAACTTCTTTCAATACAGAGACCCCTCAAACCTTTAAAGTTAAGATTTTCATAAGTTGTTTTCACAACTCTAGGGGCAGCTTCTACAGAACACATATTGAAAGAAAAAAGTTTAGGAAAGTAAGTAAAAAGTTAGTAGAATAACAGAGCTAACTTTTTAGAGAAAAGAGAAAACTTTTCAGAACTTTGTAAAACTTTTGCAAAGTTTAAAGAACTTTTAGAAAGTTAGAAAATGGTTTCTAAGTATATATTATATATGCTCTAAGTATTGCAGCAAGTTTTTCTTGTGAAAAGCACAGGTAACAAAGTGGTAAAGCAATTGCAAGTACTTATCCCACCGCTGCACCACCAATGTAGGAGGCTGGCCTGGTTTGTAGTGGGTACCTTGGGTACTTACACCTTATACCACGTCCAGTTATCCCTTAGTAGTAAAATATAGTAGTGTTCTAGCAGATTAGGCTGATAGAGGTAGCTATAGCAGAGCAGCTTAGGCTGAACTAGGAGACATGCAAAGCTCATATAATACACTTATAGTTACAATGTACTTATGCACAAGTAAAAACAATACTCAGTGTTACATAAAATAAAGGTATTTATTTGTGACACAGTACCAAAAATATCTTAGAGACAATATTGTTTCTAGAGGTAAGTATTATACACAATATATACACTAAACACCAAAATTAGGCAAGTAAATAGTGATAGAACAATGCAAACAGTAGGAAATCCTATAGAATGCAATGGGAGGAAATAGGTCTAGGGACAAGACAAACCATATAGTAAGAAAGTGGAATGCGAATCACAAATTCCCCCCTAGACAAGTGTAGTGTGTGCAGAATCGCTGTGAGAGTAAGAATACAGTAAAGGTAAGTACATTACCCCACCCCAGAGCCCAGAAAAGCAGGAGTAAAGTACTGCAAGTTTCCTTAGGACACACTCCTCTTCGTTTTTGGGATTTTGCAGCAGCCAACCTAGTCTGCAAGGAACAACTGCTGGATTATTGGACCTGAAGACTTGCAAAGGAAGTGGACCTAGTCCAGAAGTCAAAAGACATTCCAGGAGGGACAGGAGCCCCTGCCAACCCAGAAGAGTGTGCAAAAGAAGAGTCCCCTGTTAGTCGATGACTGCAGGAATGCCATTTAGGAAGATGCCAGCGGGTTCCTGCATGATGCAAAAGATGTCCCACTGCGTGGAGATTGTTGCAGATGAGATTTCATGTTGGAAGTCGCCAACAAGCCTTGGCTACGATAAAAGTATGTTTTGCATGAAAATGGCGTTGGATGGACCCTGGATGGACTCCTGTGTGAGGAGGAAGAGGGATTTCTCAGCACTTCAGAGAGTCCTCAGGATGCCAGCCAGCAGCCCCAGGAGTAGCAGGATCTGTGTTGAAAGGAGGTGCAAAACGCAGTTGATGTAGCACAACAAAAGAAGGTCCCACAGGGCCGGAGAACAACTCAGCAAGTTGAGCGTCGCAGGATGGAATGCTGAGGATCCGGGCCAGGCTGTGCACGAAGGAATTTTGTAAAGAGTACACAGATGTCCCAGGAGGGGAAGAAGATGCAGAACACTGTCGCTTTCGGGGAAAGCAAGGTCTTACCACCTCCAAATTGTGTCAGCAGGACCTCAGGACAGTCTGTGTCCTTAGGAGCACGCTCGTTGCTGTGAGAGGAGTCCCAGGGTGGCGTTCGTCGTCTTGGAAGTTGCCTGCTTGGAGCAGGGGAGTGACTCTGTCACTCCACAGGAGATTTCTTCAGTTCTTATGGTGCAGGATGAAAACAGGGCGTCCCCAGAGCGTGCACACCGTGGAAACAGTTGCAGTTGCTGACTTAGCTGAGGTTGCTGAAGAAAAGTGTCTCTTGTAGACACTTTGTTGCATTTACAGCGTTTCTTGGGGCAGGCTGCGGTTGACACGAGGTCAGAAGGGTCTGAAGTTGTTGCAGAGGATTCCTGAAGAAGACGTGCAGGCAGAATCTGAAGAGAACCCACAGGAGAGACCCTAAATAGCCCTGAGAGGGGAGTTGGCTACCTTATCAGCTAAGGACCTATCAGGAGGGGTCTCTGACATCACCTGCTGGCACTGGCCACTCAGAGACCTCCAGAGTGCCCCCACACCTTGCAAAGCAAGATGGCTGAAGTCTGGGACACACTGGAGGGGCTCTGGGCACCACCCCTGGGGTTGTGATGGACAGGGGAGAGGTCACTCCTCTTTCCTTTGTCCAGTTTCACACCAGAGCAGGGAATGGGTCCCTGAACTGGTGTAAACTGGTTTATGCAAGGAGGGCACCATCTGTGCCCTTCAAAGCATTTCTTG
Organism: Pleurodeles waltl; assembly: GCF_031143425.1. Lineage (NCBI taxonomy): Eukaryota > Metazoa > Chordata > Amphibia > Caudata > Salamandridae > Pleurodeles > Pleurodeles waltl. Next base: position 116,682,945 of record NC_090442.1, read on the forward strand.
AGGCTGGGGGAGGCTACCCCTACTTAGGTAGTGACACCTATTTCCAAAGGGAGAGGGTGTAACACCCTGCTCTCAGAGGAAATGCTTTGTTCTGCCTTCCTGGTACTGGGCTGCCCAGACCCCAGGAGGGCAGAACCCTGTCTGTGAGATGGCAGCAGCTGTAGCTGCATTGCAAGCCTCCAAGAGCTGGTTTGGCAGTACTGGTGGTCCATGGTGGAGCCCCCAGGATTGCTGGAATTGGCTCCCCAATACCATATTTGGAATGGGGTGACAATTCCATGATCTTAGACGTGTTACTTGGCCATATTCTGAGTTACCATTGTGAAGCTACATATAGGTATTGACCTATATGTAGTGCACACGTGTAATGGTGTCCCTGCACTTACAAAGTCTGGGGAAATGGCCCTGAACTATGTGGGGACACCTTTGCTAGTGCAAGGGTGCCCTCACACTTAATAACTTTTGCCCCTAACCTTCAGCAATTGAAGGATAGACACATAGGTGACCTATAAGTTACTCAAGGGCAGTGAAAATGGCTGTAAAATAATGTGTGTGTTATTTCACACATGCTGCAATGGCAGGCCTGTTCAAGGGTTTGTCTGAACTCCCTATGGGTTGCAAAAGAAATGCTTCAGTCCATATGGATCTCCTGGAACCCCAATGCCCTGGGTACCTAGGTACCATATGCTAGGGACTTATAAGGGGGTCCAGTATGCCAATAGAAATTGGTAAATGAAGTCACTGGCCTACAGTGATAAATTTAAAAGCAGAGAGAGCATAAGCATTGAGGTTCTGGTGAGCAGAGCCTCAGTGACACACATTCAGGCCACAAACTATGAGCACTGGGGTCCTGATTAGCAGGATCCCAGTGAGACAGCCAAAAACAAACTGGCATACATGTAAAAATTGGTGTACACGTCAGGCAAGATGGTACTTCCCTACATCCCCTGCACAACACCTCCTTGGACAAAAGTATCTAGTTACTGATGTCAACAACTCCACTCAGTCTCTCCCCTCAGCACTAGTGCAACTTAGTTGGGATGGAGTTACTGGCCCTAAGCGGGTGGTGGTGTCACCTAGCTTACCTGTAGACTGTATCTTAGGAAATGACCTAGAGGCCTCAGGTTGGACTGAAGTAGAGTTTCATACCCATGCCTCCAGTATGGTTATTCCCAAGGAATTGTTTCCTTTAATCTTAAGTGAGATTAAAAAGCAAAGAAGAGAAGGAGCCCTGAAGTCTCAGGATCCTCCTCACACCAGAGGTAAAAAGGGCATTAAAGTATCTCCTGCAAACCCTACCACTAAGGATATCATTCCTCTGGTGGAGACACCTCTCCTAGGGTGGAGCCTGTATCAAGGGAGTCAGAAGTTACTACAGTTGAACTCCCAGATGTAAAAGTATGTCTCTGTGCGAAACCAAAGACAACACAGCAATTCTGCCCCATCTTAGAAAATTTGGAGCAACACTTCAGCCCACCCAAAGAAACTTTAGTGCAGCACGCCTTCACTACCTCTGCACTACCTCTAACCCTATAGGACAGAAATCCTGTCCTTGTGTAGAGCCCTTGGGACAGCAACCCTGTCCTGCTCTACCCCTAGAAGGACAGCAGCCCTGTCCTCCTTTAGAGCCAGGGGGACAAAAGTTTTGCTCTGTGCTAGCCTTGCTAAGACAGCATACCTGTCTGGCATTCCAACCCTTAGGGCAGCCACCCTATACTAACATATGGCCCCAGGGACAGTCATTCTGTCCCCCTTTAAAACTTTGCCCTAACGTTAAACATATTGAATCCAGGGCTCACAGTTTCACTGTTCTTTAGCTAAAAGTAACCAACCAAGGTGGTTCACCTCCCCACAGGGAAGGCACCACATAGTGGATGATAAAGGCAGTAACCACTCTATTGCAAAGCTACTCTCCAATTATCATCACTTGTCTAGCATATTACCCTCATTTTTGGCCTGTTTGAGGGTGTTAGTCAGTGTTTTTTACTGTCTCACTGGGATCCTGCTAGCCAGGACCCCAGTGCTCATAGTTTAAAACCTATTTGTCAGTATGTTTTGCCTGTCTCACTTAGATGCTGCTAGCCAGGACCCCAGTGCTCATAGTTTGTGGCATATGTGTGTTGTCAGTATGCTCAACTGTGTCACTGAAGTTCTGCTAACTAGAACTCCAGTGCGTATGCTCTCTCTACTTACCAAATTTGTCACTATAGTTTAGTGACTCCATATTCCACTTCTGATTGCCATAATGGACCCCCCATATAAGTCCCTAGTATATGGAACCTAGGTACCCAGGGCATTGAGGTTCCAGGGGATCCCTATAGGCTGCAGAATATCGTTTGCCATCCATAGGGAGCCCATGCAAAGGCTTCTGCAGGACTGCCATTGCAGCCTGTGTGAAAAGGTTTATGAACCCTTTCACTTCCATTTACATTTCACCAGGTTACTTATAAGTCACCCCTATGGCAGGCCCTCCAGCCTTGATGGCAGGGTACAAAGTACCTGTGTGTGAGGACACCCCTACACTACCATTTCACCAGACTTCATGAGAGCGGGGACGCCATTTTATGTGTGTACTAGACATAGGTCACTACCTATGTCTAGCTACATAATGGTAACCCCAAACATAGGTATGTTTGGTATCAAACACGTTGGAATCATACCCCAAAGCTTTTGCAAGCATTGGCTGTATGATTCCATGCACTCTGGGGCTCATTAGAAGACACCCAGTATTGCAATTTCAGCCCTCTGAGGGTTTCCAGGCAGCCAAAGCTTCTGCCACCTCCCAGACAGGTGTGTGCCCTCCAGTTGCTTGAAAAGCTCGAGCCCAGGAAGAGAGAACAAAGGATTTCCTTTGAGAGAAGGGTGTTACACCCTCTCCCTTTGGAAATACGTGTTACAGGCTTGGGAGGGGTACCCTCCCCAAGCCACTGGAAATGCTTTGAAAGGCACATATGTTGCCCTCCTTGCAGAATACAGTCTACACTGGTTCAGAGCCCCCCAGTCCATGCACTGGCATGAAACTGGACAAAGGAAAGGGGATTGACCACTCCCCTGTCCATCATCACCCAAGGGGTGGTGCTCAGAGCTCCTCCAGAGGGTCCCTTGTTTTCAAGGTTGGCAGGGAACTCTGGGAGCATCTGTGTGGCCAGTGCCAGCAGGTGATGTCAGAGCCCTCGTCTGATAGGTCCTTGCCTGTGTAGCTGACCAATACCCCTTTCAGGGCTATTTAGGGTCTCTCCTTTGGGTGGTTCTTCAGCTTCGGATTGCAAGACTCAAGAAGGATTCCTCTGCAACCTTCACTTCACCATCTCACAGAAGAAACTCCATCTGGACCCTCCAGGAACTCTACAAACTGAAACAAAGAGGCCAAGACAACTTCTGCAACTTTGTATATTCAGCTGCTGCCAGCAACTGCAACTGTTTCCCGGTCGTCCATCCTCAGAAGACAGCCTGTCTTTAGCATGCACCAGAAGAGCGAAAGACTCTCCCTAGGGGTGAAGGCATCACTCCCCTGCTTCAGCAGGCACCTACTGCATCAACAACTGGTGGCTTGGATCTTCTCTACCGCTGAGCTGCTTGGATCCAGCAACATGGGTGATGGACTGAAGTGGTCCAGACGGTCCTGACGTCCCACTGCCCAACTTTGGTGGAGGTAAGAGCTTGCCTTCCCACACAAGAGAGTACCCCCCATGCAAAACATTTGTTTTGCAGCTGCCAAGGTTTGGTGGCATCCTTCCACAAAGTTCTTCATAAACCATGTAGCTAAAGTCTCCAGCACTCCATCCTGTGATGCACAGTTTCCTGAGTGGTTACCCGGTGGCGTGAGAGCCCTTGTCGTAGTGCTGCGTGGACATTCGTTTGCACCTTCTTTGCCCCCATGCTGTGGGACTCCTGGTCATGCTGCCTGGTCTTCTGTGGGCTCTCTGAGTTGCTGAGAGCCCCCTCTGACTCCCCCTCCTGTGTAGACAACACTTGGTCCTTCCTGGTCCCGGGCAGTGCCATTTTCTGCCAACCATGAGCTTTGCGTTTACCAAGGCTTATCGGCAGACTTCAGTAATGCAAACCAGACTGCAATAATCAGGACATCATCTCCTCCAACCAGGAACCTGCATCCATCTTCTTGAGTCCAGTACTGACTGTTTTTCTTCACTGGTGGTTCTTCTTTTGCAGCTTCATCCAGATTAGCAGGGGCCCCTGTTCTTCCTGGACTCTTCTGTTCTTTTTGGACTTGGTCTCCTTGCTCTACAGGTCTTCAGATCCAGGAATCCACTGTTGATGTTATGCAGTCTTTTCTGGTTCTTGCATTATCTTCTTTCTCGTTTTCTTGTGTGTTCTAGGAAAGATACTGTGATTTACTCCTACTTTTCTGGGCTCTAGGGTGGGTTCTATTATTTACCTTTGGTGTTGTCTAATACTCCCAGTGCCCCTCTACACATTGCATTTGCCTAGGTACAAAACTGACATCTGCATTACATTTTTTTAGTATATGGTTTGTGTTCCCCCAGGCCCATTTCTAACTATTGTGATTTTAACTAATTGCACTGTTTTCTTGTCTATTTTTGCATACTAGTGTATATAATTTGTGTATTACTCACCTCCTAAGGGTTTATTTTTGTAACACTGAGTATTTTCTTTCATGTGTGTGAGTACTGTGTGACTGTATTGATATTTGCAGGAGCTTTGCATGTCTCCTTGTTAGGCCTCGGTTGCTAGTGGTTGCAGTTGGGGTTGTGGTGGTGGGAGTTTGTCTGCCTTCTTTCCCAATTTTTGGGGAGAGGCCAGATCTGAGTTCACAAGATACCGATGTAACAAGTCAGACACACAATCATTCAAGATATGCTCTCTCAGAAAAAAGTTATATAGGCTTTCATAATCAGTCACCTCACTGCCATGTAACCAAACTTCTAGGGCGTTCACAGAACAGTCCACAACGTCTGTCCAGTCCTGTGATGACTCCTTTCTGGTCTCTCTGAACTTAAGTCTGTACTGTTCAGTGTTTAAGCCCAGACCATCCAAGAGTGCATTTTTCAGAACCTGGTAATTATCTGCATCATCCTCTCTGACAACCAGAAGTGTGTCTCTACCTTTGCCAGAGAAGGATAACCAAAGGATAGGCCCTCTCAAGTGCAGCAAACCACTTGTTGATATCATCACCATCCTTGTAAGGAGGGACAGCTTTGTGCAGATTCCTAGAATCAAATGAAGGTTTCCTAACATTTGTATTTCTAAACCTGCTGCTGTCACCATGGGCAAATAACCCCAAACACTGCCTCTCTTTCTCCACAGCCAGGGATTCCCTGTCTAGTACCAACTGCTGCTGCCTTAGCTTCAGTCTTGCCTCCTCTAACCTCAGCTTTCTGAGTTCCCTATCTAGGGACTGGTCTTCATGGTTAGAATTATTTGAAGCCTCTGAAACAGAGGTAACCTGAGAGTTTGCAGAAGGAGACCTATCTCTAACAGGGGCCAATCTAGCGATCTGGCCTCTAGGGGTGAAGGGAGCCCTACTTGAGTGTGAACCCTTCCCACTACCAGTTATACTATTGGGCTTCTTGACAGATAGGTCTGTGGAAGGACCCTCCCAGGATTGTCATCATGCTCTTCTGAGCCTTCCTGGTTGGAGTTATCCTCTACCTCTTCATCTGTCTAATCTGGATCAGTGCTGAGTGCCTGGTCATCTTGGAGGAGAAGATTTAAGAGTAACCCCTTATTGGGGTTCTTCCAAATCCCTAAACTTCTTTCAATACAGAGACCCCTCAAACCTTTAAAGTTAAGATTTTCATAAGTTGTTTTCACAACTCTAGGGGCAGCTTCTACAGAACACATATTGAAAGAAAAAAGTTTAGGAAAGTAAGTAAAAAGTTAGTAGAATAACAGAGCTAACTTTTTAGAGAAAAGAGAAAACTTTTCAGAACTTTGTAAAACTTTTGCAAAGTTTAAAGAACTTTTAGAAAGTTAGAAAATGGTTTCTAAGTATATATTATATATGCTCTAAGTATTGCAGCAAGTTTTTCTTGTGAAAAGCACAGGTAACAAAGTGGTAAAGCAATTGCAAGTACTTATCCCACCGCTGCACCACCAATGTAGGAGGCTGGCCTGGTTTGTAGTGGGTACCTTGGGTACTTACACCTTATACCACGTCCAGTTATCCCTTAGTAGTAAAATATAGTAGTGTTCTAGCAGATTAGGCTGATAGAGGTAGCTATAGCAGAGCAGCTTAGGCTGAACTAGGAGACATGCAAAGCTCATATAATACACTTATAGTTACAATGTACTTATGCACAAGTTAAAACAATACTCAGTGTTACATAAAATAAAGGTATTTATTTGTGTGACACAGTACCAAAAATATCTTAGAGACAATATTGTTTCTAGAGGTAAGTATTATACACAATATATACACTAAACACCAAAATTAGGCAAGTAAATAGTGATAGAACAATGCAAACAGTAGGAAATCCTATAGAATGCAATGGGAGGAAATAGGTCTAGGGACAAGACAAACCATATAGTAAGAAAGTGGAATGCGAATCACAAATTCCCCCCTAGACAAGTGTAGTGTGTGCAGAATCGCTGTGAGAGTAAGAATACAGTAAAGGTAAGTACATTACCCCACCCCAGAGCCCAGAAAAGCAGGAGTAAAGTACTGCAAGTTTCCTTAGGACACACTCCTCTTCGTTTTTGGGATTTTGCAGCAGCCAACCTAGTCTGCAAGGAACAACTGCTGGATTATTGGACCTGAAGACTTGCAAAGGAAGTGGACCTAGTCCAGAAGTCAAAAGACATTCCAGGAGGGACAGGAGCCCCTGCCAACCCAGAAGAGGGTGCAAAAGAAGAGTCCCCTGTTAGTCGATGACTGCAGGAATGCCATTTAGGAAGATGCCAGCGGGTTCCTGCATGATGCAAAAGATGTCCCACTGCGTGGAGATTGTTGCAGATGAGATTTCATGTTAGAAGTCGCCAACAAGCCTTGGCTACGATAAAAGTATGTTTTGCATGAAAATGGCGCTGGATGGACCCTGGATGGACTCCTGTGTGAGGAGGAAGAGGGCTCTCTCAGCACTTCAGAGAGTCCTCAGGATGCAAGCCAGCAGCCCCAGGAGTAGCAGGATCTGGGTTGAAAGGAGGTGCAAAACGCAGTTGATGTAGCACAACAAAAGAAGGTCCCACAGGGCCGGAGAACAACTCAGCAAGTTGAGCGTCGCAGGATGGAATGCTGAGGATCCGGGCCAGGCTGTGCACGAAGGAATTTTGTAAAGAGTACACAGATGTCCCAGGAGGGGAAGAAGATGCAGAACACTGTTGCTTTCGGGGAAAGCAAGGTCTTACCACCTCCAAATTGTGTCAGCAGGACCTCAGGACAGTCTGTGTCCTTAGGAGCACGCTCGTTGCTGTGAGAGGAGTCCCAGGGTGGCGTTCGTCGTCTTGGAAGTTGCCTGCTTGGAGCAGGGGAGTGACTCTGTCACTCCACAGGAGATTTCTTCAGTTCTTATGGTGCAGGATGAAAACAGGGCGTCCCCAGAGCGTGCACACCGTGGAAACAGTTGCAGTTGCTGACTTAGCTGAGGTTGCTGAAGAAAAGTGTCTCTTGTAGACACTTTGTTGCATTTACAGCGTTTCTTGGGGCAGGCTGCGGTTGACACGAGGTCAGAAGGGTCTGAAGTTGTTGCAGAGGATTCCTGAAGAAGACGTGCAGGCAGAATCTGAAGAGAACCCACAGGAGAGACCCTAAATAGCCCTGAGAGGGGAGTTGGCTACCTTATCAGCTAAGGACCTATCAGGAGGGGTCTCTGACATCACCTGCTGGCACTGGCCACTCAGAGGCCTCCAGAGTGCCCCCACACCTTGCAAAGCAAGATGGCTGAAGTCTGGGACACACTGGAGGGGCTCTGGGCACCACCCCTGGGGTTGTGATGGACAGGGGAGAGGTCACTTTGTCCAGTTTCACACCAGAGCAGGGAATGGGTCCCTGAACTGGTGTAAACTGGTTTATGCAAGGAGGGCACCATCTGTGCCCTTCAAAGCATTTCTTGAGGCTGGGGGAGGCTACCCCTACCCAGGTAGTGACACCTATTTCCAAAGGGAGAGGGTGTAACACCCTGCTCTCAGAGGAAATGCTTTGTTCTGCCTTCCTGGTACTGGGCTGCCCAGACCCCAGGAGGACAGAACCCTGTCTGTGAGATGGCAGCAGCTGTAGCTGCAGTGCAAGCCTCCAAGAGCTGGTTTGGCAGTACTGGTGGTCCATGGTGGAGCCCCCAGGATTGCTGGAATTGGCTCCCCAATACCATATTTGGAATGGGGTGACAATTCCATGATCTTAGACGTGTTACAGGCCATATTCTGAGTTACCATTGTGAAGCTACATATAGGTATTGACCTATATGTAGTGCACAAGTGTAATGGTGTCCCTGCACTTACAAAGTCTGGGGAAATGGCCCTGAACTATGTGGGGACACCTTTGCTAGTGCAAGGGTGCCCTCACACTTAATAACTTTTGCCCCTAACCTTCAGCAATTGAAGGATAGACACATAGGTGACCTATAAGTTACTGAAGGGCAGTGAAAATGGCTGTGAAATAATGTGTGTGTTATTTCACACATGCTGCAATGGCAGGCCTGTTCAAGGGTTTGTCTGAACTCCCTATGGGTTGCAAAAGAAATGCTTCAGTCCATATGGATCTCCTGGAACCCCAATGCCCTGGGTACCTAGGTACCATATGCTAGGGACTTATAAGGGGGTCCAGTATGCCAATAGAAATTGGTAAATGAAGTCACTGGCCTACAGTGATAAATTTAAAAGCAGAGAGAGCATAAGCATTGAGGTTCTGGTGAGCAGAGCCTCAGTGACACACATTCAGGCCACAAACTATGAGCACTGGGGTCCTGATTAGCAGGATCCCAGTGAGACAGCCAAAAACAAACTGGCATACATGTAAAAATTGGTGTACACGTCAGGCAAGATGGTACTTCCCTACATCCCCTGCACAACACCTCCTTGGACAAAAGTATCTAGTTACTGATGTCAACAACTCCACTCAGTCTCTCCCCTCAGCACTAGTGCAACTTAGTTGGGATGGAGTTACTGGCCCTAAGCGGGTGGTGGTGTCACCTAGCTTACCTGTAGACTGTATCTTAGGAAATGACCTAGAGGCCTCAGGTTGGACTGAAGTAGAGTTTCATACCCATGCCTCCAGTATGGTTATTCCCAAGGAATTGTTTCCTTTAATCTTAAGTGAGATTAAAAAGCAAAGAAGAGAAGGAGCCCTGAAGTCTCAGGATCCTCCTCACACCAGAGGTAAAAAGGGCATTAAAGTATCTCCTGCAAACCCTACCACTAAGGATATCATTCCTCTGGTGGAGACACCTCTCCTAGGGTGGAGCCTGTATCAAGGGAGTCAGAAGTTACTACAGTTGAACTCCCAGATGTAAAAGTATGTCTCTGTGCGAAACCAAAGACAACACAGCAATTCTGCCCCATCTTAGAAAATTTGGAGCAACACTTCAGCCCACCCAAAGAAACTTTAGTGCAGCACGCCTTCACTACCTCTGCACTACCTCTAACCCTATAGGACAGAAATCCTGTCCTTGTGTAGAGCCCTTGGGACAGCAACCCTGTCCTGCTCTACCCCTAGAAGGACAGCAGCCCTGTCCTCCTTTAGAGCCAGGGGGACAAAAGTTTTGCTCTGTGCTAGCCTTGCTAAGACAGCATACCTGTCTGGCATTCCAACCCTTAGGGCAGCCACCCTATACTAACATATGGCCCCAGGGACAGTCATTCTGTCCCCCTTTAAAACTTTGCCCTAACGTTAAACATATTGAATCCAGGGCTCACAGTTTCACTGTTCTTTAGCTAAAAGTAACCAACCAAGGTGGTTCACCTCCCCACAGGGAAGGCACCACATAGTGGATGATAAAGGCAGTAACCACTCTATTGCAAAGCTACTCTCCAATTATCATCACTTGTCTAGCATATTACCCTCATTTTTGGCCTGTTTGAGGGTGTTAGTCAGTGTTTTTTACTGTCTCACTGGGATCCTGCTAGCCAGGACCCCAGTGCTCATAGTTTAAAACCTATTTGTCAGTATGTTTTGCCTGTCTCACTTAGATGCTGCTAGCCAGGACCCCAGTGCTCATAGTTTGTGGCATATGTGTGTTGTCAGTATGCTCAACTGTGTCACTGAAGTTCTGCTAACTAGAACTCCAGTGCGTATGCTCTCTCTACTTACCAAATTTGTCACTATAGTTTAGTGACTCCATATTCCACTTCTGATTGCCATAATGGACCCCCCTTATAAGTCCCTAGTATATGGAACCTAGGTACCCAGGGCATTGAGGTTCCAGGGGATCCCTATAGGCTGCAGAATATTGTTTGCCATCCATAGGGAGCCCATGCAAAGGCTTCTGCAGGACTGCCATTGCAGCCTGTGTGAAAACGTTTATGAACCCTTTCACTTCCATTTACATTTCACCAGGTTACTTATAAGTCACCCCTATGGCAGGCCCTCCAGCCTTGATGGCATGGTACAAAGTACCTGTGTGTGAGGACACCCCTACACTACCATTTCACCAGACTTCATGAGAGCGGGGACGCCATTTTATGTGTGTACTAGACATAGGTCACTACCTATGTCTAGCTACATAATGGTAACCCCAAACATAGGTATGTTTGGTATCAAACACGTTGGAATCATACCCCAAAGCTTTTGCAAGCATTGGCTGTATGATTCCATGCACTCTGGGGCTCATTAGAAGACACCCAGTATTGCAATTTCAGCCCTCTGAGGGTTTCCAGGCAGCCAAAGCTTCTGCCACCTCCCAGACAGGTGTGTGCCCTCCAGTTGCTTGAAAAGCTCGAGCCCAGGAAGAGAAAACAAAGGATTTCCTTTAAGAGAAGGGTGTTACACCCTCTCCCTTTGGAAATACGTGGTACAGGCTTGGGAGGGGTACCCTCCCCAAGCCACTGGAAATGCTTTGAAAGGCACATATGTTGCCCTCCTTGCAGAATACAGTCTACACTGGTTCAGAGCCCCCCAGTCCATGCTCTGGCATGAAACTGGACAATGGAAAGAGGATTGACCACTCCCCTGTCTATCATCACCCAAGGGGTGGTGCTCAGAGTTCCTCCAGAGTGTCCCTTGTTTTCAATGTTGGCAGGGAACTCTGGGAGCATCTGTGTGGCCAGTGCCAGCAGGTGATGTCAGAGCCCTCGTCTGATAGGTCCTTACCTGTGTAGCTGACCAATACCCCTTTCAGGGCTATTTAGTGTCTCTCCTTTGGGTGGTTCTTCAGCTTCGGATTGCAAGACTCAAGAAGGATTCCTCTGCAACCTTCACTTCACCATCTCACAGAAGAAACTCCATCTGGACCCTCCAGGAACTCTACAAACTGAAACAAAGAGGCCAAGACAACTTCTGCAACTTTGTATTTTCAGCTGCTGCCAGCAACTGCAACTGTTTCCCGGTCGTCCATCCTCAGAAGACAGCCTGTCTTTAGCATGCACCAGAAGAGCGAAAGACTCTCCCTAGGGGTGAAGGCATCACTCCCCTGCTTCAGCAGGCACCTACTGCATCAACAACAGGTGGCTTGGATCTTCTCTACCGCTGAGCTGCTTGGATCCAGCAACATGGGTGATGGACTGAAGTGGTCCAGACGGTCCTGACGTCCCACTGCCCAACTTTGGTGGAGGTAAGAGCTTGCCTTCCCACACAAGAGAGTACCCCCCATGCAAAACATTTGTTTTGCAGCTGCCAAGGTTTGGTGGCATCCTTCCACAAAGTTCTTCATAAACCATGTAGCTAAAGTCTCCAGCACTCCATCCTGTGATGCACAGTTTCCTGAGTGGTTACCCGGTGGCGTGAGAGCCTTTGTCGTAGTGCTGCGTGGACATTCGTTTGCACCTTCTTTGCCCCCATGCTGTGGGACTCCTGGTCATGCTGCCTGGTCTTCTGTGGGCTCTCTGAGTTGCTGAGAGCCCCCTCTGACTCCCCCTCCTGTGTAGACAACACTTGGTCCTTCCTGGTCCCGGGCAGTGCCATTTTCTGCCAACCATGAGCTTTGCGTTTACCAAGGCTTATCGGCAGACTGCAATAATCAGGACATCATCTCCTCCAACCAGGAACCTGCATCCATCTTCTTGAGTCCAGTACTGACTGTTGTTCTTCACTGGTGGTTCTTCTTTTGCAGCTTCATCCAGATTAGCAGGGGCCCCTGTTCTTCCTGGACTCTTCTGTTCTTTTTGGACTTGGTCTCCTTCCTCTACAGGTCTTCAGATCCAGGAATCCACTGTTGATGTTATGCAGTCTCTTCTGGTTCTTGCATTATCTTCTTTCTCGTTTTCTTGTGTGTTCTAGGAAAAGATACTGTGATTTACTCCTACTTTTCTGGGCTCTAGGGTGGGGTCTATTATTTACCTTTGGTGTTGTCTAATACTCCCAGTGCCCCTCTACACATTGCATTTGCCTAGGTACAAAACTGACATCTGCATTACATTTTTTTAGTATATGGTTTGTGTTCCCCCAGGCCCATTTCTAACTATTGTGATTTTAACTAATTGCACTGTTTTCTTGTCTATTTTTGCATACTAGTGTATATAATTTGTGTATTACTCACCTCCTAAGGGTTTATTTTTGTAACACGGAGTATTTTCTTTTATGTGTGTGAGTACTGTGTGACTGTATTGATATTTGCAGGAGCTTTGCATGTCTCCTTGTTAGGCCTCGGTTGCTCAGCCACACTACCCCTAGATAGCTTGGCTTCTAGACACTGTCTACACTTTACTAATAAGGGATAACTGGACTAGGTATAAGGTGTAACTACCTCAAACCAGACCAGCCTCCTACAGTTAGGTTTTAATGAGGTATTCTTTTAATGTTTAAATAAATCCAGCTAGTTTTAGACACGTATGTCTCCATGTTGTTTGGGTGTCTGTGTGTTTTCATGTGTGCACTGGCCAAGTTAGAGGAATATCTTAGGGTATGCTTTCTTTATTGATTTACATGAATGACAATGTGTATCCCCTATGACCAAAGAGCTGTCATATTGGCAGCAATATTACATCAACTACTCAAAGCATTTGTCATCCCCAGTTCCAGACATTTACATTTTGTATGTATACAGGATCTTTGACAGGTAAGTATGCAACTTACCTGCCAGCAAGATCTTGGGTCACTTTGGTTCTGGAGATGTAGAGATTCAGGTCCAGTCCTTCTCACTCAGGGTAGGGACAGCAGAGCAGGAATCCAGCAAAGTCCAGCAGAGTCTAGCAGAGTGACATTCCCTTCAGCAGCACTGCAGTCCATCCTGGCAAAATGTCCACAGGTCCAGAGTGTACTGAAGTGTTGGTGCCTGAGGTCCAGTACTTATACTCACTTGTGCCTTTGAAGCGAGGTAGACTTAAACAGAGGCTTTTGAAGTGCATGGGATCCCTGCCCTTCCTGCCCTGGCTCCAGAGTCACTACAACGTCGTGTGTGGGGAAAGGCACAGCCTGTTCAGGTGTAAGTGTCAGCTCCTCCCTCACATCCTGCCCAGGATGGACATCAGGATGTTGATGGCCTATCAGTCACACCTAAATGTCCTTTGTGTTGCTGTCTTGAGGGAATGCACAAAGCCCATCTGTCACCCACCCCAGGCGTGTACTCAGAGACACGCAAAATGCCCAGAATGGTCAAAGGAAGAAAATGTACACTTTCTAAAAGTGCCATTTTCAGGATTGCATTTTAAAATCAAACTTCACCATACGTTTTGATTTTAAATTGGGATTCCAGAGACGCCAAACTTGAGGGTTCCATTTCTTCCCAATTGGAAATTACATTCATAAAATGTAATAATATAATCCTAATGTTAACCTATGGGAGAGATAGGCTTTGCAATAGTGAAAAACAAATTAAAGACATTTTTACTACCAGAACATAAAAGGTACATGTTGCACTTTGTAAATGCAGGGCCTACATTAGAAATGACATATGTTTTAAAAAAGAGGGTTTGGGCCTGGCAAGTAGGTTAACTTGGCACGTCGAAATTACAGTTTAAAACTGCACGCACAGGCTCTGCAATGGCAGGCCTGGAACATGTTTAAAGGGGCTACTGAAGTGGGTGGCACAATCAGTGCTGCAGGCCCACTACTAACATTTAATTAACAGGCCCTGGGAGCAGGTAGTGCACATTACTAGGAACTTATAAGTAAAGCTAAATATACTAGTTGTGGATAAGCCAGTTACCATATTTTAGGTAGTGAGCACCTGCACTTTATCACTAGTTAACAGTGATAAAATGCCCAGAGGCCTACAGTCAGCAAAACAGGAGGTCAGAAGGTAAATGAAACGGGGGAGACCATGCCAAGAATGCCGGATCTAACACCCCCTCAACCAGTAGCTCAATTTCCAACAGAAACCAACCAAACTTAGAAGAGGATCAGAAGTTGCTGTATTTTTCTAAAGCCGTGGTCCTGCTTCTTATTTATTTTATCCAAGCACCGGGACTATTTCACAAGGGTCAGATTAGCACCCTTGTAGGCCCATAGTGGTAAAAGGCAAAATAATGGAATCTTTCAAGATGAACCAGTAAACCAATTTGAATTTTGACCAGTGTTGAAAGCCCAGGCTTCAAGCTTCTGCCCTTTCCCCCATCCCGAATTTTAATTAAATGTATTGATTTCTTTTATACGGAGGACCAGTCCGCAAATTGCTGCTGGCCTGTCCACCTTACAAGCTGCAGTACTTCTATTTCTTTTGATGGTAAATAATAAAAAAAATGCACCAGCATAATTTTGTATGCACTTATGTGTAATAAAACATGCATGCCTACAAAATAACGGGGACATGACATCATGCTTTTTTAAAAACTTTTTGCCAGCTGCACAGTGCCCTGGTGATGATGTACAGCACGGCTAATATGCATTCGCAGAGCCAATAGTTTTCAAACGTGAAACCTGTTGACTTTGCCATTGCTTGTTTGATATTTTCTTCCACAAAAACACAACTCTGTTTACCTTTCTTTTTGTTGTTATTTTGTTAATGTGTTTACTTCTTTCTATTAATTATTTTGTGACTTTTACTGTTGATTTCTTGACTTTAATATTGTTGTGTTTTTTTCTAAATATAGTACACACATTTCTGTGTTAAAAAACGATTACTATTTGTCATTGTCGGAAGGGGTAAGGCTTTCTCATTGAAAAATGCATTTACCTTACAAACCACTGGCTTACTAACTATATGGAAGGCCAAACCTGATCCACCTTTCAGTTGCTAATACTAAATCATGCAATATTGAGAAAAGAGGAATCTGATCTTTGAGATACAGTGCTCGCAATAGAATTGAAATGAAATGTATTGTGATGGTTTTTATTAATTGTTCAATAAATACGCCAAGTATTTATTAAATAATTAACAAAAAGATCAAATACTTTTCATTATAAACACAAACAAAATATTCCAATCCCATTGAGGGGTGCTACAGTTAAAACAGGTTAACCTTAGCAAGATTTGATCAACAATCGAATTGGTTAGTATGTCTCACGTTACATTTAGTGGCCAACCCTGTTGACTTAAAGGATACACTAAACGTGGTTTATCTAATATAAGTGTGTGATTGTCTACATAGCAGTACACTTTGCTCTGCCATGTCGTGCAGGAAATTTAAATGCCGTCAATCAGGGTACAATGGTAGACATATCTTTTTTATCATACCTGTTGTTGGTGTTCAAGGTGTTAATATTGTTTGCAACTCCCCTAAATACGTGCTGCCTCTGCCTGAACTCCTAAAGAACCATTAAATACCTTATCAGGTATATGCTGCTGATACCTATGTAGCGCTGCAGGGAAGTGTTGGAGTTAACATCCATAATATGAAATGCTGTAGGAAAAGAAAAAACTGGTTGTGATGTAACATATAGGGCCTCATTTACGAGGCCCATGGGACAGGACGGCGCAGCAAGTACCTTGCTTTGCTGCCCTGCGCCACGGGTAAAGGGTAGAAATGCACCATATCTACAAGATACTGCACTTTTCTGTCCTCTCCCCCTGTGCTTGTGCACAAATTGCTGCCTAGCACCAACGCAGGTACCCTTCCACCATGGCGCAAGGGTGCCTGCTTCGAGGGGATGATTATTTTTGTGCAGGAAGGGCCACCTTTCTGCACAATAACAATCACAAGAGGTCTTTTCCTCTTTCTATGTGCACTGCAGAATGTAGCACTCACAAAAAGAGGACAAATAAGGGAGAAATAAAGATTTATTTATTCAGCATATATTATCTTCTACCTGCAGCAGGTTCAAAATCAAGCCTTCACAGTGAGCTACAGAATAAAAGCAATAGACCATATCACTCTAAATATGACAAGCATTCATTTATTAGTGAATAGCAAAGGATATAGTCAAGTCTGAAGCACTTGTGCGGACCATGGAGCAATCCATATCGATGACATAGACTACTTGAGAGGACAATTGCAGATTTAGAGGCCATCGTAATTCCAGCAGTAAAGAGGTAAATGATCAGGCTTTGTTCAAATACTCAAATATATACCTGTTAAGAAAAATGCTTCATTCAGGTGGAACCTTGAATGTTTATTAGTTGAACCACATTGTAATGCATTGTTCTTTGGAGTCTTGTACCCAAGGCCCCTGAAGCCACCTAAGGGATTCGTAGACCCAGGTATTATATAAAATGTATTTTAACTTTTGTATGTGTATTTCTTATAAGGAACACCCAACTTAAGTGCATCAGTTTTCTGGTAATTAAACCACAGCGCAGCCAGATTTCAAATTACATACACAGACACAAACTCAGTACAAGCTAACATAGACCATTCCTTAATAGGAGGAAGTAGCAAGAATTAAAAATGCAATGATGTGTGACAAGGAGAACAGGTGTAACAAACAAAGATGGTATTGATAGTTACAGGTCTGAGATGCAGAATTAGAAGAGCCCAAGAAGTGCAAGCAATCAGGGACAGTGGGAAATAGTGAAAGATATAGGACTCAGCTTAAACATTAGGCTGACAAACTATGAGGTTTTCAGTCTTCTTTTGAGGACAAGCGAGGATTTGAACACGTTGATGCTTGCAGGTAAATTGCTCGAAACAAATGATAAAACCCCACAAGATCCTTGTGTGGCTTTTGTCTAGATGGCAAATATTTTGTTTTCGAGTGTGACATGCTTTCAACTCCTCAGACTCTTCTAGGGTTGAGACCAGCGTGTTTGATGGAGCAGATCAGATTTTTAGGTTTGTTGAGAGGTAAGGCATTTTACGTAATGCACAGAAACTTACATTGTTTTCTGGATCCTAAAGCCAATAAAGTTTTTTAGAGTCACAAAAAGTCTTTTCACGTGGAAGTATCTTCCAGTGAGCACCTCTTCAAATATATCTAGGTCTGACCCACGTATTGGTGAATGCCCACTCCTACCTTCTACTTAGGCATATCAGTAGTTTCAAATATTAAATGATTAACGTAGAAGCTGGCTCATATGCTGGGAACACCACAGGTCTCAGGGGCTATCTAAAGTGCATAGCTCCTTAAAGTAATCTGTTTGGCCAAGAAACATGGATATCTCTAGTATTTCAAGGAGTCTGCAATTATCAATCATGTCAAAAGCTATCCATGACGTGAGACTAAAACTTGCCTTTCAGTGGACTAATTTTCTCAAGGCTCTTTTCACTTCATGGTTTCTAAGGCTGTAGATAATAGGATTTAACATTGGTATAATAACTGTGTAAAACAAGGACAACACTTTACTCTGGGTCTTGGAAGAGCTAGATTGTGGTTGCAGATACATGATGAAAATAGTTCCATAGAATAAAGAGACCTGGGTGAAGTGAGAGGCACATGTTGAAAATGCCTTGTATCTCCCTTTCAAAGATTGGATCCGCAGGATAGTAGAGATGATATAGCAATAAGAGGTGGTGATTATGCCACAAGATAAAATGCCAACAAAGGACACCAAAATAAAAATCACCAACTCATTATTGGTGGTGTCCGAGCATGATAGCTTCAGAAGTGGTGAAAAGTCACAGAAAAAGTGGTCAATTATGTTAGACCTGCAAAAATGTAGTCTAAAGGTAAGGATGGTTTCTACTACTGCACTGAGAACACTCCAAAGATATGTGGCAACTGCAAAATGAACACATGTTTTCTGATTCATTATAACTGGATAAAGCAATGGTCTACAAATGGCTACATATCGATCATATGCCATCACCCCCAACAGGACACCCTCCAAATTACCAAACAGAGTGACACAGAAGAGTTGAACCACACAGCCAGAAAACGTTATGGTCTTCTGGACAGTAATGAGGTCTGTAAGCATATTAGGTATGGTTGTTGAGGAATTACAGAGATCAACAAAGGAAAGATGACAGAGGAAATAATACATGGGTGTGTGGAGGTGAGGATCAGTCACTATCAATAAACAAATGAGTGAATTACCCAGAAGGGTTAAAATATAAACCAACGTGAAGATTACAAAGAGCGGGACTTCTAGCTCAATATAAGTTGTGATGCCCAGAAGAATGAACTCTGTCACTGAAGTGTGATTCATACCTTCCATAAGTTATTGCTGTTGACATCCTTGAATTGAAAACTCCATGCTGATCACTGTTAACATCGCAGGTAAGAAAGAACATAGCCATACTAGATTTTGCATTGTCCATTTAAATTCCGAAAATGATAGAGCACAAATGTCCATTTACAATGTATTTCTTCCTTCAAAATATCTAGAATCTGAACTGTAGGGGACACAGAAGCAACAATTCAACATTAGTTTAATTATTTTGATACACAGACACAGGGATTCTGAAACATTGTTACATAATTTACCAATGAAGGCTCTATTAAATATAGTGTGTTTTAGGACCACATCATTCAATGCTTTTAATTCAAGAAAATATACAAAATAAAAATATTAAAGCATGGCATTATTTCTTAAGTAGAACTGTTAACTGTTGGATGTAGGGGAGAAAGTAGTCTAGAAAGTCCTGTTAGATATGCTGTTAGAGATACTAAAAACTTGGGTGAAACAAAATATCTTATTCCGGGTGGAGTAAGGTGGATTTAAAGAAGGGTAGTCTACAATCGACCATTGCCTTAGTCAATGGGTGATGGCTAAACAGTCAATTGATTTGAGAGGCCAACTATTGTGTTGCTTTGTGGACTTTAGGGATTTTGCTGATGGTAAGTTGCTGTGGGATATGCTGAGGCAGCTCTGTATCAATAAGACACTACTTGCCCTCATCAGGTAGCTACACAACCAGAAATAGGCCAGGGTGTATCGCAGAGAATTAGGATAGGAACAGTTTACGGCAGGGCTGTGAAGAAAGTAAAACCCATGCGCTGAATTACTGTAATTGTTTTTTATGCTTATTCAGCGCAAACTTAACTCCACATTTATATTTTGGCGCTAGACTAGTCTAACGACAAAATATTGGAGTTAATGTCATTTTTTGGATGCCTTAACCCACTTTATGTCAATGAGATTCAGGGTGGGCGTACCTATCCAAAAAGTGTCTCTAAGGCCCTAGTGTCTTTTTTTATCTTCCCATGCAAAAATGGTGCACAGGAGAGAGGTAGGCCAAACTAATGGCACTAAGCCTGCTTAGTGCCATTATTTAACACCTGGGTCAGGGTATGCGTTAGGGGACCTGTGGACCCATTGCCATGGTCAAACACCATGGTAAGGGCCCACAGGTGCCCTCCCCAAGCCCCAGGAACTCCCCCACCCCCGCCAGAGTGACACCAGAGGATACAGGACCCTATCCCAGGTAAGTAGGGGAAGTAGAGGTAAGTATTTTAATTTTATTTATCAAAGTGCCATTGGGGTCCTGAAATGGGTCCCCCTACATGGCCCTTATCCCCTGTCCTGTGCTGGCCATTGGGGTGGTGGGCATGACTCCTGTTTTTCATGAGACAGGAGTCATGTGGTATGGATGGTTCTGCATCAAGAAATGGTTGGAGTCATTTTTTTTACACTAACCAGACTAACTTCATTTTTTGGTGCTTATTACGCCAGATTGCACCCATCCATAAATTTGGCTCCCGGCTGGCGTCCTGGAATGGCGCAAGCCAGCGCTATACTTTTTGCATCAAAACTGCACAAACGCAGGTTCGCGTCAAAAAGTATAAATATGGGCCTAAGTGTTTTTTGCCCCAAAATGGATGGGACTCTTGTCCCATGTTTATTATATGCTGACGATCTGGTGATAGTGGGCATGCCAGAAGTAGGGCTACAAAAAAAATTGGACTACTTCCATGACTACTCGCTAAGCAAAAGCCTACCAGTTTATAAAACTAAGATAAAGGAAGAGTTGTTTTAACTGTATTTGGGCAAGGACAAAGTTGAAGTAGTAGATAAATACAAATATCTGGGTATGTTGTTTGATGCCAGGTTCAATTGGAGGGATCATATTAAATCACTAAATATCACTGCTTTATCATCGGTATGAGTTTTAAAACAGTTTAATCGGAAGTATGGAGGACCATCTTTAAACCCTATTCTGTTGTATTTTAATGCAATGGTCCATCAGCAGTTCTAATATAGGCTAAAGGTGCCATCCCTAGGTGGCACATTAGATTGGAGTCTGGAAGAGGGAAAATGTGTGAAAAGACTCTTGGCATCACCACCCTTGTCCACGATCCAGTCAAGAAGGCTGGAATGTTACCTCACAGCCTGAAGCTCCTTGGGGGCACAAGCCACACTGAAACTCTGGTTCAAACTTAGTATAGCAGAAACCTCTAAAATAATGCACCTCTGGAAAGCAGAGATAGAGAACAGTGAATTAAGCTGGGCCTCTCAGGCATGAGATATGTTGGGTAAGCTCTGTGCTAAACTAAACTATTTCTAACGTCGAACCAGTTGAGGAAAGGGTAACAGATTCTAAGCAGGAGTTGCACAATATCACAATTAAAAGGGCTATAAAGGAGGACCTCCTCTACTTGAGGGGTAAACCATCCATTCAGTTTATTTTGAAATGGTGGAGCAACGAGGATCAACTTTCATATATTGAGACTCTGCCCAGCCCAAGCTTAGGTATGCGGTATTCAAATTTCGGATTGGCCTCAACTGTTGCTTTGCAGATAAGAAGATGAAAGCAGTAATGAAAGATGAGCAGGACATGCGCACATGATACACATTCTATTGGGTTGATTATGGTTTTTAGGCAACCAAAAGTGTTCAAAACCAATTTTTATTATTTATGGAATATCTAATTGGGGGTAAGCCCTGAACTTATTGATAGATAGGAAATTGTTAAATGTTTTTTGTGCAATAGGAAGATTTTTAATTGCATTACAGGAATTATTACAAAGCTGGGCAGATAGTTTGTAAGGAAATGGAAAGTCACTTCCCCCTATTTTACCCTCTAGGTATATATTGCCAAACATGGTTTTTAACTATCTTTTATCTGTGTATGGCAGTCTCCTTTTTATGGGCAAGCGCAAAGCACTCCGTCCCATTCTGTAATCTCTCTTTGGGCTTCAAACCATGCCCATGTCATGTCAGTCACTTACATTGGTTCATAGACTTGCCTTTTAAAATCTGCTTGCTTTCATTTGTGAAAGGCATGCATACGTCATGCCTTTTCCTGTGTTTAGCCCACCTACACAGCATCGGTAAACTACTAAAAACATACAAGGCTCGATGTTTTCAGCATGGTGTCTGGTCTACTTTATCTGTTTATTTTCAACGGAGTGCAATCGCA
Source organism: Pleurodeles waltl (assembly GCF_031143425.1). Taxonomy (NCBI): domain Eukaryota; kingdom Metazoa; phylum Chordata; class Amphibia; order Caudata; family Salamandridae; genus Pleurodeles; species Pleurodeles waltl. The sequence goes on from NC_090442.1 coordinate 116,704,626, forward strand.
CTGCATTTTACATAGTGCTATTGTGTTGCATTTCTTTTTCTTCACAACACTAATAGCTCTGACTCGAGCAAATACAAGACCCGTTGCATTGAAAATGCTTGTTAAGTCTTTGTATTTATATTGCCGATTTTTGTTTTATCTGTGTTTACCTTTGTGTAATGTTTGATCAAATTTATGTGAAGTTTATAGACTAAGGTCTAAATAAACTATCATTTTGACTTGACATGATTTAGAAAAACATACTGCATGCAATAATCCTTCAAACTGAACGCACTGAAGCTGGTATGCAAGAGTAGACCGAAAGTGATAAAGAACACTCCTACATACACAATGAATGTAGAGTTAATGTAGGCTGCTCTAGGGTTTGACTTACAATGCAACTAACCAGTGATAAAAGGTGAGCACTTGAATGTACATATAACACACTCATTTAAATCAAAACATGAGGCTAACAACAGGTAATTTCTCGTTTGCAGCTGGGTTGGTTTGGTGATGTTGACTGTCGGTAGGATGTGTGACTGGACGAATATTGGCATGTTCGAATGCTGTCATTATGTGGCAGTAGGATGTTGCCTAAGAGGTAGTATGGGTCGGAGACTGTCGGGCTGCTTAGATGATGCCAAGGTGGTAGAATTAGTCAAAGGTCCTAGGATTCCAGAGTTGGTGAATGTAGAAAGGATCTCCTGGCTCGTGAGTAGAAGTCTGGGTCTGTTTTTACGCCGGTCACTTGGAATGGTCGGAGTTATCCTTCTGCTAAGTGGTTTGGAAGGGGGCTCCTATGCACTTTGCAGGGGATCCCCCTCAAGTTGTGTTACACCAGTGGGGGATGCTTGGCTGCTTGATAAGTGTGCACAGCAGCTGCACAAGCCCCACTTCAGCCAAGCCTCTGGGACCCAGCAGCAGAAACTTAGATGAAGGCAGACACTGGCATGTCATGTCACTCTGCCAAGTCCAGCCACCTGTGAAGGCATCTTGGAAATCAAAGGTGGAGGTTTGCACTTATTTTGGACAAAGCACAGATGCCATCCCAAGCTTGGTGTCTGGTGTAGTGCCATTAGTTGCACCGCCGTGAAGGTAGATCTGCTATTTCTAGTACAGAGCTGGGCGTTTCTGAAAGAGTAAACATTTAACTGCAAAGTAAAACGTCCAACTTCAGCATCAAAGAATCCTCCTGCAGTGTTGGACCTGGCCCTTTTACAGGGTCATTACCCAGACATTTGCCTTCTGCCACCTTATTTTTCTGACCTTTGTTGCCTGACGTTATGACTCTGAACACTTTTTCACTGCTAACCAGTGCTAAAGTGCATGTGCTCTTTCTTGAAAAATTGGTATGATTGGTTTACACCTAATTGGCATATTTAATTTACCTATTAGTCCCTTGTAAAGTGGTATCCCTATACCCAGGGCCTGTAAAGTAAATGCTACTAGTGTCCTGCAGCACTGCTTGCACCACCCACTGAAGTAGCCTTTCAAACCTATCTCAGGCCTACTAGCGCAGGGCTTGTGTGCGCAGTTTTCTGCCACAGGGACCTGACATCTAAATTTACTTGCCAGGCCCAGAACTCCCCTTTTACGACATGTAAGTCACCCCTAAGGTACGCCCTAGCTAGCCCTATGGGCAGGGTACCATGTATGTTAAAGGCGGGACATGTGCCAAGTTGTGTGGCCTGTCCTGGTAGTGACAAACAGCCTAACTTGGTGTCTCACTGCTGTGAGTGTGCCTTCTCTTAGGATTGCATTAGAAATACCCTGCCTTATGTGTAAGGGGTATTGTCTGATTTATGAGGGGTAGCGTAGGCATGTTTGGTATGGTTGTAATAGCGATGAGAAATGCTGCTTACTGGTGTGGGTGCATTTTTTATTACTATTACAGAAATACCACTACTAGAAAGTGCACAATTTCCCTGTGCTTATGACTCTGGTGTTTTGCAGCTTGACACCAATCCACGTCTGGGCAGACTGTCAGTTGGGGTTTTGTGCATACTTTTCAGACAGCCTGTACACAGGGAGAGTTTAGGTGTCACAGAGGTGCATCTACATATTGTATAGTCTTCCTGGGCTGAGAGAAGGGAGAGGCTGTGCCCTGGCCTCACACAATAGGGTTGTTTACCCCCCACTGATGGTTGGAGCCTGTGCTGGAGGAGAGAAGGGGTGCTCACAGAACCAGTGGGATCTGGTTGGAACCCCCTCTCCTCCTCATTGACAAAGACACTGTAAACTGAGTATAAGTACAGAGGAATTTTACCCACAATTTAGACATTCTTTGAGCATTCTTGGAACTTGACAGAAGGCTCCTGAGTGGACTCACCAGGGATGCCGTGGACTGCTGCTGTTGTGCTGACCTGTGACCCACAGGAGGAACTGCCATTGCTTGCATCCACTTTTGTGTTGGCCTGTAGCCGGGTTCACTAGCCCTGTGCTCCTTCTTCATTTTTGTCTCCAGAGGCAGGGCCCTGTGGCCCCTGACTCCTGTAACCTTCCCCAGCACAAGACGTGCTATTTTGATATCTTTGCGCTTGGAGAGTGCTCCTGTGTGTCCCTTTGTGCTTCTAAGCGCCTTATCATGCCAGGGATTCACCACCGCGGCCCGGGCTCTTAAGGAATGCCCCCGCCCTCATAAGCACTTTTCTGACGCCGGCAACAGTCACCGCCGCAGCCCAGGAGGCTGCATTTCTTCAGCGCAAGTGCTGTGCTGCCATTGGGACCCCTGGGCACTGTGGATTCATGGAAAGGAGTGAGCGCGCTCCTACTGTGTCCCCCGGGGGAAACACGCTCTGAGGAGCGCCCCCCGGGTTCACATCGGCACCTGATGGTGTGCTGCCTTCCTCGCGGCCCAGGGAAGGCAGAAGAGCGGCTCGCGCACCGTGTCAGGTGCGGCTGCGCCAAAAGTGGAGTGGAAGCCTCATCGGAGAGGCCCACCCTGCTCCCCCAAGCCCTTGGAAGGTGCTAAAAGGCACCCATTCGGCTCACCTACTAGGGGAAGAAATTCACATCAGAGGTCCCCCAGCCGCTGAGCCTCACTCCCTGTTTGCCCTACCTGGGCTTTGTGGAAGGGAGAAGGGAGGCCTCACCGAATACCCCTTCCTTTCGCCCCCATTGCTCTCTTGGGCTGCCTTGTCCCCTCCCCGTTGGAGGGCCAGCGAAGGAAGGGCCCGTTACGAAATCAGAGAGGCTGCCGACCACCCCTCTCCCTTAAGAGCCATGTGTGGCCCCTTTCAGCACATAGCAGCACCGGGGGCCTCAACCATGATCTTCCAGGCACTAGGAGTGCCCTGTTCTACAAAATAAGGTACTTTTGGGGCCACTGGGAGGGTGGTATGCTCCAGGGTTATTTTTCCTAAAGATTTGTATCCAAATATCATGTCTTGCCATATGTAACAATGTTCCTTTGTGGGCATGTATGAGGTATTTATGCCAAGTACACCTATTTCTTTATTGTAATTCCTGACTACTGTTTATGTTGCAGAATCCTGCTTATTCTTGCACAGTATTAGTAGCTTGTGTAACGTTCTGACAACTGCTAAGGTAGCAGGGTATTACTGACGTGTAATGTTTGGTATGATTATGTTTTGTGCAATACAGTTCATTTTTACATAGCTCAGTGTTGTGTTTACTTTGTGGTGTACATATTGCATCACTTGTGTTGTGTGTGTTGTGCAAAGGCTTTACACATTGCCTCTAGGTTAGGCCTGACTGCTCGTGCCAAGCTACCAAGAGGGTGAGCAGGGGTTATCATGGACGTGTAACTCCCTTGCCCTGACTAGAGTGGGTGGGTTCTGACTGGCTTAGGTGCATACCCTAGCCAACCAGAAACCCCATTTCTAACATTGGTTGAACCCTCACTTGTGACTCTCATTGGGAATAGTCAAGACAGTAACAAGTCTCAAACCACACACTTGATGATAGCCCCCCCCTTTCGCTTAGAGCTCCCCTCAGCTTGTGCACCCTATTTGGTAGTTCTCACTGATGTCCCCCTTTAGCTTTGGGCATAAGTGAGTCCACTGTTCAATTAAAGAATAAGACCTGCCATTGGCTGAGTAAAAGCTGTGAATTTATTTGCAATGATTTTGAGGATATCTTATTTGTTAGAAGAATTGATTGGGTCGGGCCCGGGTAAAGGAAAGGAATGGGGATTGTGTGATTGTAAATTGCAGATACCCAGCCCTGGCCCAGAGGATCCTTTTGTCACAACGTCTGTCATTCCAGCTAAAGCGCAAGATTGGTATGGCCCCTTTGTTGTTTTTTTTTATGACCACACCTAGATGAAAGATGAAATCTCAACTAGGGAACTTAACAGAGGCCAGGGTGGTTTGCAGCCACCTAGTATGGGTAATGACCTCCCTACCTCCTTGGAGCTGGAGAGGGTGGATTGACACCATGTGCAGAGACACATAGACGGGGAGATAGAATCTCCTCTCGATGCCTTGATTACGGAAGGTGGGGACAGTCCAAAATTGAAGTATTGGCTCATCTCGTGGAACAGAGCAGGGTATGACTCCAAGCTCCTCCAGCCCAGGGGAAGTCATGGATGCTATATCCAAAGTAAATAGGGATATCAAAGAAGGTATGACGACAGTCGTCCAGCCTCTGTGTAAGCAACAGGGTGGCTGGTTTAGTAAGCCCTGTTATGAGGCTAAGAAATTCCTGAGGAAGGAACTAAAAGAACAACCAAGAGATATAATTCTTGTAAGAGACGCGAGGGCACACTATAAATCTGTCCTGAGGGCCAGGAGCAGGCCTGGGTGGAGTTGGAAAGAGCATCATTACTCAAAGACCCTGGCCTGTTCTGCAAGGTGGTTAACAGGGGCTTATTTGAGACGGAAATCTCTGAGGGTTAGGGATGTAATATTGCACATGAGACTTGGGTGACCCATTTCTGTGAAATTTTCTCAGGGTGTCGTTTAGGGTATTGAAGGGGTGATCAGCAGGGACATCCCCCCGATTTGGCCATTAGGTTTACCCTTGAGGAGGTAAAGGAGGCGCTGCAATGCAGCGCAAGTCACAAAGCCCGGGTCCCGATGCTATTCCAATGGACCTATATAAATATTGTCCACAGTTGTTGGCTCCCATTCTGCTTAATGTCCTCAAAGCAGATGTTAGTGCAGGAATTCCAGCTTCCTGGAGCTTGGCATGTATTGTACCCATTTAAAAATACCCCGAAGGCGTACCGCCTGATTTCATTACTTGACTCTTCAGCAAAAAGTTTAGGTTGGATAATCCTAAAACGTATTGAGGATTGGATGCCTGACAATAAAATCCTGAGCAGGGTTCACTATAGTTTTAGGGAAGGTTTAGGTACCCTAGAGCAGTGTGTGAATCAGCTTATGCTGATTGGCAAATATACACAAGCCAAGAGGGGTAACCTGTGCCTTGCCTTTATGGACGTAAGCTGTGCTTTTGATAAAATAAATTGCGGTTAGCTCTGGGATAGGCTAACCCAAATGGGGATGGATTCCCATATTGTGGAGCTTCTGCGTTGCCTTCATTTAGCCACCAATGCTAACATGAGAGTGGGGGGGCATGGTGAGAGTACAGAGCTTTTTTAATCAAATGGGGGCGTGCACCAGGGGTGTGTTCTGGCCCCTACCCTTACAAATTGGTTGTATGATTTTTTAGTTGAAAGATGTAAGGACGCTCCTAAAATCAATGGCAAGAGTATTCCAGTTCTGATATATGCGGATGACGCTCTTCTTATGGCCCATACCATGAATGGTTTACATGAGGCAGCCAAAGCATATGATACTTTTATGTCAGCCCTGGATTTAGAAATAAATTGTAGTAAATCTCATTTTATGGTCTATGGCAAACCTTTGAGTAAGGTGGGCGCGCTGAAAATAAAGGAACAGGTCATTGGAAAGGTACAAGACTTTCCTTATCTTGAAGTGATTTTTTATGAAAAGGTCACCTGGAAAACCTGCATCTCTAAGAGAGGGAGACTCTTTAATTCAAATGTAGGTGCCACTTTTGAGTTCGCAGCCAGGGTGGACAACAAACTTATCAAACTCCTGCTGGAGATTTTTATAGACGTAAATGTCTTCCAGTTTTGACGTATGGGGCCCCACTCTAGGGCTATCCGGAAAACAGGGTCCCGGGAATTGAGGAAAATCGTTTTAGTGGACGATTATTAGGTGTGGGTCAAAACACTTCTGGGTTCTGCCTGCATGCTGAGCTGGATCTAGATTTTATTGAAGATGCCTTTAAAATTTTGCGGGACTGTCTCACCTGCGATCACGCTAAGGAAATTCCCTGGTTGGCTTGTGTAAGAAAGGCAGCCAGTGCTTTGGGACGTTTAGCCATCTTTGATGCACCAGAGGGTCTATCTACCACAGATAAAAAATGGGTGAAGGAGAATTTCTTAAAAATCTAAACTGTTAAGAAGGAGGAGGTGGAGTTAAGGGAAAAAACTGTGAGGGATTGTATCATGATAAAGATTGGGGTGGGCCAAAAGACCTACCTACTGGAGGTCAAAAATGTATGGGAGAGGACCCTCATTACGCAATTCCGTTTGGGGGTAATTAGAAGCAATTTGTGTTTCCCCTTAGGGCAGTTTGACCCAAATTCTATAATATTGTGTTCATGTGACGGTGAATCCCCACAGACCCTAATCCATTTTACTATGTTTTGTGAATTTTATGCACCTTTCAGGCAACAATACTTAGTCCCCCTTTTGAGGAAAAGGAGTTTTGTGCAATACCGCCCAGCTTTTATGTGGCTGAGTATGACCTCTGATGCGCTGGTCTGGCATGGGATTGATTCCTTTTTAAAGGGAGCTATAACCTGGCGGAACAATGTTCATTTTTAACTTTTTACATTTTGGTTAGTGTTGGTTTTAAAATGCTGCTTTTTATGGAACCATTATTTTTAAGTGTAGTGATTTTGTATGTAATCTTTCTTTTCTTAACTGTTTTAATTTTTTTTTTTTTATCTGGGGGATATTGAGGTTAGAGATTTTGTGATGTGTTGTGTATTTATATGTATTTATATGTTTTTATGGTTGTAAATTTTTAAACCGAATAAAGTAATTATTGATATATTGACATTGGTTGTCAGTGGTGAAGATTGGACTTGCGCTTGCACAGTACCTTTGTGACTCATTTATTCTCCTGTTCTCTCAAACTAGTCAATTTTCTTTATGGGCGAGCACAAAGTGCTCCGTCCAATCTGTAATCTCGCTTTGGGCTTGAAACCACGCCCATGCCACATCAGTCATTAACATTGGTTCGTGGGCTTGCCTTTTAAAATCCGCGTGCTTTCATTTTGCTTTCACTTTTCCGGTGTTTAGCCCACTTACACAGCACCGGTAAATTACCAAAAACATACGAGGCTCGATGTTTTCAGCCTGGAGTCCAGACTACTTTATCTGATTATTTTCCACGCAGCTCGATCGCGCTGCATTTTACATAGCTGCATTTTTTTTTGCTTTACAACGCTAATAGCTCTAACTCGAACAAATGCGAGACCCGTTACATTGAAAATGCTTGTTTTTACTCCTGTGTTGTATACTTACCTTTTGGACTCTTGTTGTTTTATGCCAGTGTTGTGCTCTGAACAAAATTCAGCATCAAAGAATCCTCCTGTAGTACCACTTCTCCTACTCACTAATGCTTTTGTGAATCACCCCGATTGTGTTGTCTGTTTTGAAGCACCAAATATAAACTTAATAGTGCAGCACACTGGACAGGCATTGTGTGGTACACGGTGTGTATGATGTTCCACATTCTTCTGTAGTAAACATTAATCGAATAGTGTAGTGCTCATGACAGAGTGCAGTGTTCAAAGCCTGTTTCTTGCTGCATTAACCACGTGATGCAAACAAGCCACTGCAAAAAAGCTGTCTGTGACTGACTGAAATAGGTACACGTGCAGATGCACCATCATTCCCATGTGTTCATATGTTCCCGAGGGTTGCCTCGGATTAATAAAATCTAAATAGAAAATAATGTAACATCAGGTCTACAATATTGACGTTTTCAAGCCTGTTTATAATTTCCGCATTTTACCATTTGAGGATCGTTGAACGGTAATGACATGTTGTGAGCTGTCTAGCTATTGAAATCAAAATATAAATGAAAATCATGAGACTTTTTTTCTTTGCAAAAATAATATTTTATTTTATTTCAGTCATCTAAAAATATTTGTTACTTTTCTCCATTCCACTAAGAAAGCACAATTATGTTTGAAACGTTGTCCTCATTACAACGAGGACTTTTAAACTCTGACTCCATCCTCTCTTCTCATCTTTAATTTAAAGGAAGTTTAAAACAAATGATGACGAGGATGCATGATAGCTGTATAAGAGGCTGACCTGGCTTATAGTGGGTACCTTGTGGTACTTTCACCTTGTGCCAGGTCCAGTTATTACTTATTAGTAGATTCGAGGTGTTCTAGCAGCTTAGGCTGATAGAGGTAGCTATAGCAGAGCAGCTTAGGCTGAACTAGGAGACATGCAAAGCTCCTACTATACCACTTATATCATATAGCACTTATAAGAAACACAATACTCAGAGTTACTAAAAATAAAGGTACTTTATTTTAGTGACAATATGCCAAAAGTATCTCAGAGGATATACTCCCTTAGGAGGTAAGTAAAATACACAAAATATATACACAAACCAAAATCAGGTAAGTAAACAGTTAGAAAAGTAGTGCAAACACTGCAGAATACAATAGAATGCAATAGGAGACAAAAGGCCTAGGGGCAACACAAACCATATACTCTAAAAGCGGAATGCGAACCACGAATGGACCCCAGGCCTAGTGTAGTGTGTAGAGGGTCGCTGGGAGTGTAAGAAAACACTAAGGGTGTCCAAGATACCCCACCCCAAGACCCTGAAAAGTAGGAGTAAAGTTAACCTACTACCCCAGAAAGACAGTAAAGTCGAGATAGGGGATTCTGCAAAGACAACAACTGACTGCAAAGCACTGAAGATGGATTCCTGGACTTGAGGACCTGCAAAGGAAGGGGACCAAGTCCAAGAGTCATGCAAGTGTCCAGGGGGGGCAGGAGCCCACTAAACCCCGGATGAAGGTTCAAAAGGGCTGCCTCTGGGTGGAAGAAGCCAAAGATTCTGTAACAACGGAAGGTGTCAGGAACTTCTCCTTTGGTCAGAAGATGTCCCACGGCATGCTGGAGGAATCAGAGTTGTTTCCACGCAGAAATACAGCAAACAAGCCTTGCTAGCTGCAAGATTCGCAATTGAGTATTTTAGGTGCTGCCAGGGCCCAGGAAGGACCAGGAGGTCGCCCCTTGGAGGAGGAGACAGAAGGGGCACTCAGCAACACAGAGAGCCCATGCAGAAGCAGGCAGCACCAGCAGAAGCACCTGAACAGGCATTCAGAAGATCTGAGCACGGCAGTCATCTCAGCACAACAAAAGAGGGTCCCACGAAGTTGGAGTCAAACTCAGCAAGTTGGGCAATGCAGGACGGAGTGCTGGAGCCCTGGGCTATGATGTGCATGAAGGAAGTCTTGCAAAAGTGCACAGAAGCCCTAGCAGCTGCAGTTCACGCTGTACACAGGATTACTATCTGGCGTGGGGATGCAAGGACTTACCTCCACCAAATTTGGACAGAAGGACCACTGGACTGTTGGGGAAACTTGGGACCAACTCCTGTGTTCCAGGGACCACTCTTGTCAAGATGAGGGGGACCCAGAGGACTGGTGATGCAGAAGTTTGGTGCCTGCGTTAGCAGGGGGAAGATTCCATCGACCCACAGGAGATTTCTTCTTGGCTTCCAGTGCAGGGTAAAGGCAGACAGCCCTCAGAGCATGCACCACCAGGAAACAGTTGAGAAAGCTGGCAGGATGAGGCGCTACAATGTTGCTGGTAGTCTTCTTGCTACTTTGTTGCAGTTTTGCAGGCGTCCTGGAGCAGTCAGCGGTCGATCCTTGGCAGAAGTCAAAGAGGGAAGTGCAGAGGAACTCTGGTGAGCTCTTGTAGTCGTTATCGGATGAGAAACCCACAGGAGATACCCTAAATAGCCCTCAGAGTATTGGCTACAGAGAGAGGTAAGCACATATCAGGAGGGGTCTCTGACGTCACCTGCTGGTTCTGGCCACTCAGAGGTCTCCATTGTGCCCTCACACCTCTGCATTCAAGATGGCAGAGGTTTGGGACACACTGGAGGAGGTTTGGGCACCTCCCTTGGGGAGGTGCTGGTCAGGGGAGTGGTTACTTCCCTTTCCTTTGTCCAGTTTCGTGCCAGAGCAGGGCTGGGGGGATCCCTGAACCGGTGTAGACTGGCTTATGCAGGAAGGGCACCATCTGTGCCCTTCAAAGCATTTCCAGAGGCCAGGAGAGGCTACTCCTCTCATGCCCTTAACACCTATTTCCAAAGGGAGAGGGTGTAACACCCTCTCTCAGAGGAAATCCTTTGTTCTGCCTTCCTGGGACTGGGCTGCCCAGGCCCCGGGGGCAGAAACCTGTCTGAGGGTTGGCAGCAGCGGTAGCTGCAGAGAAAACCCCAGAGAGTTAGTTTGGCAGTACCCGGGCTCAATGTTGGGGCCCCAGGGATGCATTGAATTGTCCCTCCAATACCAGAATGGTATTGGGGTGACAATTCCATGTTCCTAGACATGTTACATGGCCATGTTTGGAGTTACCATTATGATGCTACATATAGGTATTGACCTATCTGTAGTTCACGTGTGTAATAGTGTACCCGCACTCACAAAGTCCGGGGAAATTGCCCTGAACAATGTGGGGGCACCTTGGCTAGTGCCACAGTGCCCTCACACTAAGTAACTTTGCACCTAACCTTCACTAAGTGAGGGTTAGACATATAGGTGACTTATAAGTTACTTAAGTGCAGTGCAAAAATGGCTGTGAAATAACGTGGACATTATTTCACTCTTGCTGCAGTGGTAGTCCTGTGTAAGAATTGTCTGAGCTCCCTATGGGTGGCAAAAGAAATGCTGCAGCCCATAGGGATCTCCTGGAACCCCAATACCCTGGGTACATAGGTACCATGTACTAAGGAATTATAAGGGTGTTCCAGGGTGCCAATGGGAATTGGTAACATTAGTCACTAGCCTGCAGTGACAATTTTAAAAGCAGAGAGAGCATAAACACTGAGGTTCTGGTTAGCAGAGCCTCAGTGATACAGTTAGGCACCACACAGGGAACACATGTAGGCCACAAACTTATGAGCACTGGGGTCCTGGCTAGCAGGATCCCGGTGACACATATCAAACACACAGACAACATAGGGTTTGCACTATGAGCACTGGGGCCCTGGCTAGCAGGATCCCAGTGAGACAGTAAAAACACCCTGACATATACTCACAAACAGGCCAAAAGTGGGGGTAACAAGGTTAGAAAGATGCTACCTTCCTACAAGCTTCATTACAGGATTGACCTGCCTATGTACCCAAAGAAACAGTTGAACAAATTAATAAGAAATTGGTGCAATTGCGGCCAGCACAGTGTCAAAGTTCATTTTAAAGACAGCATAAGCATTTGCCACTTCTGACCAAAATATGAAAAAGATAAGTTGTGCTGCAGTTTAAATACGTACTTTCGGCAGCATTTACTTACTTGTAAGTAGATAGCTGGCCACCGCTTTATTATCGTCTGAGCTCAAGAGATGCGTGGTGTCATTCTACTCCTGGCGTTTTGTTGATCTGACATCTATTTTTCCACTTTGATTAAATCACGTCAAATGATGCACTTTGGGGGGGTATATCCCAGGGTCGAACATTCAGCATCCCTAGTGATATCGTTGGGTAGCATAAGGCAGTGGAGGTTTCTGTGCGAGGGCGTAGGGGCTACGCCCCCTTTGCTTTCACAATGAAAAAGAAAGCAATATGCAATGCTAAATATGCATTTATTAAAAAAATAACTTGTTCTGTACGTCTACAAAAAGAAACTTGAATCAGTGGCTTCTCCACAACACTGTCTGGCAGACTGCCACTCACCGTTATGTTGTGACACTAGTGCGTCCGAGGTGTGCAGATTTTCCTAAATTTGCAAGCTGCTCCCCTGGAGGGCGGGCCCAGAGTCTAAAGAGTATTTTGCCAGCTGACAATCTCTCAGCCCTGAGGTCTGTGAGGTCATCAGCTCGGCAAAGACCTTCCACAAGGGCCAGTCTCCACCCCCTGAAGATGTGGGGATAAAGTTAGCCCTGGGCGCTTCAAATCCAAGCCCTGAAACGCAAAGCCTCCACATCAATCAGGTAGCTGAGAGAGTATTTCCCAACCCCCTCTTTCCCAACTCGCCACAGGGTGGGGCTCACCCTGTGATGAGGTGGGAAAGGGTGTGGTAAGACTCGGCAGACTCGCCTTGAGGGGTCTGTGACTGCTTCCCCCATCAGTTATTCCTGGACTCAACTGTAGCGCCGGCGTGCATGTGTCCACTCAGACACATGATTTATTTACTGCCTCACCGGTGCCAGGCCAGCTAGGAAGGAAAGGACAGTGAGCCGGAGATGGTGAGGACAGATATAAATTCTTTCCATACATAAATAATTGTCCTGGGATGCTCCAGAAGAAGAATAATGTATTGCACGCAGCGTGCAAATAGTTAAAACGAGAGGCCGGGAGCGGGGACAGCACATGTACATAGTCGACGTGAGGTAAAAAAATGCCGGCTGGGCCCCACGCCTCTTTGACTGAACTGCTGGGAATGTGTTTATGGGTAATGGAGATGCCTGAACCAGCTGAAGTTAGCTATGCATTGGACATGCCTAGGTTGGCTTCTGAGAGGACGTCACTGTGCATGGAAGACAGCATGTAACGCGACCCCACTCAAACACTCCTGAATGTATTCAGTACCAGCATAAAGGATTCTGTTCCAGCATAAAGTAAGATCTCTTTCTCAATGCTGTTTTTTCACCTGTAAATTAATTGCTAACCCTCCATGAGAATGTAACTTGCTTATTCTCCTGTGCTGCGCTGTTGTACAGCAGTCTGCCATTCTGCGCCACACTCCTGCATGCACTACATCAATAACCAAACATAGAAATGACATCAAATGAGGTTGGGGTTGTAAATTGTATTGTAGGGACTGCTTTACACTCTGCGTCAGTGTGCACTCCATATTAGAAATCTGCATGCCAGCAGCTTCTCCCTGTTTCTTGTTTCTGGAGTAAGCATGAAAATACACAGATGAGGCACTTTTGCACCAAAAATGCACAAAGCCATCATTGCACATGGCTGTGATTTAAAGATTCCTTGCGACACTTCACTTTCAGAGTGCCAAAGATATGTGTTTTGGCAAGAGAAAGATGTAGAGAGTCAGTGTATGTGCTTGTGTCACGTGTCTGGTACCTGGGTGTGAGGTATTTGTTGTATGAGTGTTGCATGCATGAGTATGTGGACTGTGAGATGGAAAGTGTGTTGTGAATGTGTGAGTATTATGACACTTGTGAGCTAGGCAGCTGGTGGGAGAAGGATTGAGTGGTGTACCACATAAAATTATTTGCTTGGGGCAAGCTGTGTAATGTTGAAATTCTTTTTAACACCATTCTAAGTTGTAGGGGAGTTGTTTGCATCGTGCACCGTGCATAAAGCAGATGTTTCATGAGACTGCAGTATGAATGGCTGGTAGCGCTTAATGCATGCAAATATGCATGCAGTATTTCTGAGACTCTCTTTCAGGTGAACAGTGACATGTACATACACGTGTGTGCCCGTGTCAGTATACCTATACACTTACTACATATAAACACATGCATTAATGGCTGTGTGTATATATGTGTGTGCATGCATAGCCAACACACTTGTGTACACATGTGTGTCTTTCCATATCGATCTGTCACTCTGTTTTTAGATATTTAGGTTCATTAGCATAAACCCACTTTTATCTGTTTTATATTTTCGACTCTCTGTATATGAGCATGTGTTATGATATAGTGCTTATTTACTCATTGCTGTACATCACCACTGTGTCACCACAGATGGACGAGGGAAGTTGGGACAGACACCAACTGATGGGAAAGAGAGAGAGATGGAAGTGAGGGACTAAGAGTAAGGAAGGCAAACATGCAGGCCCAATGAGGAAGGAGCCTCGTAGATTCCGTGGTCTTCCTCAAAGCATTAATATCATAGAGGGCAGAGCAACAGTGAATTGTGAGCAGCTGTTCTTGGGCACCTATCCAGCAGGTAGGAAGGTGGAAGCGTGAAATGTATTGGGAAGAGAATAGTGCAGGCCAGGACGATCTTCTTGGAGTCATTAAACTTCTCCGTCTCCACTCTCCTGGCTGTCTTTGCAGTCAAACCTTTGAGGCAGCCTCTCTCTAATAGATACATTTATCTGTTTTCAAAAATGAAAAGGGAGTAGCAGCAAAGAGAAATTTGTGGACTCCTCATTTCAACAGGTGTTCAGTGAGGACATTAGGAGAAGGTTCAGCGCACAAGAAGCTGGAGGCTTGGTCATGCATCTTGCCGTAGGTTGCCCAGCTGGTTGCTGTGATGAAGTACCTTGCTTTGAGCCTGGCCAGGGATGGAGCTCACATTTGGAAGGAGGAAGTCAGGCTAGCCTACTAATCCTGGCCTATGAAAACTATTGCTTTTAGTTCTTTTTATTTACAAAAAATGGGATGAAAAATGCATCTTTTTATCCCATTTTTGGTAAATAAGATTTGCCCGTGTAATGGCGACTAGCCTCCCAAAAAAAATGCCATGCACCCTGACCCCCTGCCAAACAAGCCCAGCCCCACCACTCTCAAACCTCACCAGGTGCCACTGGCATAAGGTGAAAAGATATGACATGAAAAAATAACACTCGCAACAACTTCTTGAAGCCATGCTGGTGTTCTCTCCAAGCGAATTTGCCGCTTCCTGACATTTTATGAAATTACAAGAAAAAACGTCAACGTCAAAATGTATGCATAAAAGAGAACGGTACTCTTTACAAGTTGGGAACACCCCCAGGTGGAAAGTGTGCGCCTAGTACATACCAATTGGACCAAATTTACTTTTGTACAACTACCACCATTTTATAATGTGCACACTTCAGAATAAAGAACAGGAAGTCACTTCTAGTTGTTTTTCTGCACATTGTGTCTTAGGTTTTGCTGACGAAAATTCGTGCAGACAGAATCCCAGGAATGCTCAATTGCTGCACGAGCGATCTTAATCTGTTCACAATTTCCACCCACTCTCTCTGTGTCACACAAACACACACGGGCAGACACCGACTGAAATGGAGCATTGCACAAATGCACAGATGCATGCACACCCCCAGGATCCCCACATGTACAGATTCATGCACCCTCCCGGTACTCACTAATTTCATTATTTTCCTTCTTTGGAGACAAATTACTTTATGAGCAGTTTAAAAGAGCAATAGGGCTAAACTCACCTGCAGTGTATGAACACCACGCACCACTCCTTGTCACATACGATGTGTTCCACCTCCAGGAGGCCTGCACGGCTCATCTTGAGAGCTGGAGCGTGGATCCTGCAGTTTTTATCTTGTGGGTGAGACCTTTGAGATCAGATTCTCCTGGGTGCAGGAATAGCTCAGAGTGAACACAAGTAACACTTTGAATCTCCCGTGGATGGCTTCGAGTTAAAGACCTTCCGTTTTAGTGGTTGAAAACTTATGCAGTTAAATAATGCATAATATCTATTTTTCTTGCTCAAGCATACGAATACCAGTGAAATATAGATGATAGAATCTACCTTTTAGCGAAGGTGCTTCCTTCTTTCAAAGTCCCTGCATCCTATACTGTGTCTATAAGTTTTTTTCTTTATAAGAGTTAGAGCTTTATATATGTTCAAGACTGGTCTTTCTTTGTGCGAGATCGCACAAAGCAGATATTTTGCTGAGTGTCACAGTTCCATCAAAATATCATAATGTAGCCACTAGTCATTTACCATAGAACTTTCCTATAGTTGTCATTGTAATTATCTCTTCTTATGCACTATGCAAGGTGATGTCCTTTCCAGTTTGGTATGTGGCATCATTTTATTATGGCCATCTGACATTTATCCCCCCCCCCTAATTTTTATAAGCTGTCATGCAAATAATATAAATAACCTGATCTGGGATAAGGTGTGGGTCCAATATAAAATACATCTGCACTCCAATTCATTTGGCCAATGTTAGAAATGGGGTCTTTGGTTGGCAGTCAGGGTACCCCCTGTCCAAGCAAGGACCCTCACTCTAGTCATAGTAAAGGAGAATCACCCTCAGTTCACCCGCTCTCACCCCCTTGGTAGCTTGGCATGAGCAGGCATGCTTAACTTCAGAAGCCAGGTGTAAAGTATTTGTACCAACACACACAGTAACCCAGTGAACCTAACACAAAAGGACACAACACAGGGTTAGAAACATAGGTAATATTTATCTAAACAAAACAAGACTAAAACAATAACAATCAGACATACACAAGGCAAGTTATGAATTTAAAAAGAGTCTTTAATCCTTTAGAAAATAGTGAGAATGCTGTTATTGCACAAAAGTACCTGGGTAGCGTCCGAATAAAGCAGCCTGGGCGAATGTGCATTGGAAAAGTCCAGCAATGCTTTGAATTCTCACTCACAAGTGAGAACGTGCGTCGTTCCTCTTCAAGTCGGGTCGGTGTGCGTCGTTCCTTCTCTCCTGAAAGAGAGCAATGCGTCGATCCCGGACGGGCACCTCGGGCCCAGACAGGCTTTGCATTGATTTTCGACGCCCAGCAATGTTGCGTTGAAATCCAGTCGCATGGTGTCAAGAAACCGTGCTGCGAGGGGGCTTGCATCATTAACAGCAGCCTCTGCGGGTGTTGTGGGTTGTTTCTCCAGCCGCATTGCATTGTTCTCTCAGCCGCGATGCAGGTGGACTGTCGATTTTAGCCACGAGGCTGGCAGCACATTGTTTATCAGCGGCAAGGCGGGTGGTGCATCGGAAGTTTCCCCCCACGGTGGTCTTTGTGTGGATTGCTGTCCTTTTCTACCAGCTGCACCTTTCAAGGGCCCAGAGACAGGTTAGGGCACCACTTGGCAGGCAGGACTCTCAGCAGAAAGCCCAAGTGCTGGCAGAGAGAAGTCTTTGTTGTCCTTGAGACTTCAACAAATGTCCTTTCTCAGGCAAAAGCAGCTACTGCAGTCCAACCCAGCAGAGCACAGGCACAGGCAAAGGGGCAGTACTCCTCCTCCAGCTTCTCCAGCTCTTCTCCCAGGCAGAGGTTACTGTGAGAAAGTAATCTCTTTCTAGCCTTGTTACCCCCACTTTTGGCCTGTTTGTGAGTGTATGTCAGGGTATTTTCACCATCTCACTGGTATCCTGCTAGCCAGGGCCCAGTGCTCATGGTGAAGAACCTATGTTTTCAGTATGTTTGTTATGTGTCACTGGGACCCTGCTAGCCAGGACCCCAGTGCTCATAAGTTTGTGACCTATATGTATGTGTTCCCTGTGTGATGCCTAACTGTCTCACTGAGGCTCTGCTAACCAGAACCTCAGTGGCTATGCTCTCTCTGTACAAATTGTCACTAACAGGCTAGTGACCAATTCCACCAATTCATATTGGCATACTGGAACACCCTTATAATTCCCTAGTATATGGTACTAAGGTACCAAGGGTATTGGGGTTCCAGGAGATCCCTATGGGCTGCAGCATTTCCTTTACCACCCATAGGGAGCTCTGACAATTCTTACACAGGCCTGCCACTGCAGCCTGAGTGAAATAACGTCCATGTTATTTCACAGCCATTTACCACTGCACTTAAGTAACTTATAAGTCACCTATATGTCTAACCTTTACCTGGTAAAGGTTGGGTGCTAAGTTACTTAGTGTGTGGGCACCCTGGCACTAGCCAAGGTGCTCCCACATTGTTCAGGGCAAATTCCCCAGACTTTGTGAGTGCAGGGACACCATTACACGCGTGCACTATACATATGTCACGACATATGTATAGCGTCACAATGGTAACTCCGAACATGGCCATGTAACATGTCTAAGATCATGGAATTGTCACCCCAATGCCATTCTGGCATTGGGGAGACAATTCCATGATCCCCCGAGACTCAAGCACAGACCTGGGTACTGCCAAACTACCTTTCCCGGGGTTTGACTGCAGCTGCTGCTGCTGCCAACCCCTCAGACAGGTTTCTGCCCTCCTGGGGTCCAGCCAGGCCTGGCCCAGGAAGGAAGAACAAAGGACTTCCTCAGAGAGAGGGTGTTACACCCTCTCCCTTTGGAAAAAGGTGTCAGGGCTGGGGAGGAGTAGCCTCCTCCAGCCTCTGGAAATGCTTTGATGGGCACAGATGGTGCCCATCTCTGCATAAGCCAGTCTACACCGGTTCAGGGATCCCCCAGCCCTGCTCTGGCGCGAAACTGGACAAAGGAAAGGGGAGTGACCACTCCCCTGACCTGCACCTCCCCTGGGAGGTGCCCAGAGCTCCTCCAGTGTGCTTCAGACCTCTGCCATCTTGGAAACAGAGGTGCTGCTGGCACACTGGACTGCTCTGAGTGGCCAGGGCCAGCAGGTGACGTCAGAGACTCCTTCTGATAGGCTCTTACCTGTGTTGCTAGCCTATCCTGCTTCCTGGGTAGCCAAACCTCCTTTTCTGGCTATTTAGGGTCTCTGCTTTGGGGAATTCTTTAGATAACGAATGCAGGAGCTCATCAGAGTTCCTCTGCATCTCTGTCTTCACCTTCTGCCAAGGAATCGACCGCTGACTGCTCTGGAAGCCTGCAAAACTACAACAAAGTAGCAAAGACGACTAGTGCGACCTTGTAACGCTGATCCGGCCGCCTTCTTGACTGTTTCCCTGGTGGTGCATGCTGTGGGGGTAGTCTGCCTCCGCTCTGCACTAGAAGCTCTGAAGAAATCTGAAATGGGTCGACGGAATCTTCCCCCTGCAACCGCAGGCACCAAAAGACTGCATCACCGGTCCTCTGGGTCCCCTCTCAGCACGACGAGCGTGGTCCCTGGAACTCAGCAACTCTGTCCAAGTGACTCCCACAGTCCAGTGACTCTTCAGTCCAAGTTTGGTGGAGGTAAGTCCTTGCCTCACTACGCTAGACTGCATTGCTTCGTACCGCGTGATTTGCAGCTGCTCCGGCTCCTGTGCACTCTTCCAGGATTTCCTTTGTGCACAGCCAAGCCTGGCTCCCCGACACTCTAAACTGCAGTGCACGACCTCCTGAGTTGTCCTCCGGCATTGAGGGACCTTCTTTTCTGACTTCGGGTAAGCTCTGGTTCACTCCACTTTGTAGTGCCTGTCCTGGCACTTCTGCGGGTGCTGCTTGCTTCTGAGTGGGCTCTTTGTCTTGCTGGACACCTCTTCTGTCTCCTCACGCAATTGGTGACATCCTGGTCCCTTCTGGGCCACTGCAGCATCCAAAATCCCTAACAGTGACCCTTGCAGCTAGCAAGGCTTGTTTGCGGTCGTTCTGCACGGAAACACCTCTGCAAGCTTCTTCACGACGTGGGACATCAATCCTCCAAAGGGGAAGTTTCTAGCCCTCTTCGTTCTTGCAGAATCCACAGCTTCTACCATCCAGTGGCAGCTTCTTTGCACCCACAGCTGGCATTTCCTGGGCATCTGCCCACTCCCGACTTGATCGTGACTGTTGGACTTGGTCCCCTTGTTCCACAGGTACTCTCGTCTGGAAATCCATCGTTGTTGCATTGCTGGTGTTGGTCTTCCTTGCAGAATTCCCCTATCACGACTTCTGTGCTCTCTGGGGAACTTAGGTGCACTTTACACCTACTTTTCAGGGTCTTGGGGTGGGCTATTTTTCTAACCCTCACTGTTTTCTTACAGTCCCAGTGACCCTCTACAAGCTCACATAGGTTTGGGGTCCATTCGTGGTTCGCATTCCACTTCTAGAGTATATGGTTTGTGATGCCCCTATACCTCTGTGCTCCCATTGCAATCTATTGTGAGTATACATTGCTTGCACTGTTTTCTATTGCTATTACTGCATAATTTTGGTATTGTGTACATATATCTTGTGTATATTTGCTATCTTCATACTGAGGGTACTCACTGAGATACTTTGGCATATTGTCATAAAAATAAAGTATCTTTATTTTTAGTATATCTGTGTATTGTGTTTTCTTATGATATTGTGCATATGACACCAGTGGTATAGTGGGAGCTTCACACGTCTCCTAGTTCAGCCTAAGCTGCTCTGCTAAGCTACCTTTTCTATCAGCCTAAGCTGCTAGACACCTCTTCTACACTAATAAAGGATAACTGGACCTGGTGCAGAGTGTATGTACCCCTTGGTACTCACTACAAACCAGGCCAGCCTCCTACAGTTACTCTTGGTTCCAGAAGTAATCTGATTTTCAGGGGTTTTGGGTGCTCTTCTTATACCCCTTTGTGGCTTTGAAGTAGGCCTACTTCAAAAAGAAACCTCTGTTGCTTTCAAGATCCCGCCTTGCCCAGGCCAGGCCCCTGACACACACCAGGGGGTTGGAGACTGCATTTTGTGAGGGCAGGCATAGCCCCTTCTAGTATAAGTGACCACTCAGGATATGCAGGCTACACCCCAGCTTCCTTTGTGTCACTGTCTAGAGGAGAGGTGCAAACAGTCCAACTGTCAAACTGACCCAGACAGGGAATCCACAAACAGACAGAGTCACTGAATGGTTTAAGCAAGAAAATGCTAACTTTCTAAAAGTGGCATTTTCAAACACACAACCTAAAAAACATCTTCACTAAAAGATGTATTTTTAAATTGTTCAGAGACCCCCAAACTCCATATGTCAATCTGCTTCCAAAGGGAATCTGCGCTTTAATAACATTTAAAGGCAGCCCCCATGTTAACCCATGAGAAAGATAGGCCTTGCAACAGTGAAAACCGAATTTGGCAGTATTTCACAGTTAGGACATGTAAAACACATAAGTACATGTCCCACCTTTAACAATGCACTCTGTCCATAGGGCTACCTTTGGCCTACCTGAGGGGTGCCTTAAATGTATAAAAAGGGAAGGTTTAGGCCTAGCAAGTGGTTACACTTGCCAAGTCGAATTGGCAGTTTAAAACTGCACTCACAGACATTGCAGTGGCAGGTCTGAGCCATGTTTACAGGGCTACTAAAGTGGGTGGCACAACCAGTGTTGCAGGCACACTAGTAGCATTTGATTTCCAGGCCCTGGGCACCTCTAGTGCACTTTAGGAGGGACTTACTAGTAAATCAAAAAATGCCAATCATGGATAAGCCAATGTAGACATATATTTAATACAAGGAACACTTACACTTTAGCACTGGTCAGCAGTGATAAAGTGTACTGAGCAAACCAAACATCAAAAACAGAGCCCAGCACACAGAAGCAACCTGGGAAGTAGAGGCAAAAAAGTAAGGGAAGACCATTCCAATGATGCCAAGTCTAACACGTGCCCGTCCAGCTGAAAGTGCAGAGCAAATACTCAACTTCCTGGCAGTTCTCATCACTAAGACTATAAGCATTGGCGCGGTCGGTGCCAGAGCGGTGTTCCACCATAAAGTCCATTCCCTGTAGGGAGATGGACCACCTCAACAATTTGGGATTCTCACCCCTCATCTGCATTAACCATCTGAGAGGCTTGTGGCCTGACTGAACCAGGAAGTGAGTCCCAAACAAGAAGGGTCTTAGCTTCTTCAGTGCACAGACCACAGCAAAAAGCTTCATGCTTAATTGCACTCCACCTACGTTCCCTCTGAAATAACCTCCTGCTAATGAAGGCTACAGGTTGATCTAGTCCCTCTTCATTAAGCTGTGAGAGTACTGCTTCAATACCATGCTCTGAGGCATCTGTTTACACAACCAATTCCTTGAAATAGTCAAGTGCCTTCAGCACAGGTGCTGTGCACATGGCAGGCTTCAGTTCATCAAAGTCAAGGGAGTAACAATTGTGCCATACCCCTTGACAAAACTCTCATAGTACCCAGTGAGACTTAAAATGTCTCTTACATCTGGCTGGGTCTTGGGAAGTTCCCAAGCCACAATTGTTTCAATTTTTGGCAGAAGGGGTGCCACCTGGCCACTCCCCACGTATTGTTCCAAGTGCACCATAGAACCCTGCCCTATTTGGCACTTGCATGCCTTAATAGTGAGGCCTGCCTTCTGCAGGGCCTCCAACACTTTACAGAGGTTTTGCAAGTGTTCCTTCCATGTGGAACTGAATACAGCAATGTCATCCAGGTAGGCGGCACTGAAATCATCCAGTCCAGCCAACACCTGGTTGACCAACCTCTGAAAGGGGGCAGGAGCATTCTTCATCCCAAAGGGCATCACCCTAAACTAGTAGTGCCCATCTGGTGTGGAGAATGCGGACCTCTTCTTAACCCCCACAGTCAGGGTGATCTGCCAATACCCAGAGGTAAGATCAAGCATACTTAAGTACTTGGCAGCTCCCAACTGGTCAAAGAGCTCATCAGCTTTGCGGATGGGGTGCGTGTCAGGCTTAGTGACCACATTGAGTCCCTGTAATCCACACAGAACCTGAGTTCTGGAGTGGCACCTGGAGCAGCAGCTTTTGGGACCAAGACCAAAGGACTGGCCCAAGGGCTGCTAGAAAAATCAATAACCCCTAACGCTAACATTTTAGAAACTTCATCCTTAATGTTAGCCCTCACCTTGCCAGTCACTCCGTAAACTTCGAGTTTAACAGGAAGACTGTCAACAGTGTTCACATTGTCTTTACACAACTGTGTGACCCCTGGGATCAGGGAGAGAAGAGAGGTAAACTGACCCAACACCTGGGGAGAGCCCTCTGCTGCTCTGGGGTCAGGGAGGGAGATGTTCACTCCGTCCACAAACCCACCCTTTTCTCCAGCAAACAGGAGGCCAGGAAGATGCTCACTCTCTTCCTCCACCCCATCATCTGTTGCTAGCAGCATGGACAATTCAGTCCGCTCAAAGTGTCGTTTGAGCCGGTTCACATGCAGGACCCTCACGGGGTTCCTGGGAGTACACAAGTCCACCATATTGGTGACTTCACTCTTGCACTCCACCACCTCAAATGGCCCAGCCCCCTTGTCCTGGAGCAACCTAAGCTCCACTTGCGCCATCACCTATACTTTCTGACAAGGTTGAAACTCGACCAAAGTGGCATTCTGGTCATACCAGCGTTTCATGTCCTCCTGGCTTGCTTCCAGGTTCTCCTGTGCGATACCCCTTGAGCGGGCAATATGGTTTCTTAGAGCCATGTAACTGAATACATCCTTTGGGGGTTTACTAGGTGGCTTTCTCCAAAGCCTCCTTTACCAGACTCAAAGGTCCCCTGACAGGGTGGCCATACAACAGCTCAAAAGGACTAAATCCAAGCCCTTTGTGAGGCACCTCCCTGTAGACGAACAGAAGGCATGGCAAGAGTACATCCCACTTACACCTCAAGGGCTCTGACAAGCCTATTATCATGCCCTTCAAGGTGCAGTTGAGTCTCTCACCCAGGCAATTGCTTTGGGGGTGGTAGGGAGTGGTAGGGAGTGGTGACCTTTTAGGTTACCCCACACTCCTGCCACAGACTTCATGTAAGTTGATATGAAGTTGGTACCCCTATCGAACACCACTTTCTTGGGTAACCCCATGCGGGTAAACCCCCCCATCAATGCAGCGCCCACCACAGGGGCAGTGATTGATGTCAGAGAAATGGCTTCCGGGTACCGGGTGGTGTAGTCCACCAAGACCAGGATAAACCTGTTGCCCATGGCTGTCTTGGGATCCAGAAGCCCCACAATGTCAATACCGACCCTTTCAAAGGGGGTACTAGCCACAGGGAAACGTTGGAGGGGAGCCTTGCATTTCCCCACACTCTTACCACTTGCCTGACAAGTTGGGCAAGACCTACAATGAACATCAGAGTGCCTGCGCATTTGGGTCAATAGAAGTGGGTTACAAGCTGCTCAAAAGTCTTGTCCTACCAGCTAAAGGCACGTCATGAGCCAGACCCAGTAAGAAGGCTCTGAAGCACTGAGGTATCACCAGCACACTGGCTGACCCAGGCTCAGGAACCTTAGGCTCGCTATATAGGAGGCCATCATCCCAGTAAATCAAATCTGATCCAGGCCCCCTCCCAGATGCCTGGTCTGCAGCCTGCTGCCGCAAACACTCCAGAGTAGTGCCTAACAGAATGCTTCCCTGGTGGTCCCCCTTTCCTGCTGCCACTGTGAAAGTGCAGAGACCTCACCAAGTTCAGCTACCTGTTTGCCTGTAGGCTCCACAGCCTCCCCCTCAGGTTCTGCCTCCTCCTGGACTGTGGGAACTTCTGAGACCGGTTTGACACACCCCATGCCCTTCCTCCTTCTGGCAGACACTTGGGCCACTCTTTCAGGCTCCAGGGTCTCCTGATCACCCTGACGAGCTTCCATAGACCGGGTAGACCCCCACCCCCACCCAGGCAGACCCAATATTTCCAAGGGTAACCTGCGTTCCACCTCCTGCCAAGGGGAGTCTTCCAGGTCATCACCAAGCAAACAATCTACAGGCATGGTTGGACTCACAGCTACCTTCAAGGAACCTGAGACTCCCCATTCAAAGGGAACCTGCGCCACTCTGCAAAGGCGCTCTGAGTTGTCCACTGCAAATACTTGGTGAAGTACACATGGGATCTATTTGCTCTTCAGACACCAGGCAACTCCTCACTGTAGTCACACTGGCTCCTGTGTCTCTCAGAGCCTCCACCCTCTGTCCATTGATGGTCACCACCCGCCTGTACTTCTTAATGTTCTCAGGCATGAAGGTCCTCTGGACCATCTCACTGTCCCCTAGTGAGACAAAGGTCATCTCAGCTGGCTCTCACCCACCTGGAACCAACTCCTCCCCATGAGCTACACGGGCCAAGCCCTGAGACTGAGCACCAGTGGTTGCCTGTGTCCCCTGGGGGCATTTGGGGGGTCCCCTTTTATGTGACCTACCTAATCACATGCAAAGCACTTGCGGGACCCTTCTCTGCAGGTTTCCCTGTAGAGATCCATGGATTCTTTTTTACTGGGGGCTGGGAATCCTTACCCCTGGAGTTAGTTTGGGACTCTTTAGAGAACTTCCCCTGTTTACCCACTTTTTTCTGAGGGGGACCCTGTACACCCTTTACATGGTCTCCCCATACCTCCTCTGGACCCTAGTGCTCTCCCACCAGTCCGCTTCCTTCGCAACCTTCCTGTGGGCTTTCAGCTTACTGTCAATTAGGTACTGATGTAGCTCTGGAGAACAAAGACTGGACAAATGCTCCCAAGCAACCAAATTGTACAGCCCCTCATACGGGTCACCTTGCTGCCCTTCGCCCAACCATCCAGTGACCTGCAAAAAGAATCAACACTTTCAAACCAAGTTTGGGATTGCTTCGTTTTGTAAGACCTACACATATCTCTTTACTGTTCAGGGGTGAGACCATATCTTGTGAGTAGGGCATCACTCATGGAGGAGTAGGTGAGCCCTTGAGGATCCCCTAAGGGTGTCAGAGTGTCCCTCCCTTCTACCTCAAAGTGCTTCCACAGACCCGCCCCCCAATATGCTTGAGGGACCATGTTCATGTGGAGAGCTAACTCATACCCCTTAAACTACAGATAGATGTCATCCTCACTCTTATAATCCTTTAACAAGTCCTTTGGAATGAGCACCGTCCTTTCAGGCTGCAATGAGGTACTGCTGCCACCATCTCTGCTAGACTGGATCCTCTGATCTAGTTCCCTCAAACTAAGCTCATGATCCAGGAGCAGCTTCTTCTCTTCTATAGCCTGTCTCCTCTCCTCCATTTCCCTCCCCATTTTCATCCTCACCTTCTCTAACTCCAACTGGTGAGCCCTCTCTGCCTGTCTGTCCTGCAACTCTTCAGGAGTCAGATCCTTGGATGGCGCTATTCTACCTGTCCTGGAGGCCCTCCCCTCAGAAATAACAGACACATCCACTACACCATTGTGAACACTCTACACCTCGTCACCCTCCTCCTCATCTGTGTGCCCCTCAGTCTCGTTGGCTGTCGCCCAGACCCTCAGTGCCATTTGCACCTCCTCCTTCCTGGTGGAGCTCTTAATGGGACAGGCAAGATCCTTACAAAACTGCTTCAGTTGAGCCACTGTATACTTCTCCAGTTTCTCCAACTCAAAAACAGCTTTAGCAGATACAGCTGATGCATCCTCAGGGTGAGACATGATGGCAAGGTTCCCAAGAGAAGTTAAAAAAAAAGATCACTGAAAATATGAAAGCAGGAAAAAGGTCCAAAAAGAGAAAAATCTAAAATCACAAAGACAAGTAGTATGTGGTCACGTAATGGTCTGCACTGAAAACAATACCGTACAACTAATCACTGTATGTCGAGTACAAATACAAGTCCAGTCCCAACCGCTGATCACCAGTGTTAGAAATGGGGTCTCTGGATGGCAGTCAGTTTGCACTCTGTCCAAGCAGGGACCCTCACTCTAGTCAGGGTAAATGAGAAACCCACCTGGTTAACCCCCGCTCATCCCCTTGGTAGCTTGGCATGAGCAGAAAGGATTAACCCTTGAAGCAATGTGTAAAGTATTTGTACCAACACAAACAGAAATACAGTGAAAACACTACAAAATAGACAAAGCACCAGTTTAGAAAAATAGATAATATTTATCTAAATCAAACAAGACCAAAATGACAAAAATCCAACAAACACAAGTCAAGATATGAATTTTCAAAAGAAGGGTCTTAATCCATAGAAATCAATGGAAATGTTGTTATTACACAAAGTACCTGCTTTGTGACAAAAATAAAGCCGCACGAGCGACCTCTGCTGGTCCAACCCTTTCCACATAATTAGCACCTATCTGAACTCAGGCACCACAACAGCCACCTGCAGCAGCCACATCCTCAACCCTTGAGGCGGACATGAGGAGGGACATGGCAGCCATAATGGCAAGGTTGGACCAACTTGAGAAGGACAATGCCAGAAACTACAAGTTGCTGAAGTTTTGCAAGAAACAGCGAAAGAAGATGTAAACATGTAATTGCACAGCCTTCCAGTTCCTTCTTTTCTCCAAGTTTTAATTGTTTTCATTTTTAGTGGATTTTAGGAGGGTAGTGAAAGGTTAGTTAAATAGATTAGCTTAGTTTAGTTTTAAAAATCCATTATAAGAATATATATATTAAGTTAGTATATGATTAGCCTTAGTTTATGTTATCCTACTCGTATCTTGTCTCTCAAGGGGCTGGAGGGTGACAATGTTTAGTGTGGTGTTAAATATTTAAGAAAAGTTTAGATTAGGATAGATAGCTGTAGGGTTAGGTTTAGATAAGTTAGTATAGATTAGTTTAGTGTAGGTTAGTGTCTAGGTTAGTGTAGGAAAGTAGCCTCTATCTAGCTTGGTTACCCCCACTTTTGGCCTGTTTGTCAGTGTGTTTTACTGTTTTGTCAGTGTGCTTTACTGTTTTGTCAGTGTGTTTGACTGTATCTACTGGGATCCTGCTAACTAGGACCCCAGTAGTTATGCTCTCTCCCTTAAATTATGGTTGTTGCTAACTGGTAACCCACTATTTCACCCACAGTTGACATTCTTGGGCCCCCTTATAAGACCCTGTTATATGGAACCTAGGTACCCAGAGCATTGGTGTTTCAGGCGATCCCTATAGGCTGCAGCATATCGTTTGCCACCAAAAGGAAGCCCATGCAAAGGCTTCTGCAGGACTGCCATTGCAGCCTGTATGAAAAGGTGCATGCACCCTTTCACTGCCATTTACACTTCACCAGGTTACTTATCAATCACCACTATGGCATGCCCTCCAGCCATGAGGGCAGGGTACAAAGTACCTGTGTGTAAGGGCACCCCTTCACTAGCAGAGGTACCCCCACGACCTCCAGGAACATTTTACCGGACTTCGTGAGTGCGGGTATGCCATTTTATGCGTGTACTAGACATAGGTCACTACCTATATCTAGTTACATAATGGTAACCCCAAACATAGGCATGTTTGGTATCAAACATGTTGGAGTCATACCCCAAGACTTTTGCAAGCATTGGCTGTATGATTCCATTCACTCTGGGGCTCCTTAGAGGACCCCAAGTACTGCTATTTCAGCATTCTGAGGGTTTACAGGCAGCTGAAGCTCCTGCCCTCCTGTTGCTTGAAAAGCTCAAGCCCAGGAAGGCAGAACAAAGGATTTCCTTCGGGAAAAGGGTGTTACACCCTCTCCCTTTGGAAATACATGTTACAGGCTTGGGAGGGGTAGCCTCCCCAAGCCACTGGAAATGCTTTGAAAGGCACATTTGGTGCCCTCCTTGCACAATACAGTCTACACCAGTGCAGGGACCCCCAGTCCCTGCTCTGGCTTGAAACTGGACAAAAGAAAGGAAAGTGACCTCTCCCCTGCCCATCACCACTCTTGGGGTGGTGCTCAGAACGCCTCCAGAGGGTCCCTTGTTTTCAAGGTCGGCAGGGAACTCTGGGAGCATCAGTGTGGCCAGTGCCAGCAGGTGATGTGAGAGCCCTCGATCTGATAGGTGCTTACCTGTGTAGCTGACCAATCCCCCTATCAGGGCAATTTAGGGTCTCTCCTTTGGGTGGTTCTTCAGATTCGGATTGCAAGACTCCAGAGGGATTCCTCTGCAACCTTCACTTCACCATCTCACAGAAGAAACTGCATCTGGACCCTCCAGGAACTCTACAAACTGAAACAAAGAGGCCAAGACAGCTTCTGCAACTTTGTATCTTCAGCTCCTGCCAGCAACTGCAACTGTTTCCCGGTTGTGCATCCTGAGAAGACATCCTGTCTTTATCCTGCACCAGAAGAGCGAAGGAATCTCCCTAGGGGCAAAGGCATCACTCCCCTGCTTTAGCAGGCACCTATTACATCAATGACCGGTGGCTTGTATCTTCTCTACAGCTGAGCTGCGTGGATCCAGCAACACGGGTGATGGACTGAAGTGGTCGCAACTGTCCTGACGTCTCACTGCCTAACTTTGGTGAAGGTAAGAGCTTGCCTTCCCACGCAAGACAGTTCCCTCATGCTAAACATTTTTTGCAGCTTCCAAGACTTGGTGGCATCCTTCCACAAAGTTATTTATGCACTGTGTAGCTACAGCCTCCAGCACTCCATCCTGTTTAGTACAGTTTCCTTAGAGGTTCCCCAGCGGTGTGAGAGCCTTTGTCATAGTTCTGCGTGAGCATCCATTTGCACCTTCTTTCTCCCCGTACTGTGGGACTCCTGTTCACGCTGCCTGGTCTTCTGTGGGCTCTCTGAGTTGCTGAGATCCCCCTCTCGCTCCCCCTCCTTGTTAGACTCCACCTGGTCCTTCCTGGTCCCGGGCAGCCCCATTTTTTGCCAACCACAAGCTTTGCATTTACCAAGGCTTTTTGGCAGACTTCAGCAATGCCAACCAGACTGCAATAATCCATCCGGCGTGTGACATCATCTCCACCAACCAGGAACCTGCATTGATCTTCTTGGGTCCAGTACTGACTGTTGTTCTTCACCGGTGGTTTTTCTTTTGCAGCTTTATCTAGGTTAACAGGGCCCCCTGTTCTTCCTGGACTCTTCTGTTCTTCTTAGACTTCGTGTCCTTCCTCCACAGGTCATCAGATCCAGAAATCCACTGTTGGTGTTATGCAGTCTCTTCTGGTTCTTGCATAATCTTCTTTCTCGTTTTATTGTGTGTTCTAGGAAAGTTACTGTGATTTACTCCTACTTTCCTGGGCTCTGGGGTGGGTTCTATTACTTACATTTGGTGTTGTCTAATACAACATTACACTTGCCTAGGTGGGAAACCGACATTTACATTACATTTTTAGTATATGGTTTTTGTTCCCCCAGGCCCATTTCTAACTATTGTGATTTTCACTAATTGCACTGTTTTCAAACTGTTTTCTTGTCTATTTTTGCATACTAGTGTATATAGTTTGTGTACTACATACCTCCTAAGGGAGTATAGTCTCTGTGATATTTTAGGTATTTGTGTCACCAGAATAAAGTACCTTTATTTTTGTAACACTGAGTATTTTCTTTCACGTGTGTGAGTACTGTGTGACTGTAGTGATATAGCATGGACTTTGTATGTCTCCTGGTTAGGCCTTGGGTGCTTATCCACACTACCGCTAGAGAGCCTGGCTTCTAGACACTGTATACGGGATGACTGGACCTGGTATAAGATGTAAGTACCATAGGTACCCACCACAAATCAGGCCAGCCTCCTACATTGGTGGTGCAGCGGTGGGATAAGTACTTGCAATTGCCTTATCACTCTGTCACATGGTGCTTCCATAGGAAAGACTACTCTATACCTAGAGCTATACACATATACCTAGTTTAGAGTTCTAGTTTCTTACTTTCCTTTCACAGAGACTAGAGGTTAGATAGGTTAGGTTATCCCTATACCACCCTAACACACACACACATCATGTCTACTGCTGGACCTAGATACAAGGTCATGGGTACTCCCTATGAAGGCATAATCTTTAAAGAATTGAAGGAACTTTGCTCAGGCAGGAAACTAGATGAGGGGAAGAACCCAAACAAGAATTTCCTTTTGAGCCTCCTTCTCCAGGATAACCAGGAGCATGCTGGTGACCAGGAGGAGGTGGTAGAGGGAGATTCTGACCCCAAAGATCCAGAAAATCTTCCTTCAGGTTCAGGGGAGGGCTCTTCCAAAGATCTTCCCTCTAGGAGACCTCCTAGTGTAGCTGGTAGTGGGAGGGGTAGCCACTCAGGTAGGGCTCCCTTTACACCCAGAGGTCAGGCTTCTAGAGTCACAAAAGCTAGGGAAAGATCAGCCTCTGCCAATTCCATTATCACCTCAGTGTCTGAGGGGTCCAATTGTGCAACTCCAGGAGATGACTCCATAGATAAGGAGCTCAGGAAACTGAGACTGGGGGAGGCCAGGCTGTGGCTGCAGCAGCAACAGCTAGCCAAACATGGGGAGGCCTTGGCAGTGGAGAGGGAAAGACAGGGGTTGGCGTTAGCACCCCATGGTGGCAGCAGCAGCAGTAGATTCAGGGATTATAGATTCAGAGAAGACTTCTTTGATTCCAGAAACCTGCACAAAATTGTTCCCCCATACAAGGTGGGGGATGACATCCACAAGTGTTTTGCTGCACTTGAGAGGGCCTGTAAAGTTCAGAGGGTCCCTCAAAGGCAGTTGGCTGCTATTCTCTGGTTGTCCTTCTCTGACAAGGGGAGAGATAGACTTCTCACTGTCAGGGAAGAAGATTCAGACAACTACAGAGGTCTTAAGTCAGCACTCTTAGATGGTGTTGGTCTCACCACTGAACAATATAGGATCAGGTTCAGGGAGACCAGAAAAGAGGACTCACAGGACTGGGTTGACTATGTGGACTGCTCTGTTAAAACTTTAGAAGGCTGGTTACATGGCAGCAAAGTGTCAGACTATGAGGGCTTGTACAATCTGTTATTGAGAGAGCATATTTTGAATAACTGTGTATCTGACGTGTTGCACCAATACTTGGTAGACTCCGATCTGACTTCTCCCCAGGAATTGGGAACGAAGGCAGACACACGGATCAGAACAAGGGTGAGCAGAAATGCTCATGCAGGGGGTGACAAGGACAAGAAGATAGAAGGTGATAAGTTTCAAGACAAGGATGGGGACAAACACAAAAGTAAACAATCCTTCTCAGGTCCACATCACGCATCTGGGGGTGGGAATAAAACCTCTTCTTCTTCTTCTTCTGCACACACTAAGAAGCCTTGGTACTATGTATTCAGAGATAAAGGCTATAGGCCAGGGGATAAATCTTGCCCATGGATAGCCCCTGAGCCTACCACCACTACTACATCCACTTCCACTTCTAGTGCCCCTAGTAGTAGTAGTAATATTAGTGGGACTACTAGCAAAAGTCAAAACAAAGGTACAGTTGAGTTCACTTTTGTGTCGATCATAGAAACTGGGGTAGGTGTAGAAACCCCCAAGACAGTTACTGTCGCACCTGGTGGCACTGGCCTTGCCACCTTGGCTGCTTGTCCCCTTAACATGGAAAAGTACAAGGAGCCCATTTAGATAAATGGTGTTGAGGCACAGGCCTACAGGGGCACAGGTACCAGCATCACTATAGTGACTGAAAACCTAGTGTCCCCTGCACAACACCTCCTTGGACAAAAATATCAAGTTACTCAGTCTCTCTCAGTCTCTCCCCTTAGCTGCAGTGCAACTTAGTTGGGGTGGAGTTACTGGCACTAAGCAGGTGGTGGTGTCACCTAGCTTACTTGTAGGCTGTCTCTTAGGAAATGACCTAGAGGCCTCAGGTTGGACTGAAGTAGAGTTTCATACCCATGCCTCCAGAATGGGTATTCCCAAAGAATTGTTTCCTTTAATCTCAAGTGAGATTAAAAAGCAAAGAAGAGAAGGAGCCATGAAGTCTCAGGATCCTCCTCACACCACAGGTAAAAAGGGTATCAAAATATCTCCTACAAACCCTACCACCAAGCATATCATTCCTCTTGTGGGAGACACCTCTCCTAGGGTGGAACCTGTATCAAGGGAATCAAAAGCTACCACAGATGAACTCCCAGAGGTAAAAGTCTGTCTCTGTGCAAAACCGAAGACAACACAGCAATTCTGCCCTGTCTTAGAAAATTTGGAGCAACATTTCAGCCCACCCAGAGAAACTTTAGTGCAGCACCCCTGCACTACCTCTAACCCTATAGGATATTAATCCTGAATTTATATAGAGCCCTTGGGACAGCAACCCTGTCTTGCTCTACCCCAAGAAGGACAGCAGCCCTGTCCTCCTCTAGAGCCATGGGGACAACCCTTTTGCCCTGCTCTAGCCTTGCTAAGACATCATACCTCTCTGGCATTTCAACCCTTAGGACAGCAACCCTCTCCTAACATAGGGCCCCAGGGACAGCCATTCTGCCCCACTTTAAAACTTTGCCCTAACATTAAACATATTGAATCTCAGGGTTCACAGTTTCACTGTTCTTTAGCTAAAAGTAACCAAACAAGGTGGTTCACCTCCCCACAGGGAAGGGACCACATAGTGGATGATAAAGGCAGTAACCACTCTATTCCAAAGCTACTCTCCACTTATCACTATTTTGTGAGAAAGCAGCCTCTTTCTAGCATTGTTACCCCCATTTTTGGCCTGTTTGTGGGTGTTTGTCAGTGTTTTTTACAGTCTCACTGGGATGCTGCTACCCAGGACCCCAGTGCTCATAGTTTGTGGCCTATGTGTGTTGTCAGTATGCTTAATGGTGTCACTGAAGTTCTGCTAACCAGAACTCCAGTGCGTATGCTCTTTCTACTTGCCAAATTTGTCACTATAGTTTAGTGACTCCTTATTCCAATTCTGATTGGCACACTGGACTCCCCTTATAAGTCCCTAGTATATGGTACCTAAGTAGCCAGGGCATTGGGTTTCCAGGAGATCCCTATGGGGATTTGTTTTGCTACCCATAAGGAGCACATACAACCATTAATCAGGACTGCCACTGCAGCCTGAGTGAAATAGTGCACACACTATTTCACAGCCATTTCCCACTCCATCAGGTAACTTATAAGTCACCTATATATCTAACTTTAATTTACTGAAGGCTAGGTGCAAAGTTACTGTGTGTGAGGGAAGCCTTCAGAGCACTAGCAAAGGTGCCCCCATGTTGCCCAGGGCCAAATTCCCGGACTTCATGAGTGCGGGGACACCATTATAAGCGTGCACTACATATATGTCAATACATATATGTAGCTTCACAATGGTAACTATGAATATGGCCATGACAGGTGTCTAAGATTATGGAATTGACCCCCCAATTGAAATATGGTATTGCGGGGCCAATCCCATTCACCCTGGGAGCTCCACCATGGATCCCCAGTACTGCCAAACCAGCTCTCTGAGGTTTCCACTGCAGCCCCAGCTGCTGCCACCTCACAGACAGATTTTGGCCCTCCTGGGGATTGAGCAGCTCAGTCCCAGGAAGGCAGAACAAAGCATTTCCTTTAGGAGAGGGGTGTTACACCCTCTCCCATTGGAAATGGGTGTTACAGACATGGGAAGGGTATCCTCCCAGAGCCTCTGGAAATGCATTGAAGGGCAGTCACAGTGCTGCATGGGCCTCCATTTGCACATTTTTGTCCCCGTGCTGTGGGACTTCTGGTCATGCTGCTTGGTCTTCTTTGGGCTCTCTGAGTTGCTGAGAGCTCCCACTGACTCCCCCTCCTGGGTAGAGTCCACCTGGTCCTTCCTGGTCCCAGCCAGCGCCATTTTTTGCCAACCGTGAGCTTTGCATTTACCAAGGCTTGTTGGTAGACTTCAGCAATGCAAACCAGACTGCAATCATCTCTCTGGTGTGGGACATCATCTCCGCCAACCAAGAACCCGCATCTGCCTTTTTGGGAGCAGCACAGACTGTTGTTCTTCACTGGTGGTGGTTCTTCTTTTACACCTTCATAGCAGGGTCTCCTGTTCTTCCTGGACTCTTCTGTGCTTCTTGGACTTGGTCCCCTTCATCCACAGGTATTCAGGTCAAGGAATCCACTGTTGGTGTCTTGTAGTCTCTTCTGATTCTTGCATAATCTTCTTTCTCGTTTTATTGTGTGTTCTAGGAAAGTCACTGTGATTTACTCCTATTTTCCTGGGCTCTGGGGTGGGTGCTATTACTTACCCTTGGTGTTGTCTAATACTCCCAGTGCCCCTCTAAAGACTACACTTGCCTAGGTGGTAAACTGACATTTGCATTTCATTTTTTTAGTATATCAATTGTGTTCCTCCTAGGCCCATTTCTAACTATTGTGATTTTCAGTAATTGCACTGTTTTCTTGCCTATTTTTGCATACTAGTGTATATAATTTGTGTATTACTTACCTCCTAAGGGACTATAGTCTCTATGGTATTTTTGGTATTTGTGTCACCAAAATAAAGTACCTTTATTTTTGTAACACTGAGTATCTTCTTTAATGTATAGTGATATTGCTTGGGCTTTGCATGTCTCCTAGTTACGCCTTGGTTGCTCATCCACCCTACCACTAGATAGCCTGGCTTCTAGACACTGTCTACACTTCACTATTAAGGGAGAACTGGACCTGGTATGAGGTGTACATACCACATGAACCCACCAAAAATCAGACCAGCTTCCCACAGTTAGGTTTTAATAAGGTGTTCTTTTGATGTTTGAATAAATCCAGTTAGTTTTAGAGAATTATGGGGGTCATTACAACATTGGCGGAAAAAATGCCACTTACCGCCGTTCAGAAGACCGCCAACACACTGCTGCGGCCGCGGAATTCCGCCACCGTCATTATGACTCACAGCTCGGAATCCGCCAAAATTTAGACACCGCCACAAGTCCGCCACACCAAAAGACAGTGATAAACTGGCGATAACAAAACCTCCACCGTCACGCCAACAGGAATACGCCCACACTATCACGACACACGAATCCACGCAGCGGTCTTTCAACTGCGATATTCCATTGGCGGTACACACCGCCGCGCTCAAAATACACTCACACATACAAAACACATCCAAATTGGACAATTCGAAATACACACACCTGATACACATACACACACCACTCCCACACACCAAATACAATATAAAACACACGCCCACATCACCAACAATCTGCTACGACAACAACTGCGACTGAAGGTCACAGAGAGACACCACAATCTACAAACAAGCATCCACAGGCCCTCAACACCATCACCCACATAACATCCACGCACCTCACACAACACATCACTAAATATCACCCCACACATCACAACACACACCAACCACACATCACCCACACCACCCCTTGGCACGGCAAAGACACCCCAGGTTTTCTGAGGAGGAGCTCAGGGTCATGGTGGAGGAAATCATTCGGGTAGAGCCACAGCTATTCGGAGCACAAGTGCAGCACACCTCCATAGCTAGGAAGATGGAGCTATGGCGAAGAATAGTGGACAGGGTCAACGCAGTGGGACAGCACCCAAGAAATAGGGATTACATCAGGAAGAGGTGGAACGACCTATGGGGGAAGGTGCGTTCCATGGTCTCAAGACACCATCTTGCGGTTCAGAGGACTAGCGGGGGACCCCCACCTCCTCCCCCACAACTAACAAAATGGGAGGAGCAAGTCTTGGCTATTCTGCATCTTGAGGGCCTCGCAGGAGTAGCTGGAGGAATGGACTCTGGTAAGTCAAATCTTTACTACTATATCCCCCACCCTACCTGCATGCCATCACATACCCCCACCCTCGCCCTCACCCTCATCAC
The DNA here is from genome assembly GCF_031143425.1 of Pleurodeles waltl. NCBI lineage: Eukaryota > Metazoa > Chordata > Amphibia > Caudata > Salamandridae > Pleurodeles > Pleurodeles waltl. The sequence continues at coordinate 116,740,663 of NC_090442.1, forward strand.
TCCAACTCCTCACAAATGTCCCAATATCACAAACCACCCATCCCAACACCAAGCCCTGCATGCAACAACAAAGCATGGACACCCATCACCAAAGCATGGCCACTGCACATACCCATACACCCCCATAAACCATCATCACACAAGGACCCACCCAGGAATGCAAGCACTGGGGTACACGGTCACCCACCCATTGCACACCATGGCAACACAGATGCAATAATCATGCTTTTACACCCCTGCAGGGGCCCTTACCCAACATCACCGGACAGGAGGGTCCAGACATGTCCACACCACCAACAGAAGAGGCCCACAGTGATGACAGCAGCTCTGTCCAACTGGATCTAGACGACCAGCCCAGCCCATCTGGGACCTGGGGACAGTCGGTTCCCCTGGACAGTCACAGGCCACCACAGAGTTTCCCCCTTCTGGAAACACCAGCACAGCACCCACCCAGCGGGCCCATACCTCTGTCCCCAGGACATGTCAATCAGCAGTGTGTCCACCACTACAGGGAACCCAGGCTAACCCACCACCCCAACAACAACAGGGACCTGGGGGGAGTGGCAGTGGGCACACGGTTCAGGGGACAGAGGCCCAGGGAAACAGGGGAACTGGGAGGGCTGCTGTGCGACAGGGGGAGGACAGGCCCAGGGAACCCACTCCCCACGAGGCCCTCTCCAACATCATGGGAGCCTACCATAATTCCCAGGAGACAATGGCAACGGTACAGGCCAAGTTTCAGGAGACCCAGCGGCCAACAGTATTTGGGCTTCAGGGAGGAACTCAAATCCATCAATTCCACCCTGGGAGACTGTGGCACAACAAGGGGCCCCTGCCACTAGCCTGGACGATGAACTGCCCACCACCTCCGCCGGCGCTATTGGACAGGAGGCACCGCCACAGGACCACCACACCAGCACCCTACCCCCTGCAGATGGAGAACCACCCCGCAAACGGTCCCTGAGATCCAGGACAAAGACAGAGAACTATGCCAAGACCCCCACCAAGAAATGAGACCACCCTGATTGTCATCCTTTTGTCCCACCTGTCACCCTGTCATCCTCAACCTGCCCCAGCTCACTTCCTATGCCCCTTTGGACAATGCGCCTGTGAGACTAATAGCTTGGACTCTGCCATGAACATTCCTCCACCATCACCCCTCACCATTTTACAACCCCCTCCAATAATGAGCACTTAAATAAACACCCTTAAAGCCCAAAACAATCTGGAGTCTGTCTGTGATTTTGAATTAGTGTATTAGCTATTACAGTGACAAAATGCTCTTTCAAATGTAATGTCAACATACCTATGTCACACAGCTCTAGTCCATGAGGAAACAAAGCAGATGTCACACAGTGGGACCCATATCTGTGAAATCATAAGGGAAAGTGAAAACTCAGTGACCATACATTGGGTGAAAAGGACAGACAGTAGAGAGGTAGTAGTGTTAAAGTACATTTAGTAGGCAGGTTTGTCTTCTTACCTGTGTCTCACTGGAAATATTGCAGGATCACTGAGTCCCTGTTGTCCATGTCCTCTTCTTCTGCTTCCTCATCTTCACTGTCCACAGGCTCCACAGCTGCCACAACACCTCCATCTGGACTATCCTCCTGCAAAAAAGGCACCTGTCGTCGCAAAGCCAAGTTGTGAAGAATACAGCAGGCCACGATGATCTGGCCACCTTCTTTAATGAGTAGAATAGGGAACCACCTGTCATATGGAGGCACCGGAACCTGGCCTTCAGGAGGCCGAAGGTCCACTCTATAATCCTCCTAGTTTGCCCATGGGCCTCATTGTAGCGTTCCATTGGCCTTGTCCTGGGATTCCTCACTGGGGTCAGTAGCCATGACAGGTTGGGGTAACCAGAGTCACCTGCAAATGGCGAGGGACAACTGTTAGACACACAATAACTCTTAGGGATATCCCCAGACAACTATTCCCACAGAATTTGGTTCCAGGTGCTCACCTAATAGCCACACACGGTGCCTCTGGAGTTGCCACATCACATAAGGGATGCTGCTATTCTGCAGGATGTAAGCGTCATGCACTGAGCCAGGGAAATTGGCATTAACATGGGAGATGTACTGGTCTGCCAAACACACCATCGCACATTCATCAAATGGTAACTCTTCCAGTTTCTGTACACCTGTTCACTCCTGCGGGGGTGGCCAAGGCCACATGTGTCCCATCAATGGCACCTATGATGTTGGGGATATGTCCCAGGGCATAGAAGTCACCTTTCACGGTAGGCAAATCCTCCACCTGAGGGAAAACGATGTAGCTCCGCATGTGCTTCAGCAGGGCAGACAACCCTCTGGACAACACGTTGGAAAACATAGGCTGGGACATCCATGATGCTATGGCCACTGTTGTTTGAAATGACCCACTTGCAAGGAAATGGAGTACTGACAGCACCTGCACTTGAGGGGGGATTCCTGTGGGATGGCGGATAGCTGACATCAGGTCTGGCTCCAACTGGGCACACAGTTCCAGGATTGTGGCACGATCAAGCCTGCAGGTGATGATCACATGTCTTTCCTCCATTGTCAACAGGTCCACCAGCGGTCTGTACACCGGAGGATGCCGCCATCTCCTCACATGCCCCAGCAGACGGTGCCTATGGGGGAGAACAGCGAGCACAGAGTCAACCAACTCTGAGGTACGTAAACACAGCTTACTCAGAAAACTATTCATAAACCTAAATTTGCCTGTATGAGTGTTGAGCCAAGGCCTAGGTATGTGTGACGCAGTTAAAAATAAAGCCATGTGGGCCCCTGAAATGGCGGCTGCCTGACCTGTAAAGTGGGACAATGGGATATGAGGTAACTGCGCTGGCGTTGTACACCGTCGCGGTAGGCGGTCGAAGACTGCAGCGCAATTCTGCATTGGTTAACATTGGACCCTATGAGTCCCAGGAGCCAATGACTATGTACGCCGCGGACGTGACTGCCATTTTCTATCTGTTCAATCACTCAGTACCTGATCTTCGACAGGAGAGGACCTACACTGCAAGTGCTGCTGTGACCTCAGTCTGGAAGAGACAATGGCTCGTGCGTCTGGGGAAAGGGCCCCTGCCTTCAGCACAGAGGAGTTGGAGAAACTCATGGATGGGGTCCTCCCCAGTACATGCTACTCTACGGTCCTCCAGACAAACAGGTAAGTACACTGGGTAGGTTAGGTTATCCCTATACCACCCTAACACACACACACATCATGTCTTCTGCTGGACCTAGATACAAGGTCATGGGTACTCCCTATGAGAGTATGATCTTTAAAGAATTGAAGGAACTTTGCTCAGGCAGGAAACTAGATGAGGGGAAGAACCCAAACAAGAATTTCCTTTTGAGCCTCCTCCAGGAGAACCAGGAGCATGCTGGTGACCAGGAGGAGGTGGTAGAGGGAGATTCTGACCCCAAAGAGCCAGAAAATCCTCCTTCAGGTTCAGGGGAGGGCTCTTCCAAAGATCTTCCCCCAGCAGACCCCCTAGTGTAGCTGGTAGTGGGAGGGGTAGCCACTCAGGTAGGGCTCCCTTTACACCCAGAAGTCAGGTCATTAGAGTCACAAAAGCTAGGGAAAGATCAGCCTCCGCCAATTCCATCATCACCTCAGTGTCTGAGGGGTCCAATTGCGCAACTTCAGGAGATGACTCCATAGATCAGGAGCTCAGGAAATTGAGACTGGGGGAGGCCAGGCTGAGGCTGCAGCAGCAACAGCTAGCCCTACATGGGGAGGCCTTGGCAGTGGAGAGGGAAAGGCAGGGGTTGGCGTTAGCACCCCATGGTGGCAGCAGCAGCAGTAGTTTCAGGGATTATAGATTCAGAGAAGACTTCTTTGATTCCAGAAACCTGCACAAATCTGTTCCCCCATACAAGGTGGGGGATGACATCCTCGAGTGTTTTGCTGCACTTGAGAGGGCCTGTAAAGTTCAGAGGGTCCCTCAAAGGCAGTCGGCTGCTATTCTCTGGTTGTCCTTCTCTGACAAGGGGAGAGATAGACTTCTCACTGTCAGTGAAGAAGATTCAGACAACTAGTGTTCTCAAGTCAGCACTCTTAGATGGTTTTGGTCTCAACACTGAACAATATAGGATCAGGTTCAGGGAGACCAGAAAAGAGGACTCACAGGACTGGGTTGACTTTGTGGACTGCTCAGTTAAAACTTTAGAAGGCAGGTTACATGGCAGCAAGGTGTCAGACTATGAGGGCTTGTACAATCTGTTGTTGAGAGAGCATATTTTGAATAACTGTGTGTCTGACGTGTTGCACCAATACTTGGTAGATTCAGATCTGACCTCTCCCAAGGAATTGGGAACGAAGGCAGACAAACGGGTGAGCAGAAAAGCTCATGCAGGGGGTGACAAGGACAAGAAGATAGAAGGTGATCATTCTCAGGACAAGGATGGGGACAAACACAAAAGTAAACAATCCTTCTCAGGTCCACAAAACGCATCTGGGGGTGGGAATAAAACCTCTTCTTCTTCTTCTGCACACACTAAGAAGCCTTGGTACTATGTGTGCAGAGGTAAAGGCTATAGGCCAGGGGACAAATCCTGCCCATGTATAGCCCCTGATCCTACCACCACTACTACATCTACTTCCACTTCTAGTGCTCCTGGTAGTAGTAGTAATATTGGTGGGACTACTGGCAAAAGTCAAAACAAAGCTACAGTTGGGTTCACTTTTGTGTCGATCATAGAAACTGGGGTAGGTGTAGAAACCCCCAAGACAGTTACTGTCACACCTGGTGGCACTGGCCTTGCCACCTTGGCTGTTTGTCTCCTTAACATGGAAAAGTACAAGCAGCCCATTTAGATAAATGGTGTTGAGGACCAGGCCTACAGGGGCACAGGTACCAGCCTCACTATAGTGACTGAAAACCTAGTGTCCCCTGCACAACATCCCCTTTGCACAAAAGTATCAAGTTACTGATGTCAACAAATCCACTCAGTCTCACCCCTTAGCTGTAGTGCAACTTAGTTGGGGTGGAATTACTGGCCCTAAGCTGGTGGTGGTGTCCCCTAGCTTACTTGTAGACTGTCTCTTAGGAAATGACCTAGAGGCCCCAGGTTGGACTGAAGTAGAGTTTTATACCCATGCCTCAAGTATGGTTATTCCCCATGAATTGTTTCCTTTAATCTTAAGTGAGATTAAAAAGCAAAGAAGAGAAGGAGCCATGAAGTCTCAGGATCCTCCTCACACCACAGGTACAAAGGGTATCAAAATATCTCCTACAAACCCTGCCACCAAGTATATCATTCCTCTCATGGGAGACACCTCTCCTAGGAGCCTGTATCAAGGGAGTCAAAAGCTACCACAGATGAACTCCCAGAGGTAAAAGTCTGTCTCTGTGCAAAACCAAAGACAACACAGCAAGTCTGCCCTGTGTTAGTCAATTTGGAGCAACACTTCAGCCCACCCAGAGAAACTTTAGTGCAGCACCCCTGACTACCTCTAACCCTATAGGACACTAATCCTATCCTTATATAGAGCCCTTGGGACAGCAACCCTGTCTTGCTCTACCCTAAGAAGGACAGCAGCCCTGACCTCCTTTAGAGCCCTGGGGATAAACCTTTTGCCCTGCTCTAGCCTTGCTAAGACATCATACCTGTCTGGCATTCCAACCCTTAGGACAGCAACCCTGTCCTAACATAGGGCCCCAGGGACAGTCATTCTGCCCCACTTTAAAACTTTGCCCTAACATTAAACATATTGAATGCCAGGGTTCACAGTTTCACTGTTCTTTAGCTAAAAGTAACCAAACAAGGTGGTTCACCTCCCCACAGGGAATGGACCACTTAGTGGATGATAAAGGCAGTAACCACTCTATTCCAAAGCTACTCTCCACTTATCACTATTTTGTGAGAAAGTAGCCTCTTTCTAGCATTGTTACCCCCATTTTTGGCCTGTTTGAGGGTGTTTGTCAGTGTTTTTTTACTGTCTCACTGGGATGCTACTAGCCAGGACCCCCGTGCTCATAGTTTGTGGCCTATGTGTGTTGTCAGTATGCTTAACTGTGTCACTGAAGTTCTGCTAACCAGAACTTCAGTGCGTATGCTCTCTCTACTTGCCAAATTTGTCACTATAGTTTAGTGACTCCTTATTCCAATTCTGATTGGCACACTGGACCCCCCCTTATAGGTCCCTAGTATATGGTACCTAAGTAGCCAGGACATTGGGTTTCCAGGAGATCCTTATGGGCTGCAGCATTTGTTTTGCTACCCATAAGGAGCTCATACAAACCATTCATCAGGACTGCCACTGCAGCCTGAGTGAAATAGTGCACACACTATTTCACAGCCATTTTCCACTTCATCAGGTAACTTGTAAGTCACCTATATATCTAACTTTAATTTACTGAAGGCTAGGTGCAAAGTTACTGTGTGTGAGGGAAGCCTTCAAAGCACTAGCAAAGGTGCCCCCACGTTGTCCAGGGCCAAATACCCGGACTTCGTGAGTGAGGGGACACCATTATAAGCGTGCACTACATATATGTCAATACATATATGTAGCTTCACAATGGTAACTCCGAATATGGCCATGAGAGGTGTCTAAAATCATGGAATTGACCTCCCAGTCGAAATCTGGTATTGCAGGGCCAATCCCATGCACCCTGGGGGCTCCACCATGGACCCCCAGTACTGCCAAACCAGCTCTCTGAGGTTTCCACTGCAGCCCCAGCTGCTGCCACCTCACAGACAGATTTTGGCCCTCCTGGGGATTGAGCAGCTCAGTCCCAGGAAGGCATAACAATGCATTTCCTTTAGGAGAGGGGTGTCACACCCTCTCCAATTGGAAATAGGTGTTACAGACATGGGAGGGGTATCCTCCCAGAGCCTCTGGAAATGCTTTGAAGGGCAAAAACGATGCCCTCCTTGCATAATCCAGTCTATACTGGTTCAGGGATCCCCAGTCCCTGCTCTGGCACGGAACTGGACAAAGGAAAGGGGAGTGACCACTCCCCTGTCCATCACCACCCTAGGGGTGCTGCCCAGAGCTCCTCCAGAGTGTCCCTGGTGTTAGCCATCTTGGATTCCAAGGTGTGGGGACCCTATGGAGACCTCTGAGTGGCCAGTGCCAGCAGGTGACGTCAGAGACCCCTCCTAATAGGTGCATACCTGAGTAGGCAGCCAATCCCCCTCTCAGGGCTATTTAGGGTGTCTCCACTGCGTGTTTCTTCAGATTAAGTTTGCAAGATTCCTCCAGGGCTCCTCTGCATCCTCTGCTTCAGTTTCTTACCATCAGATCAACCACAGACTGCTCCAGGAACTGCTGGAACTGCAACAAAGTATCCAGGACAACTCCTGTGACCTGCAACTTCAGCTCCAGCCAGGATTTGCAACAGTTTCCAAGGTGTGCATGCTCTGAAGACTGTCTGTCTTCACCCTGCACCAGAAGAACTGACGGAAGCTCCCATGGAGTAATTGAGTCACTTCCCTGCTTCAGCAGGCACCCTTCTGCGACAAAAAACGGTACTCTGGGACTTTTCTCCTGATGATGAGTTTGCTCCCTGTAACAGAGGTGGTGGCCCAAAGTGAACCAGACTGTCCAAAGGTCCAGCTGTCCAAATTTGTGGAGGTAAGAGCTTGCCTACCCGATCTGAAACAGTACTTCTGTCACCACGTCGTCTGCAGCTCCTTGGGCTTCTGTGCACCTCTTTCAAAAGTTATTTATGCACAGTGTAGCCCAGGTCCTCAGCACTCCATCCTGTGACACACAGCTCTCTGAGTTGTTCGCTGGTGGTCTGGGACCCTCCAGTGTAGTGCTGTGATGACCACACTGTGCATCTTCTTTGTCCCCATGTTGTGGGACCCTGTGGGTGCTGCGTTTTCTTCTGAGAGCTCTCTGAAGTGCTGAGAGCCCCCTCTGTCTCCTCCGTCTGAGTTGACACCGCCAGGTCCCTTCTTGGTCCCGACAGCTCCTCTTTGATGCAAACCGTGTACTTGCTTGAACCAAGGCTTGTTGTCGTAATCCAGTGACGCAAATAGCCTGAATCCAACAACTCGACATGGGACATCTGCTGCAACAAACAGGAACTCGCAGCCATCTTTTTTGGTGCACTTCTGTACTTTTCTTCTAACCGGAGAATCCACTTTTGCAACTTCTTCTAAGTAGGCTGGGGCTCCTGTCCTTCCTGGACTCTTCTTTGACTTCTGGACTTGGTTTCCTCTCTCCACAGGTCTTCAGGTCCAGGAATCCATTGTTTTTTGCTTGCAGTCTTGCTTGGTTCTTGCATAATCCTTTATCATGACTTGTAGTGTGTCCTGAGGAAACTTGCTGCACTTTACTCCTGCTTTCCTGGTTTCTGGGGTGGGGTACTTTACTTACTTTTGATGTTTTCCTACACTCCCAGAACACCTCTACACACTACACTTGCCTAGGGGGGAATTCGACATTTGCATTCCACTATTTTAGTATATGGTTTGTTTTGCCCCTCGGCCATTGCAATCCACTGTATTTTTTACTGTTTGCACTATTCAATGACTTAGCTACCTGATTTTGGTTACTAGTGTATATATTGTGTATAATACTTACCTCTAGAAGGAATATTGCCTCTCAGATATTTTTGGCTTTGTGCCATTAAAATAAAGTACCTTTATTTTTGGTAACACTGAGTATTGTCTTTTATTGTGTATAAGTACTGAGTAACTATAGTGGTATTGCAGGAGCTTTGCATTTCTCTTAGTTCAGCCTTGGCTGCTCTGCTACAGCTACCCTTAGATAGCCTAAGCTGCTAGAACACTGCCTACATTTCACTAATAATGAATAACTGGACCTGGTATAAGGTGTAAGTACCTTAGGTACCCACTACAAACCAGGCCAGCCTCCTACACACTTAGACAATAAAGGCCCTAATTCTGAGTCTGACGGGCGGCGGAGGCCGCCCGCCAGACTTCCCCCCTCCGAAATACCGCTCCGCGGTCGAAAGACCGCGGAGGGTATTCCGAGTTTTCCCCTGGGCTGGCGGGCGGTCTTCGCAAGACCGCCCGCCAGCCCAGGGGAAAACTCCCTTCCCACGATGACGCCGGCTCGTAATAGAGCCGGCGGAGTGGGAAGGTGCGACGGGTGCAGTTGCACCCGTCGCGTATTTCAGTGTCTGCTTTGCAGACACTGAAATACTTTTAGGGGCCCTCTTACGGGGGCCCCGCGACTCCCCCTCCCGCCATCCGGTTCCCGGCGGGAGAACCGCCAGGAACTGGATGGCGGGAGGGGGAGTCGGAATCCTCCATGGCTGCGGAGCGCGCTCCGCAGCCATGGAGGATTCCTACGAGCGGCGGAAAGTCAGCGGGAGACCGCTGGCTTTCCGCGTCTGACCGCGGCTAAACCGCCGCGGTCAGAATGCTCGTAGGAGCACCGCCAGCCTGTTGGCGGTGCTCCCGTGGTCGGTGGCCCAGGCGGCCACCGACCGCCAGGGTCGGAATGACCCGCAAAGTCTCAACTGGCCAAGGTTAGCCTTATTGTCCTTCATTTGGGGGGTTACCTAAGAAAGTAGCCTCTTTCTAGCTTGGTTACCCCCACTTTTGGCCTGTTTGCCAGTGTGTTTTAATTTTTTGTCAGTGTGTTTGACTGTGCCTACTGGGATCCTGCTAACCAGGACCCCCATTAGTTATGCTCTCTCCCTTAAATTATAGTTGTTGCATACTGGTAACCCAGTATTTCACCCACAATTGGCATACTGGTGCCCCCTTATATGTCACTAGTATGTGGTACCTAGGTTCCCAGGGCATTGGGGTTCCAGGGGATTTCTATGGGCTGTAGCATATAATTTGTCATCTATAGGGAACCCATGCAAAGGCTTCTGCAGGACTGCCATTGCAACCTTCGTGAAAATGTGTATGCACCCTTTCACTGACATTTACACTGCACCAGGTTACTTATAAGTCACCCCTATGGTGGGCCCTCCAGCCCTCAGGGCAGTGTGCAAAGTACCTGTGTGTGAGGGCACCCCTGCACTAGCAGAGGTGCCCTCATGACCTCTAGGACCATTTTCCCAGATTTCGTGAGTGCGGGGACGCCATTTTACGCGTTTACTAGACATAAGTTACTACCTATGACTTGCTACATAATGTTAACCATGAACATAAGCATGTTTGTTATCAAACAAGTTGGAATCATACCCCAAGACTTTTGCAAGCATTGGCTGTATGATTCAATGCACTCTGGGGAATCATTAGAGGACCTCCAGTATTGCCATTTCAGCCTTCTGAGGGTTTCCAGGTAGCCAAAGCTGCTGCCACCTCCCAGACTGGTTTCTGCCCTCCTGTTGCTTGAAAAGCTCAAGCCCAGGAAGGCAGAACAAAGGTTTTCCTTCGGGAGAACGGTGTTACACCCTCTCCCTTTGGATATACCTGTTACAGGCTTGGGAGGGGTAGCCTCCACAAACCACTGGAAATGCTTTGAAGGGCACATTTGGTTCCCTCCTTGCATAATACAGTCTACACCAATTCAGGGACCCCCATTCCCTGCTCTGGCGTCAAACTGGACAAAGGAAAGGGGGGTGACCACTCCACTGTCCACCACCACCCCAGGGTTGGTGCTCAGAGCTCCTCCAGAGGGTCCCTGGATTCTGCCATCTTGTTTCCAAGGGTGGCAGGGAACTCTGGGAGCATCTGAGTGGCCAGTGGCAGCAGGTGACATCAGAGCCCTCCCCTGATAGGTGCTTACCTGTGTAGCTGATCAACCCCCTTTCAGGGCTATTTAGGGTCTCTCCTTTGGGTGGGTCTCCAAATTTGGATTGAAAGACTCCAGCAGGATTCCTGTGCAACTTCCCACTTCACCTCCTCACCAAAGAAATTGCATCTGGACCCTCCAGGAACTCTACAAACTGCAACAAAGAGGCCAAGACAACTTCTGCAACTTTGTATCTTCATCTCCTGCCAGCAACTGCAACTGTTTCCTGGTTGTGCATCCTCAGAGAACAGCCTGTCTTCAGCCTGCACCAGAAGAGCAAAGAAATCTCCCTATGGGTGAAGGCATCACTCCCCTCCTTCAGCAGGCACCTACTGTATTGCCAACCAGTAGTTTGGATCTCCTCTACCGCTGCTCTTTGTGGATCTAGCAACACGGGCGGTAGACTGTAGTGGTCCCGACTGTCCTAACATCCTACTGTACAACTTTGGTGGAGGTAAGAGTTTGCCTTCCCACACAAGACAGTACCCCCATGCACCACATTTTTTTGCAGCTGCCAAGGCTTAGTTGCATCCTTCCAAGAAGTTATTCATGCAATGTGTATCATTGGCCCCCAGCGCTCCATCTTGTGACGCACAGCTTCCTAAGTGGTTCCCCGGCAGAGTGGGAGCCTTTGTCGCAGTGCTGCAGGGGCCTCCATTTGCACATCTTTGTCCCCGAGCTGTGGGACTTCGGGTCATGCTACTTGGTCTTCTTTGGGCTCTCTGAGTTGCTGAGATCCCCCACTGACTCCCCCTCCTGGGTAGAGTCCACCTGGTCCTTCCCGGTCCCAGGCAGCGCAATTTTTTGCCAACCGTGAGCTTTGTATTTACCAAGGCTTGTTGGCAGACTTCAGCAACGCAAACCAGACTGCAATCATCTATCTGGTGTGGGACATCATCTCCGCCAACCAAGAACCCGCATCGGCCTTTTTGGAAGCAGCATAGACTGTTGTTCTTCACCGATGGTTCTTCTTTTGCACCTTCATAGCAGGGGCTCCTGTTCTTCCTGGACTATTCTGTGCTTCTTGGACTTGGTCCCCTTCATCCACAGGTATTCAGGTCAAGGAATCCACTGTTGGTGTCTTGTAGTCTCTTCTGATTCTTGCTTAATCTTCTTTCTCGTGTTATTGTGTGTTCTAGGAAAGTCACTATGATTTACTCCTATTTTCCTGGGCTCTGGGGTGGGTGCTATTACTTACCTTTAGTGTTGTCTAATACTCCCAGTGCCCCTCTACAGACTACACTTGCCTAGGTGGTAAACCGACATTTGCATTTCATTATTTTAGTATATGATTTGTGTTCCTCCTAGGCCCATTTCTAACTATTGTGATTTTCACAAATTTCACCGTTTTCTAACTGTTTTCTTGCCTATTTTTGCATGCTATTATATATAATTTGTGTATTACTTACCTCCTAAGGGAGTATAGTCTCTATGTTATTTTTGGTATTTGTGTCACCAAAATAAAGTACCTTGATTTTTGTAACACTGAGTATTTTCTTTCATGTATAGTGATATTGCTTGGGCTTTGCATGTCTCCTAGTTACGCCCTGGTTGCTCATCCACACTATCACTAGATAGCCTGGCTTCTAGACACTGTCTACACTTCACTAATAAGGGATAACTGGACCTGGTATAAGGTGTAAGTACCACAGGTACCCACCACAAATCAGGCCAGCCTCCTACAGTTAAGTTTTAATAAGGTGTTCTTTTGATGTTTGAATAAATCCAGTTAGTGTTAGACAATTATGGGCCTGATTCTAACTTTGGAGGACGGTGTTAAACCGTCCCAAAAGTGGCGGATATACCACCTACCGTATTACGAGTTCCATAGGATATAATGGACTCGTAATACGGTAGGTGGTATATCCGCCACTTTTGGGACGGTTTAACACCGTCCTCCAAAGTTAGAATCAGGCCCTATGTCTCCATGTTAATTGGGTGTCTGTATGTTTTCATGTGTGCACTGGCCAAGTTAGAGGAATATCTTAGGGTACACTTTCTTTATTGATTTACATGTATGACAATGTGCATCCCTTATGACCAAGGAGCTGTCAGACTGACAGCAATATGACATCAACTACTCCAAAAAATTGTCATCCCCAGTTCCAGACATTCACATTTTGCATGTATACAGAATCTTTGACAGGTAAGTATGGAACTTACCTACCAGCAAGACCTTGTGTCACTTTGGTTCTGGGGATGTAGAGATTCAGGTCCAGTCCTTCTCACTCCCAGGTATGGAGGGCAGCAAGCAGCAGGGTAGGGACAGCAGAGCAAGACTCCAGCAAAGTCCAGAGTGTACTGAGGTGTTGGTGTCTGAGGTCCAGTACTCACTTGTGCCTTTGAAGTTAGGTAGACTTCAAACAGAGGCCTTTGAAGTGCATGGGATCCCTGCCCTTCCTGTCCTGGCTCCAGAGTCACTACGACAGCGAATGTGGGCAAAGGCACAGCCTATTCAGGTGTAAGTGTCAGCTCCTCCCTCACATCCTGCCCAGGATGGACATCAGGATGTTGATGGCCTATCAGTCACACCTAAATGTCCTTTGTGTTGCTGTCTTGAGGGAATGCACAAAGCCCATCTGTCACCCACCCCAGACTTGTACTCAGAGACACGCAAAAGGGCCAGAATGGTCAAAGTAAGAAAATGCACACTTTCTAAAAGTGCCATTTTCAGGATTGTAATTTAAAATCCAACTTCACTATAAGTTTTGATTTTAAATTGGGATTCCTGAGATGCTAAACTTGAGGGTTCCATCTCTTCCCACTTGGAAATTACATTCATAAAATGTAATAATATAATCCTAATGTCAACCAATGGAAGAGTTAGGCTTTGCAATAGTGATAAACAAATTAAAGACTTTTTTACTACCAGGACATGTAAACTAAAAAGTACATGTTGCACTTTGTAAATACAGTGCACCCTGCCCTTGGGGCTGGCCAGGGCCTACGTTAGAGGTGACATATGTGTTAAAAAAAAGAGGGTTTGCGCCTGGCAAGTAGGTTAACTTGGCATGTTGAAATGACAGTTTAAAACTGCACACAAAGGCTCTCCAATGGCATACCTGGGACACGTTTAAAGGGCCTACTAAAGTGGGTGGCACAATCAGTGCTGCAGGCCCGCTAGTAACATTTAATTTACAGGCACTGGGTGCAGGTAGTGCACATTACTAGGAACTTATAAGTAAAACTAAATATACTATTTGTGGATAAGCCAGTTACCATATTTGAGTAAGTGAGCACATGCGCTTTATCACTAGTTAACAGTGGTACAATGCTCAGAGGCCTACAGTCAGCAAAACTGGAGGTCAGAAGGTAAGACAGTGGGGGGAGACCATGCCAAGGATGCCAGATCTAACACCCCCTCAACCAGTAGCTCAATTTCCAACAGAAACCAACTAAACTTAGAAGAAGAGCAGAAGTTGCTGTATTTTTCTAAAGCTGTGGTCCTGATTTTCTTTTTCATCCAAGCACTGGGACTATTTCACAAGGGTCATATTAGAACCCTTGTAGGCCCATAGTGGTAAAAGGCAAAATAATGGAATCTTTCAAGATGAACCAGTAAACCAATTGGAATTTTGACCAGTGTTGAAAGCCCAGGCTTCTAGCTGCTGCCCTTTCCCCAAACCCGGATTTTAATTAAATGTATTGATTTCTTTTATACGGAGGACCAGGCCGCACATTGCTACTGGCCTGTCCACCATAAAAGCTGCAGTACTTCTATTTCTTTTTGCTCGTAAATACAAAAAAAAAGGCACCAGCAGCATTTTGTATGCACTTATGAGTAATAAAACATGCATCCCTACACAATAACGTGGACATGTCATCATGCTTTTTTTAACTTTTTGCCATGCTGCACAGTGTCCTGGTGATGATGTACAGCACGGCTAATATGCATTGGCAGAGTCAATAGTTCTCAAACATGAGACCTGTTGACTTTGCCATTACTTTTTTGATATTTTCTTCCACAAAAACATACCTGTTTACCGTTCTTTTTGTTGTTATTTTGTTAATGTGTTTACTTCTTTCTATTAATTATTTTGTGAATTTTACTATTGATTTATTGACTTTGATATTGTTTTGTTTTTCCTTAAATATAGTACACACAGTTCTGTGTTAAAAACGATTACTATTTGTCATGGTCACAAGGGGTAAGGCTTTCTCATTGAAAAATGCATTTACCTTACAAACCACTGGCTTACTAACTATGTGGAAGGCCAAACCTGATCCACCTTTCAGTTGCTAATTCAAAATCATGCAATATTGAGAAAAGAGGAATCTGATCTTTGAGCTACAGTGCTCGCAATAGAATTGAAATGAAATGTATTGTGATGGTTTTTATTAATTATTCAAACAATACGCCAAGTATTTACTAAATAATTAACAGAAAGATCACAATACTTTTCATTAGAAACACAAACAAAAAATTTCAATACAATTGGGGGCTGCTACAGTTAAAACAGGTTAACCTTAGCAAGAGTTGATCAACAATCGTATTGGTTAGTATGTCTCACGTTACATTTAGTGGCCAACCCTGTTGACTTAAAGGATACACTAAACGTGGCTTATCTAATATAAGTGTGTGATTGTCTACATATCAGTACACTTTGCTCTGCCATGTTGTGCAGGATATTTGACTGCCGTCAATCAGGGGATAATGGTAGACATATCTTTTTCATCATACCTGTTGTTGGTGTTCAAGGTGTTAATATTGTTTGCAACTCCCCCTAAATACTTGCTGCCTCTGCCTGAACTCCTAAAGAACCATTAAGGCCCTCATTACAACCCTGGCAGTCGGTGATAAAGCAGCGGTAATACCGCCAACAGGCCAGAGGTAAAAAAAAACTGAATCATGACAACGGCGGAAACCGCCAACACAGACAGCCACTTAAACACTCCGACTACCACGGCGATAGCAACAAACACTGTGGCGGTAACCACCAACAGCCTGGCAGAAGACAATGTACCGCCAACTGCATTACAACACGCCTATCTGCCACCTTTTCTGGGGCAGTACCAACGCCATCAAAAGCACGGCGGAAACAGTACTCTGAAGGGAAATGACTCACCTCTCGACACTCAAGGAAGAACCACTATGCCATGGAGCCCTAGCTGCACTTCTTACCAATGCTGGTGTACCTTCTCATACACCAGGTACACGAATGCCGGCGAAGACAACCACAGTGAGTACTGCACCTAGCACACAAGGGAGGGGGGAGGAAAAAGAGTGCGACATACACACGCAACACCCCTACCCTCACCCCAAACAACATACACACAAGCAGATGCAACAATATTACATATACAACCCACAGCCCTCATGAATAACGCAAGGACAAAAGGAATGGAATAAAATGAGTGTAATAGTACAGTTTTAGAAACATAGGTTCTAAAATCAATAAACAGTACGTACAATATTTACAATCTATACATAAGGAGGGACAATGCCCACTCCAAAATGTCGGTGGCCCGCTGGGCCAAAACACATATGCCAAGGCCAAACTTGACTCCTGCCTCAATACAGAGAGAACACTGCAGGGGCATCAGGTCGAAAACACACAGACACCTCAGGGGGATGGGGAATGGGGGGGGCACCTCAGCCAGAAGATGTTACATCAGCACTGCTCCTGGAGGGGGCTACATGCCCACTGCTTGGTCCTGGGGAGTGCAAAGCCACAGTCTCTCTAGTGGGTGGGTTGCCCACTGCTTGGTCCTGGGGAGTGCAGAGCCACAGTCTCTCTAGTGGGTGGTTTGCCCACTGTTTGGTCCTGGGGAGTGCAAAGCCACAGTCTCTATCGTGGATGTTTTCTTCCACTGGTTCTGGAGGGGGCCTTGTGCCCAGTGTGCTTCATCCTGGCAAGGAGGGGCTGAGTGGAAGCCTTCTTCCACTGGCTCTGGAGGGGGCCTGGTGCCCAGTGTGCTTCATCCTGGCAAGGAGGGGCCGAGTTGATGCCTTCTTCCACTGATTCTGGAGGGTGCCTGGTGCCCAGTGTGCTTTATCCTGGCAAGGAGGGGCTGAGTAGATGCCTTCCTCCACTGGTTCTGGAGGGAGCCTTGTTCCAGTGTGCTTCATCCACGATGGGGCAAGGTCACAGTATCTCACCTGTGTATCACACCGACAGGTGTTGCAGGGGCCAGGATCCACTGCAGCCCATGTTGTAACCACTATACACTGCACGCCGGCAGTCACGGCTGCTCAGTGGATGCCAGTTGCGCTGCAGGTGGCTGTGATGACAGTGGTGGTGGTAGCCTCCAGGCCTTCACCTGCAGTCTCGGACAGCTGTCCACTGGGGCTGCTGCTGCTGGCAGTGGTGCTGGTGGCCGCGGTGCAGGTGGCAGTGCTGGCTGCCGTGCAGGTGGCGGTGCAGGCCACGGTGCAGGTGGTGTTGCTGGCCGTGGTGCAAGTGGCGGTGCTGGCAGTGGTGGTGGTAGCCTCCAGGCCTTCACTTGCAGCCTCGGACGGCTGAAGTGCCATGGCTGGTGTTGTGTGCCCCTTCCTGCCCTTGGCGGATGGTGGTGCCTCCTTGCTTATGCCAGCTAGTGTCTTTTTCTTGCCCTTGCTGGCTTGTGGTGCCTCCTTCCCCTTGCTGGCTGGTGTCTCCTTCTTGCCCTTGCTAGGTGGCACACTGGCTGGGCTGACGGGTGCCTCCTTAGAGCCTCTCACACCTGCAGTAGCTGCAGAAACCACAGTGGCCGTGGACTGGGTGGCTGAGGTGCTGGGCTGGGTTCTGGCCACCCTGGCCCAAAGTGAAGGATGGGGGGAGGGTAGGGAATAGGTCAAGGGTGGTGAGGAAAATCTTGTTAGGGACACTGGGGTGGGAAGAGGGTAAAGGTTTGGGAGTGGAGGAAGAGGAAGTGGTTGTAGGAGGTGTCAGTCTGCTGTGTTTGGGTGCAGGTGCATGGGCTGGATGCTGTTGTGAGGTGGATGGCTGTTGGGTGTCTGTGTGCTTGCGTTTGTTTACTTTGGGAAGAGGGATCACAGACACAGTGGGAGAGGACACAGGGGACATGTGCATGGATGTGGGGTGGTGACTGCCAGTGAGAGGCATGTAGTGATAGGCGTGATGGTGATGGAGTTAGTGAATAAGGATGTAGTGCATACAGATGTGAGTGGAGATGCTACTGGGAGGGAGGTGGACGAGGAGGAGGAGGGGAACACAGTGGAGGCAGTCGATGTTGGTGTGTCTGCATGTAGATGGTGCTTGTGTCAGTGCCTGTTCGATGAAGTGTGGTGCTTGTGTTTACCTGAGCCACTTTCGGTGATTGCTGGTCTGAAGCTGTGCTTGGGATAGGCTAGGGTTGAGGGGATTGGGGTTTGGTAGAGGAAGTTGGAGGGGGGAGGCTGGAGACAGGGACAATGGTTGCCATCAGTGCATTGGCCAGAGCCTGGAATGCACTCTGTTGGGCCCCCACGCCAGAGGTATGCATTTGTTTGTTGCAAATGCCCAGTTACACCCTGGATGGCATTCAGTATGGTTGACTTTCCAACAGAGAGGGATCTCAGGAGGTCAATAGCCTCCTCACTGGGGGCAGCAGGGCTGGGGCAGGGCCTGGGGTGCCTTGGGTGAAGGAGATGCCCTCCTTCCTGGGTGAGCGGGCACGGGAAACTCGCTGAGGGGTTGCTGGGAGGGCGGTGCTGGTACGGGGTAGTGGCTGTACCTGTAGTTGGGGTGGCCACAGAGGTGTCCGCCACCGCCAGGAAGCTGTCATCGGAGGAGGTGTTGCTGTCGGTAGTGTCCTCTCCTGTCTCCATCGTGGTGCTCCCCTCGCCCTCCATCCCACTGGTGCCCTCACCGTCGGTAGATTCGGCCTCCAGGCCCATGTGGGATGCAGCTCCCTCCGCACCGGTGCCTCTGCTCCTCCGCCAGATGATGCTAATGCACACAAGGACAGGGTGACAAAACAAAAAGGGGGGGGAGGATACACTTAGTCAATGCCAGCAACAACACTACCGTTGGCGTACACAACTCACAGGGAACAGCCCTATGCACGAGGCAATACACTACCTGTTACAATGCCCATGGGGTACAATGCCTAATGCCTTTAGCTGCACACCTGAAACCCACAGGACCCTGCCCAGTAGTAGATGCCCACAAATATTATTGGGGTTGGAGTGCATCTGAGCTTGCCCATCATTGAACATACCCTGCCATGTTCACCCTGGCCTAGGAGCACCGACAGCTCACATCTCCCACCCAGGTGAAACCTTAACGTGCGCAAAGTCATGATTCTGAATCTGTACTCACCCCCTTATGGCTGCTATGATGCCTTCAAGCACCCATCCAACTCCGGAGAGGCCACTGCCACGATGAGGAACATCAGGGGGGTCAGGGTATGACGGGCACCCCTTCCTCATTGGGAGGCCAGCGGCGCAGGTCTTTCCACCTTTTGCCGCAGTGGGTGCTCCACCTGTCAAAGACCCACAGGGTCCGCACCTCCTTGGCGATAGCACACCAAATACCTTTTTGCTGATGGGCGCTGATCTGCAGAAAAAATACAGCAGAAAAGATATTAGTGATACCGTCCGTACTGTTATACTCATGGCCCAACATATCCCCTCCATCCCCTTATGCATATACATTGTCCACCATACATGCAGGACTCTGTCCAGGACCACTCAGACCCCACCCTACACGAGGCTTACACACACAGCAATCCATACATTCATGCCCCACACATCATGCTCACAGTGTACTCACCTGTTTGTCTGGAGGCAGGGGCCCTTTTCCCAGACACTCAAGCCATTGTCGCTTCCAGTCACAGGTCACAGCAGCACTTGCAGTGTGGTTCCTCTCCTGTTGAAGGTCAGGTAGCAAGTGAGTGCACAGATAGAAAATGGAAGTCACGTCCGCGGCAGTGCGTAGTGTCACCGCCGGCGTACATCACCATTGGCTCCTGGAACCCATAGGACCCAATGATCACCAATGTGGTGTTGTGCAGCAGTCATCGACCGCCGACCGCAGCGGCGCACAACGCCAGCGGAATTACCTCATTTCCACTTGTCTCTCCTCACAGGTCAGGCAGCCGCCACATTAGGGGGGCACAGGCCATGGCACCTAACTGCGTCACACCAGACATTGGCACATCAACTGACTTACGAGTTAACATACTGTTTCTGTAAAGCAAAAATTGCATGTTAATTTTGACATATGTGTGAATATGACCTTCTGCTCACTGTTTTTCACCCTAGAGTTCAACTGCTGAGGACGAATAGGAGATGGAGACATCCCACTGTGTACAGACCCCTGGTGGACCTGGCGACAATGGAGGACAGGCACATTATCCTGACCTCCTGACTTGATAGGGCCACAATCCAAGAACTGTGTGCCCAATTGGAGCCAAACCAGAATTCAGCTATCCGCTACCCCACAGGTATCCCTCGTATTCCCCCAGGTGGATGATTTGGCCACAGTGAAGTCTAACTTTTATGCACTGGGACATATCCCCAACATCATTGGTGCCATTGATGGTAAACATATTGCACTTGTCCGCCCCCCCCCTCTGGAGAAATGAACAAGTGTTCAGAAATAGGAAAAGCTTTCACTCTCTGAATGTGCAGATGGTGTGTTTGGCGGACCAGTACATCTCCCATGTGAATGGCAAGTATCCTGGCTCTGTGAATGATGCCTTTATCTTGAGGAACAGCAGCATCCCATATGTGATGTCTCTACTCCAGAGGCACCAGGTGTGGCTAATAGGTGAGCCCATGGTCCCCACTCAGTTGATGTAGGCATATGGGTGTGGGTTTGGACATAAGAATGAGCGTGTGGCTAACAGGTATCCCTTGAATATTTGCAGGTGACTCTGGTTACCCCAACCTCTCATGGCTACTGACCCCAGTGAAGAATGCCAGGATAAGGGCAGAGGAATGTTACAATGAGGCACATGGGCGAACAAGGAGGATCATTGAGAGAACCTTTGGCCTCCTGAAGGCCAGATTCTGGTGCCTCCATTTGACAGGTGGATCCCTGTACTACTCACCCAAGAAGGTGTGCCAGATCATTGTTGCATGTTGCATGTTGCACAACCTGGCCTTGAGACGCCAGGTGCCTTTTCTGCAGGAGGATGAGCCTGGGGATGGTTGAGTGGCAGCGGTGGAGCCTGTGGACAGTGACGAAGAGGAGGCAGAGGAAGAAGATGTGGACAACAGAACTACACTAATTCAACAGTACTTCCATTGACACACAGGTGAGATACTGTAACTTAACCTTCCATTGCAGCTTTGTGTTTGACATTGAACATGGCAGCCTGATTTCCATTTTTCTATGGCCACTTCCTGTACCCTTCGGCATCTCTATTTTCAGATCTCTGTGCCCCACTCTGGCTCCTGGTGTGTTTACTGTTGCCCTCTACAGGTCATACCTATGTCAATATTTCAGTACATTTGACTTACAATGTTTACAGTTTGTGAACCTAATACATTTGACGAACAATTGCCAGACTCCATATTTGATTTTGTTCCAAGGGTGTTTATTTCTGTGATAATAAGTGTAGGAGGTATTCACATAGACTGGGTTGCTGATGGAGGAAAGTCCAGGGTAGAGTCCAGTCTATTCGCATCACAGGTGCATTGTGCAAGGGGGCATAGGAAGGGGAGCAATGACAGTTCAAGGTGGACAGGGTGACAGAGTGGGACACAAGGGTGACATTCAGGAGAGTTGTCAACATCAGGACAGTACGCGCTCTACGGGCGACCAGAATGCAAAAACCTAATGATTTCAAGCTAACATAATTTATGCATTGTGCTGATGTAATGTTGTTTACCTTTTTGCATTGCAGAGTTTCATTCTGAAGACTTATGTTCAGCATGCATATAAATACTGTTTACATGCAATGTACTGTTGCAGGCATTCAGACTGTGTCAGGGTGTGGCCCCCTTTCCAGGTGCTTCTAGAAGCTTCCCTGCAGCATGCCTAGGTGTGGTTGGTGGTCTGGGATAAGACTCTATAAAAGGGAGCCAGCCCAGCTCCACGTTGCTCACTATTCAGAGGTCCCGGTGCAGGGCAGCAGCAAGTTCCTGAGCTCCTGTTCCAGAGGCCTACTTGGATCTTCCAGGCCTCGCCCTTTCACTCAGTTTGGTGATTCTTGAGCAGGGCGGTAAGACGGAGGTCGGGCTGGGCCCCGACCCCGTTTTCGTAGGATTTCGAGTTCTTGTGCCTAATTACTATTACTTGATGTTTATTGGGCATTTTCATGTTGGTATTCGAATCGGCTAGACGTGCGATTCACTCCTCGTGCTTTACTTCATGATATTCACTGTGCGTTACCATTTCCAGGCATTCATATGGTGACATTCAAATCGGCAAGACACACGATTCTTTCCTCGTGCTTTAACCCTTGATATTCATTGTGCGTTACCATTTCCAGGCATTCATATGGGACATTCGAATCGGCAAGACGCACAATTCTTTCCTTGTGCTTTAACCCTTGATATTCATTGTGCGCTACCATTTCCTGACATTTACATGGTGGCATTCGAATCGGCGAGACACGCGCTTCATTTCTCTAGTGTAATTCATGTTATTCATTGTGCGCTACCATTTCCTGCCATTTGCATGGTGGCATTCGAATCGCGAGAACCGCGATTCATTTCTCGAGTGTAATTAATATTATTCACTGTGCGCTACCATTTCCTGGCATTTACATGGTGGCATTCGAATCAGCAAGAAGTACGATTCTTTTCTCGAGTGTAATTTATGTTATTCATTGTGCGCTACCATTTTCTGGCATTTACATGGTGACATTCGAATCGGCGAGAAGCGCAATTCATTTCTCGAGTGCAATTCATGTTATTCATTGTGCGCTACCATTTTCTGGCATTTACATGGTGGCATTCGAATCGGCGAGAAGTGCGATTCATTTCTCGAGTATAATTCATGTGATTCATTGTGCGCTAACTTTTTCTTGCATTTTCATGGTGATCTTTGAATCGTCAAGAAGCGCGATTCTTTTCTTGTGTTTTAATATCACAGTGTTCATAATGTCCTCCCTCTTCATGGCATTTACGAGGTGGCTTTCTAGTCAGCAAGACACGTGATTTATTCCTCGAGTCTAACTTCAATCATACTCAATCATTCTATGATATTTACAACCTTGGTGAAAGTATACAATATGCACAATTCAGGATATGACGTCTTAGAAATTATGCAGATGTTTTTTCCTGATCCTCATGAAAAAGATTTTGTTTTGAATCTGAACATTGCATTTAACCATTCATTGATTGTCTCTCAGGTATCTAGTAATCCTGAAGCCTAACTATTTAAGTCATTTCATAGGTTGTATATGATTTCTGAACCACAATGCTTAGAGTTATAATCTAGTACTGTTCAATAAGATATAATCTTGATATTGTGTTTTTAACCTTTTGCTTCCTACAGGTCTCCTTCCCAGCTGTTCCCTTCCTAATCCCCTTTCCCCCACTTGGACTCTCTTAGACTCTGTTATAATTCTAATCCGAGTATTGGAGCTGTCTTGTGGTGGAAGTGTTGGGAACGTGCACAGACCCCGAGGATCTGGTGACTCTGACAAGAGTCTTATTTCCTGGCGGCGATCTTGGCAATGTTCTCTGGCTTTTGCCTGGATCGCAGGGACCGTTTGCGGGGTGGTTCTCCTTCTGCAGGAGGAGGGGTGCTGGTGGCTTGTTGTTTCTGTAGCAGGGCCTCCTGTCCACTAGCGTCAGTGGAGGTAGAGGGCTGTTCTTCGGCTTGGCTAGTATCAGGGGCCGGTTGGTGTGCCACTGCCTCCCTCATGGTGCTGGCCATGTCAGCAAGCACCCCTGCAATGGTGACCAGTATGGTGTGGATGTCCCTCAGGTCCTCCCTGATCCCTGGGTACTGTCCCTCCTGCAGCCGCTGGGTCTCCTGCAGCTTGGTTTCCTGGGAATGGTGGTATGCTCTCAGGATATTGGTGAGTGCCTCGTGGAGAGCCGGTTCCCTGAGCCTGTCCTCCCCATGTCGCACAGTAGTCCTCCCAGCTTCTCTGTTGTCAGGTGCCTATGTCTCCTGAACCGTGTGCCCACTGCCACTGACCCCAGGTCCCTGATTGTCCTGTATTTGTGGGGTTGCCTGGGGTCCCTGTAGTGGTGGACACACTGCTGATTGACATGTCCTGGGGACAGAAGGATGAGCCCGCTGGGTGGGTGCTGTGGTGGTGTTACCTAAGGGGGGAGGCTCTATGGTGGGTTGGCACTGAGCCTGGGTCACCGACTATCCAGAGGTCCCTGATGGGCCAGGATGGTCATCGTGATAAAGGCGTGCACAGCTGCTGTCATCACTGTGGGCCTCTTCGGGGGGGGCTGGATGTTGCTGGTACCTCCTCTCCGGTGATGTTGAGTAGGGGTCCTGTGGGGATGTAAATGCAGTGTTATTGTATCTGTGTGTGCCATCTTGTGCATGAATATGTTTCCCTGTATGGTTGTTATTAGCAAGGCAGCTTTGGCTTGTGTGAGTTGTGCTTGGTTTGGATAAGTGATTGACACTAGTGTGCATGCTGTGATGATGGGTATCATGCAGGTCTGTGATGGGGCTCCATGCATTGGTGTTACGTGCAGGGCTTGGTATTGGGATGGGTGGGTTGTGATGGTGGGGTATATGTGAGGTGGTGGGGTAATGGGGGTGAGGGTAGGGGGTGTTGTTTGTGATGGCATGCAGGTAGGGTGGGGGATAAAGTAGTAAAGATTTGACTTATCCAAGTCCAGTCCTCCTGCTACTCCTGCCAGTCCCTAAGGATGCATGATCCTCCCATGTTGTTAGTTGTGGGGGAGGAGGTAGGGGCCCACAGCCAGTCCTTTGTACTGCTATCTGGTGCCTTTCTACCACGGAACGTACCTTCCTCCGTAGGTTGTTCCACCTCTTCCTGATGTCATCCATTGTTCTTGGGTGCTGTCCCACAGCGTTAACCCTGTCCACGACTCTCCGTCATAGCTCCATCTTCCTTGCAATAGATGTCTGCTGCACCTGTGATCAAAATAGCTGTGGCTCTACCCGGATGATTTCCTCCACCATGAAACTTAGCTCCTCCTCTGAGAACCTGGGGTGTCTTTGTGGTGCCATGGGTGTATTGTGAGTGGTATGTGTGTGGGTGTGTGGGGTGATGTTTTAGGGTGTGTGCTGTGAGGTGTGTAGATGGTGTATGGGTGATGAGGTTTTGTGGCTCAGATTCAGTGGTTGCTCCTGGCTTGTCTCTCTCTCTCACTTGCTAAAGTCTTTGGGTCATAAATGGTTGTGGGTAGTGTTTGTGTGTTTTATATTGGTGGTGGTGTGTGGGTGTGGTGTGTGTCTGTGTGTCAGGTGTGTGTATTTTGTATTGTCCAATGTGGTGTTGTTTTGTATGTGTGTGTGTGTATTTTGAGAGAAGTGGTCTGTACCGCCAATGGTTTACCGCAGTTGAATGACTGCAGCGGTAATTTGTGGGTCATGATGCTGTGGGTGTATTTCTGTTGCCGTAATGGTGTGGGTTTTGGTACCACCATTTTATCACTGACCTTTGGGCTGGCGGACTTGTGTGTGTGTCTGTATAGTGGCAGATTTATATGTGTGGGTCATAATACGGGTAGTGATATACTGCCGCGGTCACGGTATATTGGCAGCAGTTAGCATGGCAGTAAGCGGCACTTACCACAGTGTTGTAATGAGGGCCTAAATACCTTATCAGGTATTGTGAGAAATACTCTTTCTAGCCTTGTTACCCCCACTTTTGGCATGTTTGTGAGTATATGTCAGGGTGTTTTCACTGTCTCACTGGGATCCTCCTAGCCAGGGCCCAGTGCTCATAGTGAAAACCCTATGTTTTCAGTATGTTTGTTATGTGTCACTGGGACCCTGCTAGCCAGGACCCCAGTGCTCATAGGTTTGTGGCCTGTATGTATGTGTTCCCTGTGTGATGCCTAACTGTCTCACTGTGGCTCTGCTAACCAGAACCTCAATGGTTATGCTCTCTCTGCTTTACAAATTGTCACTAACAGGCTAGTGACCAATTTCACCAATTTATATTGGCATAGTGGAACACCCTGATAATTCCCTAGTATATGGTACTGAGGTACCCAGGGTATTGGGGTTCCAGGAGATCCCTATGGGCTGCAGCATTTCTTTTGCCACCCATAGGGAGCTCTGACAATTTTTACACAGGCCTGCCACTGCAGCCTGAGTGAAATAACGTCCACGTTATTTCACAGCCATTTATCACTGTACTTAAGTAACTTATAAGTCACCTATATGTCTAACCTTCACCTGGTGAAGGTTGGGTGCTAAGTTACTTAGTGTGTGGGCACCCTGGCACTAGCCAAGGTGCCCCCACATCGTTCAGGGCAAATTCCCCTGACTTTGTGAGTGCGGGGACACCATTTCACGTGAGCACTATACATAGGTCACTACCTATGTATAGCGTCACAATGGTAACTCCGAACATGGCCATGTAACATGTCTAAGATCATGGAATTGTCACCCAAATGCCATTCTGGCATTGGGGAGACAATTCCATGATCCCCCGAGTCTCTAGCACAGTCCCGGGTACCGCCAAACTACCTTTCCCGGGGTTTCACTGCAGCTGCTGCTGCTGCTGCTGCCAACCCCTCAGACAGGTTTCTGCCCTCCTGGGGTCCAGCCAGGCCTAGCCCAGGAAGGCAGAACAAAGGACTTCCTCAGAGAGAGGATGTTACACCCTCTGCCTTTGGAAAAAGGTGTCAGGGCTGGGAGGAGTAGCCTCCCCTAGCCTCTGGAAATGCTTGGATGGGCACAGATGGTGCCCATCTCTGCATAAGCCAGTCTACACCAGTTCAGGGATCCCCCAGCCCTGCTCTGGCGCGAAACTGGACAAAGGAAAGGGGAGTGACCACTCCCCTGACCTGCACCTCCCAGGGGAGGTGCCCAGAGCTCCTCCAGTGTGCTCCAGACCTCTGCCATCTTGGAAACAGAGGTGTTGCTGGCACACTGGACTGCTCTGAGTGGCCAGTGCCATCAGGTGACGTCAGAGACTCCTTCTGATAGGCTCTTACCTGTGTTACTAGCCTATCCTCCTTCCTAGGTAGCCAAACCTCCTTTTCTGGCTATTTAGGGTCTCTGCTTTGGGGAATTCTTTAGATACCGAATGCAAGAGCTCACCAGAGTTCGTCTGCATCTCTCTCTTTACCTTCTGCCAAAGAATCGACCACTGACTGCTCGGGACGCCTGCAAAACCGCAACAAAGTAGCAAAGATGACTACTGCAACCTTGTATTGCTTCATCCTGCCGGCTTTCTCGACTGTTTCCTGGTGGTGCATGCTCTGGGGGTAGCCTGCCTCCTTCTTGCACCAGGAGCTCTGAAGAAATCTCCTGTGGGTCGACGGAATCTTCCCCCTGCAACCGCAGGCAACAAAAGACTGCATCACCGGTCCTCTGGGTCCCCTCTCAGCACGACGAGCGTGGTCCCTGGAACTCAGCAACTCTGTCCAAGTGACTCCCACAGTCCAGTGACTCTTCAGTCCAAGTTTGGTGGAGGTAAGTCCTTGCCTCCCCACGCTAGACTGCATTG
This sequence comes from Pleurodeles waltl, assembly GCF_031143425.1. Classification (NCBI taxonomy): domain Eukaryota; kingdom Metazoa; phylum Chordata; class Amphibia; order Caudata; family Salamandridae; genus Pleurodeles; species Pleurodeles waltl. The sequence continues at coordinate 116,767,831 of NC_090442.1, forward strand.
CTGGGTACCACGTGATATGCAGCTGCTCCGGCTCCTGTGCACTCTTCCAGGATTTCCTTTGTGCACAGCCAAGCCTGGGTCCCCGACACTCTAACCTGCAGTGCACAACCTTCTGAGTTGTCCTCCGGCGTTGTGGGACTCCCTTTTGTGTCTTTGGGTGGACTCCGGTTCACTCCTCTTCCAAGTGCCTGTTCCAGTACTTCTGCATGTGCTGCCTGCTTCTGTGAGGGCTCCCTGACTTGCTGGGCGCCCCCTCTGTCTCCTCATCCAAGTGGCGACATTCTGGTCCCTCCTGGGCCACAGCAGCATCCAAAAACCCTAACCGCGACCCTTGCATCTAGCAAGGCTTGTTTGCGGTCTTTCTGCGGGGGAACACCTCTGCAGGCTTCTTCACAACGTGGGACATCCATCCTCCAAAGGGGATGTTTCTAGCCCTCTTCGTTCTTGCAGAATCCACAGCTTCTATCATCTGGTGGCAGCTTCTTTGCACCATCAGCTGGCATTTCCTGGGCATCTGCCCTCTCTCGACATTGCTGCGACTCTTGGACTTGGTCCCCTTGTTCCACAGGTACTCAGGTCTGGAAATCCACTTTGGTTGCGTTGCTGCTGTTGGTCTTCCTTGCAGAAACCCCCTATCACGACTTCTGTGCTCTCTGGGGGTTATAGGTGCACTTTACACCTACTTTTCAGGGTCTTGGGGTGGGCTATTTTTCTAACCCTGTTTTCTTACAGCCCCAGCGACCCTCTACAAGCTCACATAGGTTTGGGGTCCATTTGTGGTTCGCATTCCACTTTTGGAGTATATGGTTTGAGTTGCCCCTATACCTATGTGCTCCTATTACAATCTACTGTAACTCTACGTTGCTTGCATTACTTACTTTTGCTATTACTGCATATTTTTGGTATTGTGTACATATATCTTGTGTATATTTGGCATCCTCATACTGAGGGTACTCACGGAGATACTTTTGGCATATTGTCATAAAAATAAAGTACCTTTATTTTTAGTATATCTGTGTATTGTGTTTTCTTATGATATTGTGCATATGACACCAGTGGTATAGTAGGAGCTTTGCATGTCTCCTAGTTCAGCCTAAGCTGCTCTGCTATAGCTACCTTCTATCAGCCTAAGCTGCTAGAAACACCTCTTCTACACTAATAAGGGATAACTGGACCTGGTACAGAGTGTAAGTACTCCTTGGTACCCTTTACAAGCCAGGCCAGCCTCCTACATTGGTTGTGCAGCGGTGGGATAAGTACTTACCACTTTGGCATATTGTACTTTTCATAAGAGAATAATATACAAAACAAGTTCAGTGTATGTACACCTAACCAAAAAGTTTGGCTTTTCTTATCTTACACTATCTGCTAAGTGCTGAAAAGTACTCCTAAAACTTTCTAAAAGTTTCAAAAAGTTGAAAACGTTTTTTTTTCTTGTTTTTTAAAAAGTCCTGAAACTTTTTCTATCTTTTATCTGTCTCTAAACCTTTTTCTATCATGTCTGGTGTAGGATCTTCTCTTAATTTGGTCAATACTACTTATGACCACCTTAACTTTAAGAGCCTAAGGAGTCTCTGCATTGATAGAGGTTTAGTGGTAGGAAAGAACCCTTCTAGAGAGTTACTGTCTAATATGCTTATTGAGAATGATAAGTCCCAGGGTGGCCCCTCATCTTGAAAGTTGGTAGATAGCTCACAATCTGACTCAGGGGATGCCCTTGAAGGAGTGTTACAGGGTTCCCTTTCTAACTTGCCCCTTAGTAGACCACCTAGCAATGCTGGTAGTAATAGAAGCTCCCATCACAGTAGGGATGTTTTTGTTCCTGGAGGCCAGGTTGTTAGGGTGCCAACTGTTAGGGACAGGTCTCCCTCTGTTCATTCACATCATTCTTCTGTGTCAAGACATTCCCAGCCCACCCACCCTGATGACAAGATGTTAGAAAGGGAACTCAATAAGTTGAGAGTGGAAGAGTCCAGGCTGAAGCTTAAACAGCAACAGCTGGCTCTAGACAGGGAATCCCTAGACTTAGAAAAAGAGAGACAGAGGTTGGGGTTAGGACCCCCATGGTGGCAGCAACAGTATTCCAGATAGCAATCCTGTGAGAGAGCATGATTCTAGGAATCTGCATAAGATAGTTTCCCCTTACAAGGAGGGGGGTGACATTAACAAGTGGTTTGCTGCACTTGAGAGGGCCTGTATGGTACAGGGGGTCCCTCAAAGGCAGTGGGCTGCTCTCCTACGGCTATCTTTGATTGGAAAGGGTAGGGATAGGCTCCTTACTGTGAAGGAAAGTAATGCCAATAATTTTACAGTTTTGAAGAATGCACTCTTGGATGGATTTGGCTTAACCACTGAACAATACAGGATTAAGTTCAGAGAAACCAGAAAAGAGCCCTCACAAGACTGGGTAGACTTTGTTGACTATTCAGTGAAGGCCTTGGAGGGGTGGTTACATGGCAATAAAGTTTCTGACTATGAAAGCCTGTACAATCTAATCCTGAGAGAGCATATTCTGAATAACTGTGTGCCTGATTTGTTACACCAATATCTAGTGGACTCAGATCTGACCTCTCCCCAAGAATTGGGAAAGAAGGCAGACAAATGGGTCAGAACAAGAGTGAACAGAAAAGTTCATTCAGGGGGTGACAAGGATGGCAAGAAGAAAGATGGTGAGAAATCTCAGGATAAGCATGGGGATATGGGTAAAACGAAAGATCCTTCTTCACATCCTAAACACTCTTCAGGGGGTGGGGATGAATCAAATTCTTCCTCTTCTTCACAACATACACACATTAAAACACCTTGGTGCTATGTGTGTAAAAATAAAGGCCATTGCCAAGGGGATAAGTCCTGTCCAGGTAAACCCCCTGAGCCAACCACCACTAATACATCAAACTCTAGTGCCCCAGCAGTAGTGGTAATAGTGGTGGGACTGCTGTCAACAGTCAAAATAAGGGTGTAGTTGGGTTCACTTATGGGTCCATCATAGAAACTGGGGTAGTCAATCCCAAGACAGTTTCTGTCACACCTAGTGGCATTGGCCTTGCCACACTGGCTGCTTGCCCCCTTACAATGGATAAGTACAGGCAGACAGTTTCAATAAATGGTGTTGAGGCCCAGGCCTACAGGGACACAGGTGCCAGTATCACTTTGGTGACTGAAAACCTAGTGCCTCCTGAACAACACATCATTGGACAACAGTACAAGATTATTGATGTCCATAACTCCAATAAGTTTCTTCCCTTAGCTATAGTTCAGCTTAGTTGGGGTGGAGTTACTGGCCCTAAGCCGATGGTAGTATCACCTAGCTTACCTGTAGACTGTCTCTTAGGTAATGACCTAGAGACCTCAGGTTGGGCTGAGGTAGAGTTGTATACCCATGCAACCATGCTGGGTATCCCTGAGGAATTGTTCCCTCTCATTTCTACTGAAATGAAAAAGCAAAGGAGAGTAAAAGGCCTGAAAACTCAGGATCCCTCTCCAACAACAGGTAAAAAGGGTATCACAGTATCCCCTAACCACCCTGCCATTCAGGATACCATTCCTGTGGTGGGAGAAAACTCTCCTGGGGTGGTACCAGTACCAAGGGAATCATCAGCTGGCATAGCTGTACCCCCTGAGGTGGAAGTACCTCTCTGTGGGATAACTAATATTGGTGAAAAAAGAGCATCATTTTAGTTAACATGGAGCATCCCTCCAACCCTTCCAGAGAAACTATAGTGCAGAAACCCTGCACTGCCTCACAACACTTAGGACAGCAGCACTGCCCTAGTGTGGAGCTCATAGGACAGCATCCCTGCCCTGCTCCAACTCAAGTGAAACAGTATCCCTGCTCTCTCTACCAGCCATATGGACAAAGTTTTTGCCCAGCTATGGTTTTACTGAGACAGCATCCCTGTCTGGCATTCTCATCACTAGAAATAGGTCCAGTGGACAATTCCCACTGCTCTAAACTAAAACTTACTGATAGAAACTCTGAAAATATATCATCACATTGTTGCTTAGCTAAAAAACTTCAAACAGGGTGGTTCACATCCCCACAGGGAAGTAACCATATAGTGGATGATAAAGGGAGTAACCAGTCTATTGCAGAGCTACTCTCCACTTATCACCACTTAGACAATAAAGTCTCAACTGGCCAAGGTTAGCCTGATTGTCCTTCGTTTGGGGGGGGGGGGTTGTGTGAGAAAGTAGCCGCTTTCTAGCCTTGTTATCCCCACTTTTGGCCTGTTTGTGAGTATATGTCAGGGTGTTTTCACTGTCTCACTGGGATCCTGCCTGCCAGGGCCCAGTGCTCATAGTGAAAACCCTATGTTTTCAGTATGTTTGTTATGTGCCATTGGGACCCTGCTAGCCAGGACCCCAGTGCTCATAAGTTTGTGGCCTATATGTCTGTGTTCCCTGTGTGAAGCCTAACTGTCTCACTGAGGCTCTGCTAACCTGAACCTCAGTGATTATGCTCTCTCTGCTTTACAAATTGTCACTAACAGGCTAGTGACAAATTTCACCAATTCATATTGGCATACTGGAACACCCCTATAATTCCCTAGTATATGGTGCTGAGGTACCCAGGGTATTGGGGTTCCAGGAGATCCCTATGGGCTGCAGCATTTCTTTTGCCACCCATAGGGAGCTCTGACAATTCTTACACAGGCCTTCCACTGCAGCCTGAGTGAAAGAACGTCCACGTTATTTCACAGCCATTTACCACTGCACTTAAGTAATTATAAGTCACCTATATGTCTAACCTTCACCTGGTGAAGGTTGGGTGCTACGTTACTTAGTGTGTGGGCACCCTGGCACTAGCCAAGGTGCCCCCACATTGTTCAGGGCAAATTCCCCAGACTTTGTGAGTGCGGGGACACCATTTCACGCGTGCACTATACATATGTCATTACCTATGTATAGCGTCACAATGGTAACTCCAAACATGGCCATGTAACATGTCTAAGATCATGGAATTGTCACCCCAATGCCATTCTGGCATTGGGGAGACAATACCATGATCCCCTGAGTCTCTATCACAGACCCGGGTACCACCAAACTACCTTTCCCGGGGTTTCACTGCAGCTGCTGCCAACCCCTCAGACAGGTTTCTGCCCTCCTGGGGTCCAGCCAGGCCTGGCCCAGGAAGGCAGAACAAAGGACTTCCTCAGAGAGAGGGTGTTACACCCTCTCCCTTTGGAAAAAGGTGTCAGGGCTGGGGAGGAGTTGCCTCCCCCAGCCTCTGGAAATGCTTTGATGGGCACAGATGGTGCCCATCTCTGCATAAGCCAGTCTACACCGGTTCAGGGATCCTCCAGCCCTGCTCTGGCGCGAAACTGGACAAAGGAAAGGGGAGTGACCACTCCCCTGACCTGCACCTCCCAGGGGAGGTGCCCAGAGCTCCTCCAGTGTGCTCCAGACCTCTGCCATCTTGGAAACAGAGGTGTTGCTGGCACACTGGACTGCTCTGAGTGGCCGGTGCCATCAGGTGATTCTTTAGATACCGAATGCAAGAGCTCACCAGAGTTCCTCTGCATTTCTCTCTTCACCTTCTGCCAAAGGATCGACCACTGACTGCTCGGGACGCCTGCAAAACAGTAACAAAGTAGCAAAGACAACTACTGCAACCTTGTATCGCTTCACCCTGCTGGCTTTCTCGACTGTTTCCTGGTGGTGCATGCTCTGGGGGTAGCCTGCCTCCTTCTTGCACCAGGAGCTCTGAAGAAATCTCCTGTGGGTCGACGGAATCCTCCCCCTGCAACCGCAGGCAACAAAAGATTGCATCACCTGTCCTCTGGGTCCCCTCTCAGCACGACGAGCGTGGTCCCTGGAACTCAGCAACTCTGTCCAAGTGACCCCCAAAGTCCAGTGACTCTTCAGTCCAAGTTTGGTGGAGGTAAGTCCTTGCCTCCTCACGCTAGACTGCATTGCTGGGTACCGCGTGATTTGCAGCTGCTCCGGCTCCTCTTCACTCTTCAAGGATTTCCTTCATGCACAGCCAAGCCTGGGTCCCTGACACTCTAACCTGCAGTGCACAACCTTCTGAGTTGTCCTCCGGCGTCGTGGGACTCCCTTTTGCGTCTTCGGGTGGACTCTGCTTCACTCCTCTTCCAAGTGCCTGTTCCGGTACTTCTGCGGGTGCTGCCTGCTTCTGTGAGGGCTCCCTGACTTGCTGGGTGTCCCCTCTGTCTCCTCTTCCAAGTGGCGAGATCCTAGTCCCTCCTGGGCCACAGCAGCATCCAAAAACCCTAACCGTGACCCTTGCAGCTATCAAGGCTTGTTTGCGGTCTTTCTGCGTGGGAACACCTCTGCAAGCTCCTTCGTAACGTGGGACATCCATCCTCCAAAGGGAAAGTTTCTAGCCCTCTTCGTTCTTGCAGAATCCACAGCTTCTACCATCCGGTGGCAGCTTCTTTGCACCCTCAACTGGCATTTACTGGGCATCTGCCCTCTCTTGACATTGTCGCGACTCTTGGACTTGGTCCCCTTGTTCCACAGGTACTCAGTTCCGGAAATCCACTTTGGTTGCGTTGCTGGTGTTGGTCTTCCTTGCAGAAACCCCCTATCACGACTTCTGTGCTCTCTGGGGGTTATAGGTGCACTTTACACCTACTTTTCAGGGTCTTGGGGTGGGCTATTTTTCTAACCCTCACTGTTTTCTTACAGCCCCAGCGACCCTCTACAAGCTCACATAGGTTTGGGGTCCATTCGTGGTTCGCATTCCACTTTTGGAGTATATGGTTTGTGTTGCCCCTATACCTATGTGTTCCTATTGCAATCTACTGTAACTTTACATTGCTTGCATTACATACTTTTGCTATTACTGCATAGTTTTGGTATTGTGTACATATATCTTGTGTATATTTGGCATCCTCATACTGAGGGTACTCACTGAGATACTTTTGGCATATTGCCATAAAAATAAAGTACCGTTATTTTTAGTATATCTGTGTATTGTGTTTTCTTACGATATTGTGCATATGACACCAGTGGTATAGTAGGAGCTTTGCATGTCTCCTAGTTCAGCCTAAGTTGCTATGCTATAGCTACCTTCTATCACCCTAAGCTGCTAGAAACACCTCTTCTACACTAATAAGGGATAACTGGACCTGGTACAGAGTGTAAGTACCCCTTGGTACCCACTACAAGCCAGGCCAGCCTCCTATAGGTATATGCTGCCGATACCTATGTAGCGCTGCAGGGAAGTGGCGGAGTTAACATCCATAATATGAAATGCTGTAGGAAAAGAAAAAACTGGTTGTGATGTAACATATAGGGCCTCATTTACGAGGCCCATGGGACAGGGCGGCGCAGCAAGTATCTTGCTGTGCTGCCCTGCGCCACGGGCAAAGAGTAGAAATGCACCGTATACACAAGATAATGCAGTTTTCTGTCCTCCCTTCCCACGCTGGTGCACAAATTGCTGCCTAGCGCCAACGCAGGCACCCTTGCACCATGGCGCAAGGGTGCCTGCTTCATGGGGATGATTATTTTTGTGCAGGAAGGGACACCTTTCTGCACAAAAACAATCACAAGAGGTGTTTTCCTCTTTCTATGTGTACTGCAGAATGTAGCACTCACAGAAAGAGGAAAAATAAGAGAGAACTAAAGATATGTATTCAGCATATATAAACTTCTACCTGCAGCAGGTTAAAAATCAAGCCTTCACAGTGAGCTACAGAATAAAAGCAATAGGCCATATCACTCTAAATATGACAAGCATTCATTCATTAGTGAATAGCAAAGGTTATAGTCAAGTCTGAAGCACTTGTGCGGACCATGGAGCAATCCATATGGATGACATAGTCTACCTGAGAGGACATTTGCAGATTTACAGGCCATCGTAATTCCAGCAGTAAAGAGGTAAATGATGCATGATCAGGTTTTGTTCAAATACTTAAACATGTACCTGTTAAGAAAAATGCTTCATTCAGGTGGAACCTTGAATGGGTATTTGTTGAACAACATTATAATGAATTGTTCTTTGGAGTCTTGTACCCAAGGCCCCTGAAGCCACATAAGGGATGCGTAGACCCAGGTATTATATAACATTTATTTTAATTTTTGGATGTGTACACCCAACCTAAGTGCATCAGTTTGCTGGTAATTTAACCACAATGCACCCAGATTTTAAATTACATACGGATACACAAACTCAGTACAAGCTAACATTGACCATTCCTAAATAGGAGGAAGTAGCAAGAATGAAAAATGCAAAGATGTGTGACAAGGAGAAAAGGTGTAACAAACAAAGATGGTATTGGTAGTTACAGGTCTGAGATGCAGAATTAGAAGAGGCCAAGAACTGCAAGCAATCAGGGACAGTGGGAAATAGTGAAAGATATAGGACTCAGCTTAAACATTAGGCAGACAGACTGTGAGGTTTTCAGTTTTCTTCTGAAGACAAGTAAGGATTTGAAAACGTTGATGCTTGCAGGTAAATTGCTCCACACAAATTCTAAAAACCCCCAAGATCCTTGTGTTGCTGTTGTCTAGATGGCAAATATTTTGTTTTCTATTGTGACATTCTTGCAACTCCTCAGACTCTTCTAAGGTTGAGACCAGAGTGTTTGATGGAGCAGATCAGATTTTTAGGTTTGTTGAGAGGTAAGGCATTTTACGTAATGCACAGAATCTTACATTGTTTTCTGGATCCTAAAGCCAATAAAGTTTTTGAGAGTCACAAAAAGTATTTTCATTTGAAAGTATCTTCCAGTGAGCACCTCTTCAAATATATCTAGGTCTGATCCACGTATTGGTGAATGCCCACTCCTACCTTCTACTTAGGCATATCAGAAGTTTCAAATATTAAATGATTAACGTAGAAGCTGGCTCATATGCTGGGAACACCACAGGTCTCAGGGGCTATCTAAAGTGCATAGCTCCTTAAAGTAATCTGTTTGGCCAAGAAACATGGATATCTCCAGTATCTCCAGGAGTCTGCGATTATCAATCATTTCAAAAGCCATCCATGAGATGAGACTAAAACTTGCCTTTCAGTGGACTAATTTTCTCAAGGCTCTTTTCACGTCATGGTTTCTAAGGCTGTAGATCATAGGATTTAACATTGGTATAATAACTGTGTAAAACAATGACAATACTTTACTTTGGGTCTTGGAAGAGCTAGATTGTGGTTGCAGATACATGATGAAAATAGTTCCAAAGAATAAAGAGACCAGGATGAAGTGAGAAGCACATGTTGAAAACGCCTTATATCGCCCTTTCAAAGACTGGATCCGCAGGATAGTAGAGATGATATAGCAATAAGAGGTGGTGATTATGCCACAAGATGAAATGCAAACAAAGGACACCAAAATAAAAATTACCAACTCATTAGTGGTGGTGTCCGAGCATGACAGTTTCAGAAGTGGTGAAAAGTCACAAAAAAAATGGTCAATTATGTTAGACCTGCAAAAATATAGTCTAAAGGTAAGGATGGTTTCTCCTACTGCACTGAGAACACTCCAAAGATATGTGGCAACTGCAAAATGAACACATGTTTTCTGATTCATTATAACTGGATAAAGCAATGGTTTACAAATGGCTACATATCGATCATACGCCATCACCCCCAACAGGACACCCTCCGAATTACCAAACAGACTGACACAGAAGAGTTGAACCACACAGCCAGAAAACGTTATGGTCTTCTGGACAGAAATTAGGTCTGTAAGCATATTAGGTGTGGTTGATGAGGAATAACAGAGATCAACAAAGGAAAGGTTACAGAGGAAATAATACATGGGCGTGTGGAGGTGAGGATCAGTCACTACCAATAAACAAATGAGTGAATTACCCAGAAGAGTTAAAATATAAACCAACATGAAGATTACAAAGAGCAGGACTTCTAGCTCAATATAAGTTGTGATGCCCAGAAGAATGAACTCTGTCACTGAAGTGTGATTCATACCTTCCATAACTTATTGCTGTTCACATCCTTGAATTGAAAACTCCATGCTGATCACTTTTAACATCGCAGGTAAGAAAGAACATAGCCATACTAGATTTTGCATTATCCATTGAAATTCCGAAAATGATAGAGCACAAATGTCCATTTAGAATGAAATCCTTCATTCAAAAGTATCTAGAATTTGAACTGTAGGGGACACAGAAGCAACAATTCAACATTAGTTTAATTTTTTTGAGACACATGGATTCTGAAACATTGTCACATATTCTCCCAAAACAATTCTGGCTCTATTTAATATAGTATGTTTTAGGATCACATTATTCTAGAAACCTCTAGAATAACGCACCTCTGCTAAGCAGAGATAGAGAACAGTGAATTAAGCTGGGCCTCTTAGGCATGAGATATGTTGGGTACGCTCTGTGCTAAACTATTGCTAATGTTGAACCAGTTGAGGAAAGGGCCACAGATTCTAAGCAGGAGTTGCACAATATTACAATTAAAAGGGCTAGACAGAATGACCTCCTCTACTTGAGGGGTAAACCATCCATTTAGTTTCTTTTTAAAGGGTCGAGCAACAAGGATCAACTTTCATATGTTGAGACTCTTCCCTACCCAAGCTTAGGTATGCAGTATTAAAATTTCGGATTGGACTCAACTGTTGCTTTACAGATAAGAAGATAAAAGCAGTAATGAAAGATGAGCAGGACATGCGCACATGTGGGTTGAAGGTAAAATGGAACATGATACATATTCTATTGGGTTGTTTATGGTTTTTAGGCAACCAAAAGTGTTATTTATGGACTATCTAATTGGGGGTAAGCCCTGAACTTATTGATAGAGAGGAGATTTTTAAATGTTTTTTGGGCAATAGGAAGATTTTTAATTGCAATGCAGTAATTGTTACAAAGTTTGTAAGGAGATAAAAAAATGGATAGTCACTTCCCTCTATTTTACCCTCTAGGTATATATTGCCAAACATGGTTTTTAACTATCTTTTATCTGTGTATGGCAGTCTCCTTTTTATGGGCGAGCGCAAAGCACTCCGTCCCATTCTGTAATCTCTCTATGGGTTTCAAAACACGCCCATGTCACGTCAGTCACTTACATTGGTTCATGGGCTTGCGTTTTAAAATCCGTTTGCTTTCATTTGTGAAAGGCATGCATACGTCATGCCTTTTTCAATGTTTAGCCCACCTACACAGCACCGGTAAACTATTAAAAACATACAAGGCTCGATGTTTTCAGCATGGTGTCTGGTCTACTTTATCAGTTTATTTTCACCGGAGTGCGATCGCACTGCATTTTACATAAAGTGATTGCGCTGCGTTTTTTTTTCTCTTCACAACGCTAATAGCTCTTACTCGAGCAAATGCAATACTCGTTAAATGCTTGTTAAGTCTTTGTATTTATATTGCTGATTTGGGTTTTACCTGTGTTTACCTGTGTGTAATGTTTGATCAAACTTATGTGAAGTTTATAGACTAAGGTCTAAATAAACTATCATTTCGACTTGACATGATTTCGAAAAACAACGTATTGCATGCAATAATCCTTCACACTGAACGCACTGAAGGTGGTATGCAAGAGTACACCGAAAGTGGTAAAGAACTCTCCTACGTACACAATGAATGTAGAGGTCATGTAGGTTGCTCCAGAGTTTGACTTACAATGCAACTAACCAGTGATAAAAGGTGGGCACTTGAATGTACATATAACACACTCATTTAAATCAAAACATGAGGCTAACAACAGGTAATTTCTCGTTTGCAGCTGGGTTGGTTTGGTGATGTTGACTGTCGGTAGGATGTGTGACTGGACGAATATGTCTTCAAGATTGTGTAATGGTCGGTGAGTGCCTGCCTGGGTGGCAGGGCGTGTTTGAATGCTGTCATTACGTGGCAGTAGGATGTTGCCTAAGAGGTAGGATGGGTAGGAAACTGTTGGGCTGCTTAGATGTTGCCAAGGTGGTAGAATTAGTCAAAGGTTCTAGGATTCCTGAGTTGGTGAATGTAGAAAGGAGCTCCTGGCTCAAGAGTGGAGGTTTGGGTCTGTTTTTACGCTGGTCACTTGGAACGGTCAGAGTCATCCTTCTGCTAGGTGGTTTGGAGGGGGGCTCCTATGCACTTTGCAGGGGATCCCCCTCAATTTGCGTTACATCAGTGGGGGGATGTTTGGCTGCTTGATAAGTGTGCCTAGCAGCTGCACTAGTCCCACTTCAGCCAGGCCTCTGGGACCCAGCAGAAGAAACTTAGCTGAAGGCAGACACTGGCATGTCATGTCTCTCTGCCAAGTCCAGCCACCTGTGAAGGCATCTTGGAAATCAAAGGTGGAGGTTGGCACTTATTTTGGACAAGGCACAGATGCCATCTCAAGCTTGGTGTCTGGTGTAGTGCCATTAGTTGCACCGCCGTGAAGGCAGATCTGCTATTTCTAGTACAGAGCTGGGTGTTTCTGAAACAGTAAACATTCAGCTGCAAAGTAAAACGTCCAACTTCAGCATCAAAGAATCCTCCTGCAGTGTTGGACCTGGCCCTTTTACAGGGTCATTACCCAGACTTTTTGCCACCGTATTTTTCTGACCTTTGTTGCCTGACGTTATGACTCTGAGCACTTTTTCACTGCTAACCAGTGCTAAAGTGCATGTGCTATCCCTTGCAAAATTGGTATGATTGGCTCATACCTAATTGGCATATTTAATTTACCTATAAATCCCTTGTAAAGTGCTATCCCTATACCCAGGGCCTGTAAAGTAAATGCTACTAGTGTCCTGCAGCGCTGCTTGCGCCACCCACTGAAGTAGCCTTTCAAACCTATCTCAGGCCTGCTAGCTCAGGGCCTCTGTGCACAGTTTTCTGCCACAGTGACCTGGCATCTAAATCTAGAACTCCCCTTTTACTACATGTAAGTCACCCCTAAGGTACGCACTGTGTGGCCTGTCCTGGTAGTGACAAACAGCCTAACTTGGTGTCTCACTGCTGTGAGTGTGCCTTCTCTTAGGATTGCATTAGAAATACCCTGCCTTATATGTAAGGGGTATTGTCTGATTTATGAGGGGTGGCGTAGGCATGTTTGGCATGGTTGTAATAGTGATGAGAAATGCTGCTTACTGGTGTGGGTGTATTTTTTATTACTATTACAGAAATGCCACTTCTAGAAAGTGTGCAATTTCCCTGTGCTCATGACTCTGGTGTTTTGCAGCTTGATGCCAATCCACGTCTGGGCAGTCTGACAGTTGGGGTTTTGTGTATACTTTTCAGACAGCCTGTACACAGGGAGGGTGGAGGTGTCACAGAGGTGCATCTACATATTGTATGGTTAGCCTAGCCAACCAGAAACCCAATTTCTAACATTGGTTGAACCCTCACTTGTGACTCTCATTGGGAATAGTCGAAAGTGCTGCTCGTCCTCATCGCTGGCGTTTCCACTAACCAACCCTGTAGAATAATAATAATCATCAGACCAGGAACTTCAAAGTGAGGAGCAGGTACAATGTGTACAGACTGCGTGACGAAAGAGTACCCCGAACGGGTAAGTGCAGCAGCCCACAGCTAGTCAGGCCGGTGACAACTTTCACATCCACGGCCGTGAAGACAAGTGCTCTCGCGCATGAGTTAAGAACTGACATTTCTTCTGTTTCTAGTTGCACTCACAGATGATGCATTTAGTCTCGCGTAGAAACTCTCCAGGTTACCTATTTTGTTCTCCAACTCCGAGGCATTTTGGTAGAATCCTCAATGTTTAGTTACAATCAACATTGTAATACATGCCAGCATTTCAGAGGATGAGATTTGGAAACATTTTAAATAGGAAAGTTGAACTTCCCTATTGACTTCTATTGAAGCAAAAATAATTCCAGGCGGGGACACCTGTGGAACTTCGAGGACTACGAGTCCCACAAAAACTGTGGGTGCTTTTTGCGAGGAATCAGGGGGACTCCTGAGGCCCCAGTAGTAACCTGTAAGGATGGGCAGGAAAAGGTCACTGCTAAATGGGGAGCATAGTGGAGGGGAAAAGGGGAAAGCAAATTCTACTCTGGATTCTTTTCTTATACGTGCTGTTGGGGTAGTTATGAGGGAGAGTGACTTGGCAGAAAGAAGACTTTCACTGGAAATGGGTGACTGGCAAAATATTTCCACAGAGGATGGGGGTTTGGGAATTATGAAGGCCGAGGATGGACAGCTTCAGATCGGCCAGGAGGAACTTTTCAAAACTCCAGTACAAGCAGAGACAGAGGTATCAGGGCCCAAGCACTTGGAAGGACGTTTAAGGAAGAGTAAAAGGCTCTTGATGGTCTCCCCATCGGGCAGTAGTAGCCCTCCTCTGAAAAAGAATAAAATGGTAAAAAGAGACAGAAAAAAAAAAAAAAAATCCTCTGTCTGTCAAACCTCACTCAAACCCTCTGGGCCCTGTGGAACAGAGCCCTGGTCTATGTTTAGAAAATTTACTGCCAAAATTCAAAGAAATGATTGAGTCTTGTCTGGCCCTGGTTATGAAGAAACTGCGGGTGCTTGAAACAACAGTTTACCGGTTGAGCGGCAAAGAATGGCCAAGGTTGGTCCCTGTTATAGAGGGCCCTTTGGCTCTAGGTGCCAAAGAAGTTTGGCTGGGGGGATGCCTCAACAAAAAGAAAACCCCAGTCCCTCTCTTGAGAAAGATGCAACATCCCACAAGCTATTCTATCCTGGGGGCTGCTAGACATCGCGTGGAGACTGCCTCTGGAGATTTTTCAGCAACTCAAAGGACAAACTGTAGAGGGGGTTCTGGTGGTTTACACTGTAGTGGGCTTGCGGGTGATGTGGGTGGGCTTCAAGACAGTAACAAGTCTCAAACCCCATAGTTGATAAAAGCCCCCCCCCATTCGCTTAGAGCTCCCCCCAGCTTGTGCACCCTATTTGGTAGTGCTCACTGATGTCCCTCCCTTCAGGCATAAGTGAGTCCACTGTTCAATTAAAGAATAAGACCTGCCATCGGCTGAGTAAAAACTGTGACTTTATTTGCAATATTTTGAGGATATCTTATTTGTTAGAAGAATTTATTGGGTTTGGCCCCGGGTAAAGGAAAGGAATGGAGACTGTGTAATTGTAAACTGCAGATACCTAGCTCTGGCCAAGAGGATCCTTTTGTCACAACGTCTGTCATTCCAGCTGAAGACTAAGATTGGTATGGTCCCTTTGTTTTTTTTTTATAACAACACCCAGCTGAGTGGTGAAATCTCAACTAGGGAATTTAACAGAGGCCAGGGTGGTTTGCAGCCAACTAGTATGGGTAATGACCTCCCTACCTACTCAGAGTTGGAGAGGGTGGATTGACGCCATGTGCAGAGACACATAGACGGAGAGATAGAATCTCCTCTCAATGCCTTGATTATGGAAGGTGGGGACAGTCCAAATTTGAAGTGTTGTCTCATCTTGTGGAACGTAGCAGGGTATGACTCTAAGCTCCTGGATAGTAATTGGCTAAACTTTGTGGCACATTATGATTTTATCTTACTCCAAGAGACCTGGTCGGACGGGTTGGCTGTGTGGGATGGTTTCCAAAGATTTACAGTCCCTGCCGTAAGGTCTAAAGGTAGTTTAGTCACCCTGATTCGATCCTCCAAAATAACAAGAGCCTATCATATTATGTGTAAACATCAGGGCATCAGGGCATCTTAATCACCTTGGTAGTCTTTTCTAACAATTTTAATGTTGTACTGGTAAATTTCTATAATGCTGTTTGGGACTCTGGTTGCCAAATTGATGTCCTTTTTTCTATCTTGCAGAAAATCAAGTATAGACTGGAGGTGCTTGGGCTGGCTTTCTGTGCTGTGGTGACAGGGGGCTTTAATGCTAAAGTTGGGAGCCATAATACTATGGAGACCCCGTTTGAACAGGAATATAGGATAAACTCAGCTGAGGGATTACCTGATGCGAGGGGTGGGGCCTTGATTAAAGGCCTAAAGAATTTGGTCCTTTTGAATTTCTGCGATTTGGGAGTGGTGGGTACACAGCAGGCCCCCACATTTGTAGGTAGGGGGGCTGTAACAACGATTGATGATATTTTTGTGTCCCCACACATAAGGGACATGGTAAGGGGCAGTGAAGTGGTGGTGCAGTATTTTAGTGACCACAATCCTTTTAGGATTTCTTTCAATTTTCCTGAGACGATGCGGAAGCTAGTGCGGGTGGGCCAGCCTTGGTGAGACCTAAAGATCAGGGTAGACGACTTGGCTGGAAGCAAGTTAACATTCAGCAAGTAACAGAGAGGGTAGTGGGGAAAACGTTAAATCTCATCTTAGGTACTCTATTGGCTGACTCTTCCAGCCCAGGGGAAGTCATGGATGCTATATCCAAAGTAAATAGGGATATCAAAGAAGGTATGACTACAGTCGTCCAGCCTCGGTGTAAGCAACAGGGTGGGTGGTTTAGGAAGCCCTGTTATGAGGCTAAGAAATTCCTGTGGAAGGCACTAAAAGAACAACCAAGAGATATAATTCTTGTAAGAGATGCGTGGGCACACTATACATCCGTCCTGAGGGCCAGGAAGCAACAACTTAAGGAGCAGTCCTGGGTTGAGTTGGAAAGAGCATCATTACTCAAAGACCCTGGCCTGTTCTGGAAGGTGGTTAACAGGGGCTTATTTGAGACGGGAACTTCTGAGGGTTTAGGATGTAATATTGCACCTGAGACGTGGGTGACCCATTTCTGTGAAATGTTCTCTGGGTGTCGTATAGGGGATTTAACAGGGAAATACTGCGGGACTGTCTGACCTGCGATCATGCTAAGGAAATTCCCTGGTTGGCTTGTGTAAGAAAGGTAGCCAGTGCTTTGGGACATTTAGACATCTTGGATGCACCAGAGGGTCTATCTACCACAGATAAAAAATAGGGTGAAGGAGAATTTCTTATAAATCTCAACAGCTAAAAAGGAGGAGGTGGAGTTAAGGAAAAAAAACAGTGAGGGATTTTATCATGATAAAGATTGGGGTGGGCCCAAAGACCTACCTCCTAGAGGTCAAAATGTATGGGAGAGGACCCTCATTACGCAATTCCGTTTGGGGGTAATTAGAGCAATTTGTGTTTCCCCTTAGGGCAGTTTGACCCAATCTCTATAATATTGTGTTCATGTGACGGTGTATCCCCACAGACCCTAATCCATTTTACTATGTTTTGTGAATTTTATGCACCTTTCAGGCAACAATACTTAGTCCCCTTTTTGAGGGAAAGGAGTTTTGTGCAATACCGCCCAGCTTTTATGTGGCTGAGTATGACCTCTGATGCGCTGGTCTGGCATGGGATTGATTCCTTTTTTAAGGGAGCTATAACCTGGTGGAACAATGTTAATTTTTAACTTTTTAAATTTTGGTTAGTGTTGGTTTTAAATTGTTGCTTTTTATGGAACCATTATTTTTTAGTATAGTGATTTTGTATGTAATCTTTTTTTCTTAACTGTTTTAATTTTTTTTTTAAACTGGGGATATTGAGGTTAGAGATTTTGTGATGTGTTGTGTATTTATATGTATTGATATGTTTTTATTGTTGTAAATTTTTAAACCGAATACAGTAATTATTGATATATTGACATTGGTTGTCAGTGGTGAGGATTGGACTTGCGCTTGCACAGTACCTTTGTGACTCATTTATTCTCCTGTTCTCTCAAACTAGTCATTTTTATTATGGATGAGCACAAAGTGCTCCGTCCATTCTGTAATCTCTCTTTGGGCTTGAAACCACGCCCATGCCATGTCAGTCACTTACATTGGTTCGTGGTCTTGCCTTTTAAAATCCGCTTTCTTTCATTTGTAAAAGGCATGCATACGTCATGCCTTTTCTGGTGTTTAGCCCACCTACACAGCACCGGTAAAGTACCAAAAACATACGAGGCTTGATGTTTTCGGCCTGGAGTCAAGACTACTTTATCTGATTATTTTCCACGCAGAGCGATTGTGCTACATTTTACATAGCGCAATCGCGCTGTTTTTTTTTGCTTTACAACACTAATAGCTCTAACTCAAACAAATGCGAGACACGCTGCATTGAAAATGCTCGTTTTTACTCCTGTGTTGTATACTTGCACTTTGGACTCTTGTCGTTTTATGCCAGTGTTGTGCTCTTAACAAAATTCAGCATCAAAGATTCCACTTCTCCTACTCACTAATGCTTTTGTGAATCACCCCGACTGTGTTGTCTGTTTAGAAGCACCAAATATAAACTTAATTGTGCAGCACACTGGACAGGCATAGTGTTGTACACGGTGTGTATGATGTTGCACATTCTTCTGTAGTAAACATTAATCGAATAGTGTAGTGCTCATGACAGAGTGCAGTGTTCAAAGCCTGTTTCCTGCTACAGTAACCACGTGATGCAAGCAAGCCACTGCACAAAAGCTGTCTGTGACTGACTGCAATAGATACACGTGCAGATGCGCCATCATTCCCATGTGTTCATATGTTCCCGAGGGTTGCCTCGGATTAATAAAATCTAAATAGAAAATAATGTAACATCAGGTATACAATATTGACGTTTTCGAGCCTGTTTAAAACTTCCGCATTTTACCATTTGTGGATCTTTGAACGGCGATGACATGTTGTAAGACGTCTAACTATTGAAATCAAAATATAAATGAAACTCATGAGATTTTTTTTCTTTGCAAAAATAATATTTTATTTTATTACATTCATCTAAAAATATTTGTTACTTTTCTCCATTCCAGTAAGAAAGCACAATTATGTTTGAAACGTTGTTCTCGAGTCAACGAGGACGTTTAAACTCTGACTCTATCCTCTCCACTCATCTTTAATTTAAAGGAAGTTTAAAACAAATGATGACGAGGATGCATGAGAGCTGCATTACAGGATGGACCTGCCTATGTACCCAAAGAGACAGTTGAACAAATGCATAAGAAATGGATGCAAGTGCGGCCAGCCCAGTGTCAACGTTCATTTTAAAGACAGCATAAGCATTTGCCACTTCTGTCCAAAGTATTAAAAACATAAGTTGTGCTGCAGTTTAAATACGTACTTTCGGCAGCATTTACTTACTTATAAGCAGATAACTGGCCACCGCTTGAATATCGTCTGAGCTCAAGGGATGCGTAGTGTCATTCTACTGGCGTTTTGTTGATCTGACATCTATTCTTCCACCTTGATTAAACCACGTCAAATGATGCACTTAGGGGTTTTATCCAATGGTCCAACATCCTGCAGCCCTAGTGATATCGTTGGGTAGCATAAGGTGAAAAAAAAATAATATATTAAAAAATAACACTCGCAACAACTTCTTGAAGCCACGCTGGTGTCCGCGCCAAGCGAATTTGCCCCTTCCTGACATTTTATGAAATTACAAGGAAAAACGTCAACAGCCTCTTAAATTTATGCATAAAAGAGTAGGGTACTTGTTACAAGTTGGGAACACCCCCAGGTGGAAAGTGTGCACATAGTACATACCATTTGCGGAGGATACCAAATTTACTTTTGTACAATTACTACCATTTTATAATGTGCACACTCCAGAATAAAGGAGAGGAAGTCACTTCCAGTTGTTGTTCTGGAGCGCGCAAACTCAGACAGTACGCTGTTTGCTGCACATTGTGTCCTAGGTTTTGCCTGTCGAAAGGTCGTGCAGACAGAATCCCAGGAATGCTCAATTGCTGCACGTGCAGAGATCTTAATCTGGTCACAATTTCCACCCACTCTCTCTGTGTCACACAGACACACACACGGCCAGACAACGGCTGTAATGGAGCATTGCACAAATGCACAGATGCATGCAAACCCCCAGCATCCCCCACATGCACAGATTCATGCATCTTCCCAGTACTCACTCATTTCATTATGTCCCTTCTTAGGAGACACATTACTTTATGAGCAGTTTAAAGAAGCAATAGGGTTAAACTCACCTGCAGTGTATGAACACCACGCACCACTCCTTGTCACCTACGATGTGTTCCACCTCCAGGAGGCCTGCACGGCTCAGCTTGTGATGAAGCTGAAATGAAGGTTTTACATTTATTAGCGCTTAAACGTAGTGCTGCAATAATCATGTGTGACTTTAACCGAACTAATAAAGATTGTACGGGGACAAAATGTGCCCTCAGAGTAGTTTGCCAACATTTATAAGCGTGCTTTATATAACGTGATGTATTAGAATTGCACTAATCCGACATAATCGTAAACGTGTGCTATGATTTGCTTGTTTGAAATGTTTTAGCTTAGCATTACTTTAGTGCAGGCTTCGGCCTAGTTGCCTGGTCTCACGGTTTAGATGCTCGTATTTTTCCAATGTGCTATTAAACGTGTATTTCTGCTTGAAGCTGTACTTTTCCACTGAGATCGTTCACATGCTTATCTTAAGGTTTCGTGCCAGCCTGGCATTTTTCTCTTTGCTCCAAGGTCAATCTGCAGGTGCGGACAATGGAAGCTCTGAAAATGAGTTAATTGGTATAAAATGTTGCAACTTGCGCACCCGTCTCCAAGGATAATGTATGCTTAAGTAAAAGCTTGAGAACTGTTGTTCTTGATTGGACAATTTGAAGCTAACCTATGAACCCTCCAATGGAAGACCCTACTGGATTTGAACTGTTGTCTATTTAAACCAGGTGCACGAGAAGAAAGTAGCCATTACCAGCCATTACCCGACATTGCACCCATTGCGCAATTTTGCAGCTATTATGGCCCACCTTGCTGCGACGCCATTTTGAGAGACTTTGATGCTTTCTCTAATCGAGAGAAAGAGACTTAAATGATTCTTACCCTAGAGACTTTAACTTTGATTTGTCCCTTTGCATGAAGTAGTAGTTTATTTTGCCGCTGTGAGGCAATTGCCCCGTCCACCCCTGCCCCTTTGCCCCGTCCAATGCTGATCGAGAAACGATACCTGTGAGACGAAGACTTCCTTGAATGCTGATCGAAATTGGTAAATATGAAAGGAAATTGTACAATTGCATTGTGTTTCTTTTAGGTAACCAACTGCTGATTTTTGATAAGAGCCCTAGTTAGGAGTTTTCTAAATTAATGTTGCTAAATTGTTTTTTGCATGAAGTCCCACATGCCGATGCTGATTTGAGGTTAGATGAGGATTCCTTTTGTCGCACGATGCAATTTGAGACCTTGTTATGCTGACTAAATGTATGCAATTAGCTCATTACAGATTATAGTTTTAGTGATTTGCATTGCTATTATCGAATGCCTTGTTATTCAAATGCTGCATAGATTGCACTTGTTTCGCCGTTATGGACAGCTACTAATGTTCATTTACGTTTATCATTTGGTGTTGAGACACATCTATATTGTGCTAGCTTTGTTAATATAGGGAAATAAATTCACTAACTTTGAATAAACTGGTGTGATTATTCCTGACTGAAAGGTCAGGGTTCGCCGAAATGTATTCTGGATTAATTGTTAAGTGTTATGTTGATCAGGGAATTGCTTATGTTCGTTATTGATTATTGATTTGATTAAATTGACTGGTTAAGGGTGGAGAGGGTCCCACTTAGCCAAAAGATTCATCGGCCCAAAGAGCGTCCAAAATACAGGTAAATTATTAGTACGGAACGCTCTATCACTTGCGAGCTGCAGCGTGGATCCTGCAGTTTTAATCTTGTGGGTGAGACCTTTGAGATCAGATTCTCCTGGGTGCTGGAATAGCTCAGAGTGAACACAAGTAACACTTTGAGTCTCCCGTGAATGGCTTCGAGTTAAACACCTTCTCTTTTAGTGGCTGAAAACATATACAGTTAAATAATGCATAATATCTCTTTTTCTTGCTCAAGCATACGAATATCAGTGAAATACAGATGATAGAATCTACATTTTAGCGAAGGTGCATCCTTCTTTCAAAGTCCCTGCATCCTGTGCTGTGTCTATAAGTTTTTTTTCTTTATAAGAGTTAGAGCTTTATAAATGTTCAAGACTGGTCTTTCTTTGTGCGAGATCGCGCAAAGCAGATATTTTGCTGAATGTCACAGCTCCATCAAAATACCAAAATGTAGCCACTAGTTATTTACCATAGAACTTTCCTCTAGTTGTCATTGTAATTATCTCTTCTTATGCACTATGCAAGGTGATGTCCTTTCCAATTTGGTATGTGGCATCATTTTATTTTGGCATCTGACATTTAGGTCCTCATTACGACCTTGGCGGTCTTTTCGCAAGACCGCTGAGGTACCGCCGTGCTGAAGACCGCCAGTGGTGGCGGTCTTCCATGCCGCCTATTATGACCGCTGGCAGCCCTCCGTCCTTGTCCGTACGGAAAGCCGCCAGCAGCCATACTGGCAGTCGGTGGGAAAGTGGAGGCTGCTCAACCTCCACCACCACGTCAACAGAACACCGGCCACAGAATCACGTCCCATGATTTGGTGTGGCGGTGTTCTGGTGACGGTGTGCTGGTGGCGGAGCTGCCCCCATGGATCCTGTCCCCTCCGGAGGACCAACGGACAAGGTAAGTTGATAGTCCGTTAGGGGAGGGGGTGGGGGGGTGTTGTCTGTTGTGTGCGTGCATGGAGGTGTACTTGGGAGTGTGTAGAGGGGGTGTGTGAGTTCGTGTATGCAAGCAGGGGGTGCTGTGTGTATGGGAAATGTGTGCGGGTCGGTCAGTGTGCATGTCTGGTTGTATTTGTTGTGGTGTATGTGTGCGTGTAGGGGTGCGTGTATGTGCATGTTGGGGGTGTGTGTGTGTAGCGGTGTGTATACGTGCATGTTGGGGGTGGAGGTGGGGAGGGGGGTTGTGCCACATTTGGGGGGTGGCAGGGGGGTGCGGGGTTTGGGGGGAGGACTCGTGGGGGTAGCAGGGGTGGGGGAGACCCCTATCAGTGCCAGGGAAGGAATTCCCTGGCACTGATAGTGCCTACCGCCATGGATCTCATGGCGGTTCCCAATCACCTGAAATCCATGGCGGTATGCAGGGTCCTGATACCGTTGGTGGTCTAGTGATGGCCGCCGGGCTGGAGACCGAAATCTCCAGCCCAGCGGTCATCACCGCCATGGAGGTCGGAATGGTGAAGTGGCGGATGACCATATTTTTTCCGCCAGCCTGTTTCCGTTCTTACCGCCGCTTTACCACCGACCGCCAGGGTCGTAATGAGGGCCTTATTTTTCCCCCATAATTTTTATAAGCTTTCATGCAGATAATATAAATAACCTGATCTGGGATAAGGTGTGGGTCCAATATAAAATACATCTGCACTCCAATTCATTTGGCCAATGTTAGAAATGGGGTCTTTGGTTGGCAGTCAGGTTACCCCCTCTCCAAGCAAGGACCCTCACTCTAGTCAGGGTAAAGGAGAATCACCCTCAGTTAACCGGCTCTCACCCCCTTGGTAGCTTGGCACAAGCAGGCATGCTTAACTTCAGAAGGCAGGTGTAAAATATTTGTACCAACACACACAGTAACCCAGTGAACCTACCACAAAAGGACACAACACAGGGTTAGAAACATAGGTAATATTTATCTAAACAAAACAAAACCAAAACAATAACAATCAGACATACACAAGTCAAGCTATGAATTTAAAAATAAAAGAGTCTTTCATCATTTAGAAAACAGTGAGAATGCTGTTATTGCACAAAAGTACCTGGGTAGCGTCAGAATAAAGCAGCATGGGCGAGTGTGCATTGAAAAAGGCTAGCAATGCTTCAATTTCTCTCTCGCAAGTGAGAACGTGCAATGTTCCTCTTCAAGTCGGGTCGGTGTGCGTCGTTCCTTCTCTCCTGCAAGAGAGCATTGCGTCGATCCCAGACGGCACCTCAGGTCCAGGCAGGCTTTGCGTTGATTTTCGATGCCCAGTGATGTTGCGTTGAAATCCAGTCGCATGGTGTCGAGAAACCGTGCTGCAAGGGGGCTTGCGTCGTTAATAGTAGCCTCTGTGGATGTTGTGCATTGTTTCTCCAGCCGTGTTGCAGGTGAAGTGTCGATCTTAGCCACGAGGCCGGCAGCACATTGTTTATCAGCCGCAAGGCGGTGCTGCATCAGACGTTTCCCTCCACGGCAGTCTTTGCGTGGATTGCTGTCCTTTTCTACCAGCTGCACCTTTCAAGGGCCCAGAGACAGCTTAGGGCACCACTTGGCAGGCAGGACTCTCAGCAGAAAGCCCAAGTGCTGGCAGAGAAAAGTCTTTGTTGTCCTTGAGACTTCAACAAATGTCCTCTCTCATGCAGAAGCAGATACTGCAGTCCAACCCAGCAGAGCACAGTTACAGGAAAAGGGGCAGTCCTCCTCCTCCAGCTTCTCCAGCTCTTCTCCCAGGCAGAGGTTACTCTTGATTCCAGAAGTAATCTGATTTTCAGGGGTTTTGGGTGCTCTTCTTATACCCCTTTGTGCCTTTGAAGTAGGCCTACTTCAAAGAGAAACCTCTGTTGCTTTCAAGATCCTGCCTTGCCCAGGCCAGGCCCCAGTCACACACAAGGGGGTTGGGGACTGTATTGTGTGAGGGCAGGCACAGCCCCTTCAGTTATAAGTGACCACTCCTCCCCTCCCCACAGTCCAGATGTCCCATCAGCATATGCAGGCTACACCCCAGCTCCCTTTGTGTCGCTGTCTAGAGGAAAGGTGCAAACAGCCCAACTGTCAAACTGACCCAGACAGGGAATCCACCGTCACTGAATGGTTTAAGCAAGAAAATGCTCACTTTCTAAAAGTGGCATTTTCAAACACACAACCTAAAAAACAACTTCACTAAAAGATGTATTTTTAAATTGTGAATTCAGAGACCCCAAACTCCATATGTCGATCTGCTCCCAAAGGGAATCTGCGATTTAATAACATTTAAAGGCAGTCCCCATGTTAACCCATGAGAGAGATAGGCCTTGCAACAGTAAAAAACAAATTTGACAGTATTTCACAGTTAGGACATGTAAAACACATAAATACATGCCCCACCTTTAACAATGCACCCTGCCCATGGGGCTACCTCAGGCCTATCTGAGGGGTGCCTTACATGTATAAAAAGGGAAGGTTTAGGCCTGGTTACACTTGCCAAGTCGAATTGGCAGTTCAAAACTGCACTCACGGACACTGCAGTGCAGGTCTGAGCCATGTTTACAGGGCTACTAATGTGGGTGGCACAACCAGTGTTGCAGGCACATTAGTAGCATTTGATTTACAGGCCCTGGGCACCTCTAGTGCACTTTACTAGGGACTTACTAGTAAATCAAAAAATGACAATCATGGATTAGCCAATGTACACATATAATTAATACAAGGAGCACTTAAAATTTAGCACTGGTCAGCAGTGGTAAAGTGTACTGAGCAAACCAAACGTCAAAAACAGAGTCCAGCACACAGAAGTAACCTGGGAAGTAGAGGCAAAAAGTTAGGGAAGACCATGCCAATGATGCCGAGTCTAACACGTGTCCCCCCAGCTGAAAGTGGAGAGCAACTACTCAACTTCCGGGCAGTTCTCATCACTAAGACTATCAGCATTGGTGTGGTCGGTGCCAGAGCGGTGTTCCACCATAAAGTCCATTCCCTGTAGGGAGATGGACCACCTCAACAATTTGGGATTCTCATCCCTCATCTGCATTAACCATCTGATGGGCCTGTGGTCTGTCTGAACCAGGAAGTGAGTCCCAAACAAGAAGGATCTTAGCTTCTTCAGTGCCCAGACCACAGCAAAAGCTTCATGCTTAATTGCACTCCACCTGCATTCCCTCTGAAATACCCTCCTGCTAATGGAGGCTACAGGTTGATCTAGGCCCTCTTCATTAAGCTGTGAGAGTACTGCTCCAATACCATGCTCTGAGGTTTCTGTTTGCACAACTAATTCCTTGAAATAGTCAAGTGCCTTCAGCACAGATGCTGTGCACATGCCAGCCTTCAGGGCATCAAAAGCTGTCTGGCAAGACTCAGTCCAGATCACATTTCTGGGCTGCTTTTCGGAAGTTAACTCAGTCAAGGGAGTAACAATTGTGCCATACCCCTTGACAAAAATCTCATAGTACCCAGTGAGACTTAAAATGGCTCTCACCTCAGGCTGTGTCTTGGGAAGTTCCCAAGCCAGAATTGTTTCAATTTTTGGCTGAAGGGGTGCCACCTGGCCACTCCTCAACTAGAATCCAAAGTACACCACAGAACCCTGCCCTATTTCGCACTTGCTCACCTTAATAGTGAGGCCTGCCTTCTGCAGGGCCTCCAATGCTTTACAGAGGTATTGCAAGTGTTCCTTCCATGTGGAACTGAATACAGCAATGTCATCCAGGTAGGCAGCACTGAAATCATCCAGTCTAACCAACACCTGGTTGTCCAACCTCTGAAAGGTGGCAGGGGTTTTCTTCATCCCAAACTGCATCACCCTAAACTGGTAGTGCCCATCTGGTGTAGAGAATGTAGAGAAGTTTTGGAGTGGCACTAGGAGTAGTAGCTACTGGGACCAAGACCAAAGGACTGGCCCAAGGGCTGCTAGAAAACTCAATAACCCCTAACGATAACATTTTAGAAACTTCATCCTTAATGTTAGCCCTCACCCTGCCAGTCACTCTGTAAACTTTATGTTTAACAGGAGGACTGTCAACAGTGTTCACGTCGTGTTTACACAACTGTGTGACCCCTGGGATCAGGGAGAAAAGAGAAGCAAGCTGACCCAACACCTGGCGAGAGTCCCTCTGCTGCTCTGGGGTCAGGGAGGGAGATTTTCACTCCCTCCACAAACCCATCCTTTTCTCCAGCAGACAGGAGGCCAGGAAGATGCTCACTCTCTTCCTCCACCCCATCATCTGTTGCTAGGAGCATGGTCAATTCAGTCCGCTCAAAGTGGGGTTTGAGCCGGTTCACATGCAGAACCCTCACGAGGTTCCTGGGAGTCTGCAAGTCCACCATATTAGTGACTTCACTCTTGCACTCCACCACCTCAAATGGCCAGTCCCCTTGTCCTGGAGCACCCTATGCTCCACTGGCGCCATCACCCACACTTTCTGACCAGGTTCAAACTCGACCAAAGTGGCATTCTGGTCATACCAGCGTTTCATGTCCTCCTGGCTTGCTTCCAGGTTCTTCTGTGCGAGACCCCTCGTGCGGGCAATCTGATTTCCAGCATGTAACTAAATACATCCTGTGGGGGTTTACTAGAGGCTTTCTCCAAAGCCTCCTTTACCAGACTCAAAGGTCCCCTGACAGGATGGCCATACAACATCTCAAAAGAACTAAATCCAAGCCCTTTGTGAAGCCCCCCCCTGTAGACGAACAGAAGGCATGGCAAGAGGACATCCCACCTACACCTCAAGGGCTCTGACAAGCCTATTATCATGCCCTTCAAGGTGCAGTTGAGTCTCTCACCCAGGCAATTGCTTTGGGGGTGGTAGGGAGTGGTGACCTTGTAGGTTACCCCACACTCCTGCCACAGCCTTCATATAAGTTGATATGACGTTGGTACCCCTATCGGACACCACTTTCTTGGGAAACCCCATGTGGGTAAAAACCCCCATCAATGCAGGGCCCACCGCAGGAGCAGTGATCGATGTCAGAAAAATGGCTTATAGGTACCGGGTGGCATAGTTCACCAAGACTAGGATAAACGTATTGCCCATGGCTCTTTTGGGATCCAGATGCCCCACAATGTCAATACCGTCCATTTCAAAGGGGGCACTAACCGCAGGGAATGGTTGGAGGGGAGCCTTGCATTTCCCCTAATCTTGCCACTTGCCTGACAAGTTGGGCAAGACCTACAATGAACATCAGAGTGCCTGCACATCTGAGGTCAATAGAAGTGGGTTACAAGCTGCTCAAAAGTCTTGTCCTGCCCCACATGACCAGCTAAAGGCACATCATAAGTCAGACCCAGTAAGAAGGCTCTGAAGCAATGGGGTACCACCAGCACACTGGCTGACCCAGGCTCAGGAACCTTAGGCTCGCTATATAGGAGGCCATCTTCCCAGTAAATCAAATCTGATCCAGGCTCCCTGCCAGATGCCTGGTCTGCAGCCTGCTGCCGCAAACCCTCCAGAGTAGGGCATGATTTCTGTGCCTAGCAGAATGCTTCCCTGGTGCCCCCCACTTCCTGCTGCCACTGTGAAAGTGCAGGGACCTCACCCAGTTCAGCCACCTATTCGCCTGTAGGCTCCACAGCCTCCCCCTCAGGTTCTGCCTTCTCCTGGACTGTGGGAACTTCTGAGACCGGTTTTCCATGCCTCTTGCCCTTCCTCCTTCTGGCAGACACCTGGGCCACTCTTTCAAGCTCCAGGGTCTCCTGATTACCCTGACCGGCTGCCATAGACCGGGTAGACACCCCCCCACCCAGGCAGACCCAACATTGCCAAGGGTAACCTGCGTTCCACCTCCTGCCAAGGGGAGTCTGTAGTATGCATAGGAATATGGAAGTCTTGGGAGTGGATTAGAATCATGTGATGTCAGGGCTGAGGTCATGAGAGAGAGCTTGGTGAGGAGAGGCAGGCAGTTGGATCTTGGCTGGATGGGACCTCCTGTTTACTGGAATAAAGCGTCCTTGTGAACTACGCGCCTTTTACATCTTTATTTCACCTGGAAAGACATCCTGATCTACCTGAGTCCTCCAGGTCATTGCCAAGCAAACAATCTACAGGCATGGTTGGACTCACAGCTACCTTCAAGGAACCTGAGACACCTCCATTCAAAGGGAACATGCGCCACTCTGCACAGGTGGTCTGAGTTGTCCACTGTAACTACTTGGTGAAGTACACAGGGGATTTATCTGCTCTTCAGACACCAGGTAACTCCTCACTGTCGTCACACTGGCACCTGTGTCTCTCAGAGCCTCCACCCTCTGTCCATTGACGGTCACCCACCGCCTCTACTTCTTAATGTTCTCAGGCATGAGGGTCCTTTGACCATCTCACTGTCCCCTAGTGAGAAAAAGGTCATCTCAGCTGGCTCTCACCCACCTGGAACCAACTCCTCCCCAAGAGCTACACTGGCCAACCCCTGAGACTGAGCACCAGTGGTTGCCTGTGTCCCCTTGTGACATTTGGGGGTCCCCTTTTATGTAACCTACCTGATCACATGCAAAGCACTTGCGGGTACCCTTCTCTGCAGGTTTCCCTGTAGAGATCCATAGATTCTTTTCTACTGGGGGCTGGGAATCCTTACCCCTGGAGTTAGTTTGGGGCTCTTTAGTGAACTTCCCCTGTTTACCCAATTTTTCTGATGGGGACCCTGTCCACCCTTGGCATGGTCTCCCCATACCTCCTCTGGACCCCAGTGCTCTCCCACCTGTCCGCTTCCTTCACAACCTTCCTGTGGTCAGTCAGCTAACTGTCAATTAGGTACTGACGTAGCTCTGGAGAACAAAGACTGGACAAATGCTCCCAAGCGACCAAATTGTACAGCCCCTCATATGTGGTCACCTTGCTGCCCTTGACCTGCAAAAAGAGTCAACACTTTCAAACCATGTTTGGGATTGCTTTGTTTTGTAAGACCTACACGTATCTATTTACTGCTCAAGGGTGAGACCATATCTTGTGAGTAGGGCATCACTCATGATGGAGTAGGTGAGCCCTTGAGGATCCCTTAAGGATGTCAGAGTGTCCCTCCCTTCTACCTCAAAGTGCTTCCACAGACCCGCCCCCCAATATACTTCAGGGATCATGTTCATGTGGAGAGCCAACTCATACCACTTAAACTACAGATAGATGTCATCCTCCCTCTTATAATCTTTTACCAAGTCCTTTGGAATGAGCACCCTCCTTTCAGGCGGCACTGAGGTACTGCTGCCACCATCTCTGCTAGACTGGCTCCTCTGATCTAGTTCCCTCAAACTAAGCTCATGAGCCAGGAGCAGCTTCTTCTCTTCCATGGCCTGTCTCCTCTCCTCCATTTCCCTCCTCATAGTCATCCTCAACTTCTCTAAATCCAACTGGTGAGCCCTCTCTGCCTGTCTGTCCTGCAACTCTTCAGGAGTCAGATCCTTGGATGACGCACCGCTACCTGTCCTGGACGCCCTCCCCTCAGGTATAACAGGCACATTCACTACACCATTGTGAACACTCTACACCTCCTCACCCTCCTCCTCCTCTGTGTGCCCCTCAGCCTTGTTGGCTGTCGCCCAGGCCCTCAGTGCCTTTTGCACCTCCTCCTTCTGGTGGAGCTCTTTATGGGACAGGCAAGATCCTTACAAAACTGCTTCAGTTGAACCACTGTATACTTCTCCAGTTTCTCCAACTCAAAAACAGCTTTATCAGACACAGCTGATGCATCCCCAGGGTGAGATATGATGGCAAGGTTCCCAAGAGAAGTTAAAAAAAAAAGATCACAGAAAATATGAAAGCAGGAAAAAGGTCCAAAAAGAGAAAAATCTAAAATCACAAAGAAAAGTAGTATGCGGTCACGTAATGGTCTGCACTGAAAACAGCAGTGTGCAATTAATCACTGTGGTCCTCATTACAACATTGGCGGTAAAAGCCGCTTACCGCCGTGCAGAAGACCGCCAACACACCACTGTGGCCGCGGAATTCCGCCACAGCTATTATTATGACCCACAGCACGGAATCCGCCAAAACTCAGACACCAACACAAGTCCGCCATACCAAAGGTCAGTGATAAACTGGCAAAAACAAAACCTCCACCGTCATGCCAACAGAAATACGCCCACACTATCACGACACACGAATTCATGCAGCGGTCTTTCAACCGTGGCATTCCATTGGTGCTACACACCGCTGCGCTCAAAATACACACACGTTTACAAAACACAGCCACATTGGACAATTCCAAATACACACACCTGATACACATACACACACCACTCCCACACACCCAATACAATATAAAACACACACCCACAAACCCCTACGACAAAAACACCGAAAGAAGGCCAGAGAGAGACACTACAAACTACTTCCAAGCATCCACAGGCAACCAGACCATCACGCACATAACTTCCACGCCCCTTACACAACACAGCAATGCATATCAGCACACTTATCACCACACACACCACCCCACACATCACCCACACCACCCCACGGCATGGCAAAGACACCCCAGGTTCTCGGAGGAGGAGCTCAGGGTCATGGTGGAGGAAATCGTCCGGGTAGAGCCACAGCTATTCGGATCACAGGTGCAGCACACTTCCATTGCTAGGAAGATGGAGCTATGCGAAGAATAGTGGACAGGGTCAACGCAGTGGGACAGCACCCAAGAAATAGGGATGACATCAGGAAGAGGTGGAAGGACCTACGGGGGAAGGTGTGTTCTGTGGTCTCAAGACACCACCTTGCGGTAGAGCGGACTGGCGGCGGACCCCCACCTCCTCCCCCACAACTAACAACATGGGAGCAGCAGGTCTTGGCGATTCTGCATCCTGAGGGCCTCGCAGGAGTAGATGGAGGAATGGACTCTGGTAAGTCAAAGCTTTACTATTACATGCCCCCCCTACCTGCATGCCATCACATACCCCCACCCTCACCCTCACCCCCATCACTCCAACTCCTCACAAATGTTCCAACAACACAAACCACACATCCCAACACCAGGCCCTGCATGCAACATCAAAGCATGGACACCCATCACCAAAGCATGGCCACTGCACATACCCATACACCCCCCTAAACCATCATCACACAAGGTTCCACACAGGAATGCAAGCATTGGGGTACACAGTCACCCACCCATTGCACACCATGGCATACACAGATGTAATAAACATCCTTTTATACCCCTGCAGGACCCCTACCCAACGTCACCGGACAGGAGGGTCCACACATGTCCACACCACCAACAGAAGAGGCCCACAGTGATGACAGCAGTTCTGTCCAACTGGATCTAGATGACCAGCCCGGCCCATCGGGGACCTCGGGACAGTCGGTTCCCATCACACAGTCACAGGCCACTACCGAGCTTCCCCCCTCTGGAAACACCAGCACAGCACCCGCCCAGCGGCACATACCTCTGTCCCCAGGATACGTCAATCAGCAGTGTGTCCACCACTACAGGGAACCCAGGCTAACCCACCACCCCAACAACAACAGGGACCTGGGGGCAGTGGTAGTTGGCACACGGTCCAGGGGACGGAGGACCAGGAACACAGGGAAAATGGGAGGGCTGCTGTGGGACAGGGGGAGGACAGGCCCAGGGAACCCACTCTCCACGAGGCCCTCTCCTCCATCATGGGAGCCTACCACCACTCCCAGGAGACAATGGCAACAGTACTGGCCAAGTTTCAGGAGACCCAGCATCTGCAGGAGGAACAGTATTTGGGCTTCAGGGAGGAACTCAGAACCATCAATTCCACCCTGGGCACCATCGTAGGGGTGCTGAAGGAAGTACTCAACACCAGGAGGGACACTGTGGCACAACAAGGGGCCCCTGACCCTAGCCAGGAGGATGAACTGCCCACCACCTCCGCCGGCGCTAGTGGACAGGAGGCACCGCCACAGGACCACCACACCACCACACCAGCACCCCACCCCCTGCAAAGGGAGAACCACCCCGCAAACGGTCCTTGAGATCCAGGACAAAGACAGAGAATGATGCCAAGACCCCCGCCAAGAAATGAGACCGCCCTGAATGTCATCCTTTTGTCCCACCTTGTCACCCTGTCCATCCTCAAACTGCCCCAGCCCCACTTCCTATGCCCATTTGGGCAATGCACCTGTGAGACTAATAGACTGGACTCTGCCATGGACATTCCTCCACCACCCCCCCTCACCATTTTACAACCCCCTCCAATATTGAGCACTTAAATAAACACCCTTGAAGCACAAAACAATCTGGAGTCAGTCTGTGATTTTTAAATAGTGTATTAGCAATTACAGTGACAAAATGCTCTTTCTATTGTAATGTCAACATACCTATGTCACACAGCTCTAGTCCATGAGGAAACAAAGCAGATGTCACACAGTGGGACCCACATCTGTGAAATCGTAAGGGAAAGTGACAACTCAGTGACCATACACTGGGTGAAAACGACAGACAGTAGAGAGGTAGTAGTGTTAAAGTACATGTAGTAGGCAGGTTTATATTCTTACCTGTGTCTCACTGGAAATATTGCAGGATCACCGAGTTCCTGTTGTCCATGTCCTCTTCTTCAGCTTCCTTGTCTTCACTGTCCACAGGCTCCACAGCTGCAACAATATTGCCATCTGGACCATCCTCCTGCAGAAAAGGCACCTGTCGTCACAAAGCTAGTAGTGAAGCATACAGCAGGCCATGATGATCTGGCACACCTTCTTTGGTGAGTAGAATAGGGATCGACCTGTATTATGGAGGCACCTGAACCTGGCCTTTAGGAGGCCGAAGGTCCGTTCGATAATCCACTGAGTTCGCCCATGGGCCTCATTGTAGCGTTCCTCTGCCCTTGTCCTGGGATTCCTCACTGGGGTCAGTAGCCATGACAGGTTGGGGTAACCAGAGTCACCTGCAAATGGCGAGGGACAACTGTTAGACACACACTAACCTGTAGGGATAACCCTAGACCCAGACAACCATTCCCACTGTCTTGCTTCCAGGTGCTCACCTAATAGCCACACACGGTGCCTCTGCAGTTGCCCCATCACATAAGGGATGCTGCTATTCCGCAGGATGTAGGCGTCATGCACTGAGCCAGGGAACTTGGCATTCACATGGGAGATGTACTGGTCTGCCAAACACACCATCTGCATATTCATGGAATGATAACTCTCCCGGTTTCTGTACACCTGTTCACTTCTGCGGGAGGGGGACCAAAGCCACATGGGTCCCATCAATGGCACCTATGATGTTGGGGATATGTCCCAGGGCATAGAAATCACCTTTCACTGTAGGCAAATCCTACACCTGAGGGAAAACGATGTAGCTCCGCATATGTTTCAGCAGTGCAGACAACACTCTGGACAACACGTTGGAAAACATAGGCTGGGACATCCCTGATGCTATGGCCACTGTTGTTTGAAATGACCCACTTGCAAGGAAATGGAGCACTGACAGCACCTGCACTTGAGGGGGATTCCTGTGGGATGGCGGATAGCTGACATCAGGTCTGGCTCCAGTTCCTGGATACTGGCATGGTCAAGCCTGTATGTGATGATCACATGTCTTTCCTCCATTGTCGACAAGTCCACCAGCGGTACACCGGAGGATGCCGCCATCTCCTCACATGTCCCAGCAGACGGTGCCAATGAAGGACAAAAGCGAGCACAGAGTCAACCAACTCAGATGTACGTACCCACAGTTTACACAGAACATGAATCCTAATCCGAAACGTGGCCTGTATGTGTGTTGAGTCTAGGCCTAGGTATGTGTTACGCAGTTAAAAATTAAGCCATGTGGGCCCCTGAAATGGCGGCTGCCTGAACTCTAAAGTGGGACAATGGGATGTGAGGTAACTGCGCTGGCGTTGTACACCATCGCGGTAGGCGCTCGAAGACCGCCGCGCAATGTTGCATTGGTTAACATTGGACCCTATGGGTCCCAGGAGCCA
Organism: Pleurodeles waltl; assembly: GCF_031143425.1. NCBI lineage: Eukaryota > Metazoa > Chordata > Amphibia > Caudata > Salamandridae > Pleurodeles > Pleurodeles waltl. The sequence goes on from NC_090442.1 coordinate 116,802,061, forward strand.
ATGACGATGTACGCCGGCGGTGGGTACCCACCGCCGCAGACGTGACCGACATTTTCTATCAGTTCAATCACTCGATACCTGATCTTTGACAGGAGAGGACCTACACTGCTAGTGCTGCTGTGACCTTGGTCTGGAAGAGACAAAGGCTCGAGTGTCTGGGGAAAGGGCCCCTGCCTTCACATCGGAGGAGTTGGAGAAACACTTGGACGGGGTCCTCCCCCAGTACACGCTACTCTACGGTCCTCCAGACAAACAGGTAAGTACACTGGGAGCATGCTGGATGGCCTTTGCCTGTGTGGAGTGGGATGGATGTAAGATGGGGGGGGAGATTGCGGCGTGCATGAAACTACGGTGAGTGCATGTGCCACATGGCAAGGGTAGGGATGGAGGCCAATGACTGTGATGGTGCAGTTGGTAATAAGTTTATCTTCCCCCTCTACAATTCATGTAGGTCAGCGCCCACCAGAAAAAAGATATTTGGCGTGCCATCGCCAAGGACGTCTGGACCCTGGTGGTCTACCACGGACGGAGCACCCACTGCGGGAAAATATGGGAGGACATTCGCCGCTGGAGCAAGAAGACGGCGGAGGCTCAGCTGGGGATGGCCTCCCAACGTGGGAGGGGTGCCCGTCGCACCATGACCCCCCTGATGTTCAGGATCCTGGCAGTGGTGTACCCTAAGTTGGATGGGCGTTTGATGGCATCACAGCACTCACAAGGGGGTGAGTACACTCTCATCCTGCTGATTTTGCACGCAGTGGAAGTGTCTGGGTGGGGGAAGTGGGCTGTGGGTTTCCCTAGGCCAGGGCGAGTTTAGTAGGCAAGGTCCCTCCGTAAGGCAGGCCATGTGCCACCCCACCCCACCTCTGTAGAGTGCCAAGTACACCTAGTCATGCCCCTGTGTCATCCATGTGTGCAGATGTCGTCCATAGCCTTGTAGGCCATTTCCCAGGGATTGAACAGTGGAGCCCAAGAGCGCGGCGTAGTGCAGGGGGCTTCTGTATCTGTCGTGTCCGCCAGAGGTAGCAGTAATGCATGCACTCAACATGTCTTTCTTCTGTCGTGCCCCCCCTTTTTGTGGTCTTCCTGTTCTTGTGTGCATTAGCATCATCAGGCGGAGGAGCAGTGGCACTGGAGCACGAAGGAGCTTCATCCCAAAAGGCCCTGTAGGGCGACACTACGGACTCAGGGTTTACCAGTGGGGCGGAGGGCGAGGGGAGCTCCACGGTGGGGACAGGAGCTGACACCAGTGACACAGACTCGTCCTCTGATGGTAGCTCTCTTGTGGTGGTGGCAACATCTGTGCCCCCGCATCTACAGGTATAGCCGCCACCCCCCTACCAGCACCGCCCTCCCAGCAGCCCCTCAGCCTTTGCCCCGTGCCCGCTCACCAAGGAGGGTGGGCATCACCTTCGCCCTAGGCACCTCAGGCCCTGCCCCAGTCACCCTTGCTGTCCTCAGTGAGGAGGCCATTGACCTCCTCAGGTCCCTCACTGTTGGGCAGTCTACCATTTTGAATGCCATCCAGGGTGTAGAAAGGCAGTTGCAACAAACCAATGCATTCCTGGAGGGCATTCATTCTGGTCAGGCGGCCCTTCAGCGAGCTTTTCAGACTCTGGCCTCAGCACTGATGGCAGCCATTGTCCCCGTCACTAGCCTCCTCCCTCCAACTTCCTCCACCCCGACCCAATCCCCTGTATCCCAGCCTATCCTAAGCACACCTTCAGACCAGCCTGCACACACGTCAACAAACAAGGGAAGCTCAGGCAAACATAAGCACCAAACATCCCACAGGCACTCACGCAAGCATCACATACATGCAGACACACCAACATCCACTGCCTCCACTTTGTCTCCCTCCTCCCTCCCAGTCTCGTCTCCACTCATACCTGCATGCACTACATCTACAGCCACTACTGCCATCACCCGCACACACACCCCGCTCACGTGCAGTCACCACCTCCACTACCATTCCCACGTCCACTGTGTTCTCTCCCAGTGCGCCTGTGACGCCACCACCCAAGATACACAAATGCAGGCACACACCCACCCAACAGCCATCCACCTCACGACAGCCTCCAGCGCATGCACCTGCACCCAAAGTCACCAAACGAACACCTCCTACAACCACAACCTCTTCCTCCACTCCCAAACCCCCTCCAGCTACCCGCCCAGTGATTCCCAAAAACTTTTCCGGTCTAACCTAGACCTCTTTCCCACCCCTCCCTCACCCCGTCCATCTCCTAGGGCCCGACTCTCCAGGTCCCAACCTAGCACCTCAGCCACAACATCTCCGGGACCAGTGGTGCTTGTAGTCACCGGAATCTGGAGTGCACTGGCCACCAGGGCAGCCAGTGTGGCACGGAGCCACAGCACAGACAGTCCCCCGCCTGTCAAGCATCAAAAGTTGGCCAGTGCCCAGCGGGTGAGGGGGAAGACTCCAGCCACCAAAGCCGCTCCCAGGGGTCCCGGTGGGAGTGTGGAGTCAGCTGCGACACCTTCCAAGGTGGGGAAGGGCCACAAAAAACCCGACAAGTCTGGGAAGAGCAGCACAGCGGAGGAGACCACCATCATCCCCGCTGCCCAGGAGGCCATGCCATCATTCCTGCTGCCCAGGAGGCCACTGCCAGCACAAGCCCTGCTGGGCTAGAGGACCGCCAGCACAAGCCCAGCTGGGCTAGAGAGGACCGTCAGCACAAGCCCAGCTGGGACAGAGAGGACCACCAGCACAAGCCCCGCTGGGCTAGAGAGGACCGCCAGCACAAGCCCCGCTGGGCTAGAGAGGACCGCCAGCACAAGCCCCGCTGGGACAGAGAGGACCGCCAGCACAACCCCTGCTGGGGCAGAGAGGACCATCAGCACAAGCCCCGCTGGGACAGAGAGGACCGCCAGCAGCTGAGTCACTGCAAAGGAGCCCGCCGACTCACTGCTGAACAGGGCACCGCCGCCTCAAGCACCGCTGAACAGGGCACCGCCACTACAAGCGCCGCAAAACAGGGCACTGCCGCTACAAGCACCGCTGAATAGGGCACCACCGCCTCAAGCACCGCTGAACAGGGCACCGCCACCTCAAGCACCGCTGAAAAGGGCACTGCCGCTCCAAGCACCGCTGAACAGGGCACCGCGCCTCAAGCACCGATGAACAGGGCACCGCTGGCCCATGAGCGGCAAGGGCACTGACGCTACTGAGTCCGTAACAAGCAGGATGAAGCACTCTGGACACCATGCCCCCTCCAGAACCAGTGGAGACTGTCATCCACTACCTCTGTCCTTAGCAGGATGAAGCACTCTGGGCACCCTGCCCCCTCCAGAACCAGTGGAGACTGCCATCCACTACCTCTGTCCTTAGCAGGGTGAAGCACTCTAGGCACCATGCCGCCTCCAGAACCAGTGGAGACTGTCATCCACTAACTCTGTCCTTAGCAGGATGAAGCACTCTGGGCACCATGCCCCCTCCAGAACCAGTGGAGACTGTCATCCACTTGAGAGACTGTGGCTTTGCACTCCCCAGGATGGAACAGTGGGCAACCCACCCACTGTAGAGACTTGAGAGACTGTGGCTTTGCACTCCCCAGGATGGAACAGTGGGCAACCCACCCACTGTATAGACTTGAGAGACTGTGGCTTTGCAATACAAAGGATTGAACAGTGGGCATGTGGCCCTCTCGTGGATTTGGCGTTGTGCACTCAACAGGCTGAGGTGTCCCCCTTTCCCTCCCTCTGAGGTGCCTGTTTTCTTGCTCTCTGATGCCCCTGCAGTGTTCTCTCCGTCATGGTCGGGGATCTTGTGTGAGCCTCACCCATACCGTGTGGGCCCAGTGTTCCACGGACTTCATTGGAGCACTACCTGGACTACTAAGCTTGGTGTATATTTTGTGTATGTTGTATATATATTTTTGCGTACTTGATTTTAATATATTACAATGGTTACACTAATTTCCCTTTGTCTTTGCATTCTTCAGGGTTGGGGGGTGTAACTATAATGTATCAATATGTATTAGTGTGTGTGTTGTAGTGGGTGAGGGTGGGGGTGGGGTTGTTGCGTGTTGCATGTGTATGTCCCTGTTTTTTCCCTCCCCCCCCCTGTGTCGTAGGTGCAGTACTCACCGTTGTCTTCGCCGCCAGCGTTCATGGTCCTGGTAGAGGAAGATGAGGGCTGGCAGGATGTGCAGCTCGGGTTCCACAGTGTCCGGATTCCTCGTGGGGTGTGTAGAGGTGAGCGTTTACCCTTTGAGATCCTGTTTCCGCCATTTTTTTGTCTGCGGTGAATCCGCCCTGGAAAAGGTGGTGGATTGGTAAGTTGTGATACTGTGGGTGGTACTTTGTCTTCTGCCTGTCTGTTGGCGGTGACCGCCAAGCTGTTTGATTGTACCGCCGTGGCGGTCAGAGTGTTAAAGTGGCTGTCTTTGTTGGCGATTTCCGCCACAGTCGTAATTCCAATTTTTTTACCCCCGGCCTGTTGGCGGTTTTACCGCCGCTTTAACACCGTCCACCAGGGTTGTAATGAGGGCCTATATGTCAAGTACAAATACAAGTCCAATCCCAACCGCTGATCACCAATGTTAGAAATGGGGTCTCTGGATGGCAGTCAGTTTGCACTCTGTCCAAGCAGGGTCCCTCACTCTAGTCAGGGTAAATGAGAAACACACCTGGTTAACCCCGGCTCACCCTCCTTGGTAGCTTGGCATGAGCAGAAAGGCTTAACCCTAGAGGTAATGTGTAAAGTATTTGTACCAACACAAACAGTAATACAGTTAAAACACTACAAAATAGACACAACACCAGTTTAAAAAAGTAGGTAATATTTATCTAAATCAATCAAGACCAAAACAACAAAAATCCAAGAAACACAAGTGAAGATATGAATTTTCAAAAGAAGGGTCTTAATCCATAGAAATCAATGGAAACGTTGTTATTACACACCAGTACCTGGTTTGCGACAAAAATAAAGATGCACGAGCGACCTCTGCTGGTCCAACCCTTTCCACATAATTATCACCTATCTGAACTCAGGCACCACAACAGCCACCTGCAGCAGCCACATCCTCAACCTTTGAGGCGGACATGAGGAGGGACATGGAAGCCATAATGGCAAGGTTGGACCAACTTGAGAAGGACAATGCCAGAAACTACAAGTTGTTGAAGTTTTGCAAGAAACAGCCAAAGAAGATGTAAACATGTAATTGCACAGCCTTGCAGTTCCTTCTTTTCTCCAAGTTTTAATTGTTATCATTTTTAGTGGATTTTAGGAGGGTAGTGATAGGTTAGTTATATAGATTAGGTTAGTTTATTTTTAAAAACCCATTATAAGAATATATATATTAAGTTAGTATATGATTAGCCTTAGTTTATGTTATCCTACTCGTATCTTGTCTCTTAAGGGGCTGGAGGGTGAGAAAGTTTAGTGTGGTGTTAAAAATTTAAGAAACGTTTAGATTAGGATAGATAGCTGTAGGGTTACGTTTAGATAAGTTATTATAGATTAGTTTAGTGAAAGGTAGTGTCTAGGTTAGTGTAGGAAAGTAGCCTCTATCTAGCTTGGTTACCCCCACTTTTAGCCTGTTTGTCAGTGTGTTTTACTATTTTGTCAGTGTGTTTGACTGTATCTACTGGGATCCTGCTACCTAGGACCCCAGTAGTTATGCTCTCTCCCTTACATTATGGTTGTTGCTTACTGGTAACCCAGTATTTCACCCACAATTGACATACTGGGGCCCCCTTATAAGACCCCATTGTATGAAAGTACCATCTTGCCTGGCATGTTACCCCCATTTTTACTTGTGTGTCAGTTTGTTTTTGCCTGTGTCACTGGTATCCTGCTAGTCAGGACCCCAGTACTCATAGTTTGTGGCCTAGATGTGTTCCCTGTGTGGTGCCTAACTGTGTCACTGAGGCTCTGTTAACCAGAACCTTAGAGCTTATGCTCTCGCTGTCTTTTAAATTGTCACTGTAGGCTAGTGACCATTTTTACCAAATCAGATTGGCACACTGGAACACCCTTATAATTCCTTAGAATATGGTACCTACGTACCCAGGGTATTGGGGTTCCAGGAGATCCCTATGGGCTGCAGCATTTCTTTTGCCACCCATAGGGAGCTCAGACCAATATTCCACAGGACGGCCACTGCAGCCTGAGTGAAGTAACGTCCACATTATTTCACAGTCATTTTACACTGCACTTAAGTAACTTGTAAGTCACCTAACTGTCTAACCATCACCTAGTGAAGGTTAGGTGCAAAGTTACTAAGTGTGAGGGCACCCTGGCACTAGCCAAGGTGCCTCTACATTGTTCAGGGCAATTTCCCCAGACTTTGTGAGTGCGGGGACACTCACAAAGTTTCTGGTGCGAAACTGGACAAAGGAAAGGAGAGTGACCATTCCCCTGTCCATCACCACCCCAGGGGTGGTGTCCAGAGCTCCTACAGTATGTCCCAGACCTCTACCATCTTGAATGCAGAGGTGTGAGGCCTCTAAGTGGCCAGTGCCAGCAGGTGACGTCAGAGACCCCTCTTGATAGGTGCTTACCTGGTTAGGTGGCCAATCCTCCTCTGAGGGCTATTTAGGGTCTCTCCTGTGGGTTTCTCTTCAGATAACGAATGCAAGAGTTCATCAGAGTTCCTCTGCATCTCTCTCTTCAACTTCTACCAAGGATCGACCGCTGACTGCTCCAGGACACCTGCAAAACCGCAACAAATTAGCAAGACGACTACCAGCAACATTGTAGCACCTAATCCTGCTAGCTTTCTCAACTGTTTCCTGGTGGTGCATGCTCGGAGGGCTGTCTGCCTTCACCCTGCCCTGGAAGCCAAGAAGTAATCTCCCATGGGTCGACGGAATCTTACCCCTGCTAACGCAGGCACCAAACTTCTGCATTACCGGTACTCTGGGTCCCCTCTCATCTTGATGAGCGTGGTCCCTGGAACACAGGACCTAGATCCAAGTGACCCTGACAGTCCAGTAGTCCTTCTGTCCAAATTTGGTGTAGGTAAGTCCTTGCATCCCCACGACAGACATTAATCCTGTGTACTGTGTGAAGTGAAGCTGCTAGGGCTTCTTTGCACTTTTGCAAGAAATCCTTCATGCACAGCATAGCCCAGGTCCCCAGCACTCCACCCTGCATTTCTCAACTCACTGAGTTGACCATCGGCTTCGTGGGACCCTCTTTTGTTGTGTTGAGATGACCGCCATGCTCAGATTTCTTGAATGCCTGTTCAAGTACTTCTGTGGGTGCTGCCTGCTTCTTTGTGGGCTGTCTGTGTTGCTGTCCACCCCCTCTGTCTCCTCCATGAAAGCCGGCAGGATTAGGCGCTACAATGTTGCTGGTAGTCTTCTTGCTACTTTGTTGCTGTTTTGCAGGCGTCCTGGAGCAGTCAGCGGTCGATCCTTGACAGAAGTCGAAGAAGGAAATGCAGAGGAACTCTGGTGAGCTTTTGCATTTGTTTTCTGAAGACAAACCCACAGGAGAGACCCTAAATAGCCCTCAGAGGAGGATTGGCCACCTAACCAGGTAAGCACCTATCAGGAGGGGCCTCTGACGGTACCTGCTGGCACTGGCCACTCAGGGGCCTCCACTGTGCCCTCACACCTCTGCATTCAAGATGGCAGAGGTCTCGGACACACTGGAGGAGCTCTGGGAACCACCCCTGGTGTAAACTGTAAACTTTGCACTTCTATAGCGCACAACTCACCCATTAGGGTCTCAAGGCACTGTACTCATACCGCTATGGAACCCCTCCTGGCTTTTGACTGTGAGGTGCCCACTCCTGGGCACCCCCAGGGTGAAGCCAGGCGTCCAAGTGCTGTTGGTACTGTTGTGGAGATTAAGGAAGCTATTGCCCAGAGTTGCAGAGTGGGACTCATTAATTAGATTAGGCACCGAGGCGAGAATTATCTGGTCCAAGGGAATTGAGCCCAAGACCTGCCGAAGCGGGACTTGAACCCTGGTCTTGAGCCAGATCTCTGCTTCAGGGTCTGCCGCTCTAACCATTGTGCCACACTTCTCCACTGTGTGGTGATGAACAGGGGAGTGGTCACTCCCCTTTCCTTTGTCCAGTTTCGCGCCAGAGCAGGTGCTAGGGGATCCCTGAACCGGTGTAGACTGGCTTATGCAAGGAGGACACCATTTGTGCCCTTCAAAGCATTTCCAGAGTCTGGGGGAGGCTACTCCCCCAGCCCTTAACACCTATTTCCAAAGGGAGAGGGTGTAACACCCTCTCTCAGTGGAAATCCTTTGTTCTGCCTTCCTGGGAATGGGCTGCCCAGTCCCCAGGAGGACAGAAGCCTGTCTGTGTGTTGGCAGCAGCAGTAGCTGTAGTGAAAACCCCAGAGAGCTAGTTTGGCAGTACCCGTGGTCCATGCTGGATCCCCTGGGATGCATGGGATTGGCACCCCAATACCAGATTTGGCATGGGGGGACAATTCTATGATCTTAGACATGTTACTAGGCCATATTCGGAGTTACCATTGTGAAGCTACATATAGTTATTGACCTATATGTAGTGCAAGCATGTAATGGTGTCCCCACACTCACAAAGTCCGGGGAAATTGCCCTGAACAATGTGGGGGCACCTTGGCTAGTGCCAGGGTGCCCTCACACTTAGTAACTTTGCACCTAACCTTCACCAAGTGAGAGTTAGACATATAGGTGACTTATAAGTTACTTAAGTGCAGTGTAAAATGGCTATGAAATAATGTGGATGCTATTTCACTCAGGCTGCAGTGGCAGTCCTGTGTAAGAATTGTCTGAGCTCCCTATGGATGGCAAAAGAAATGCTGCAGCCCACAGGGATCTCCTGGAACCCCATACCCTGGGTACCTAGGTACCATATACCAAGGAATTATAAGGTTGTTCCATTGTGCCAATCAGAATTGGTAAAATGGTCACTGGCCTGCAGTGACAATTTTAAAGCCAGAGAGAGCATAAGCACTGAGGTTCTGGTTAGCAGAGCCTCAGTGACACAGTTAGGCACCACACAGGCAACACATTTAGGCCACAAACTATAAGCACTGGGGCCCTGGCTAGCAGGGTCCCAGTGAGACATATAAAACACACTGACAAATAGGGTTTCCATTATGAGCACTGGGGTCCTGGCTAGCAGGATCCCAGTGAGACAGTAAAAACACCCTGACTATTATATTCATGGCCCAACATATCCCCTCCATCCCCTTACGCACATACATTGTCCACCATACATGCAGCACTCAGACCCCACCCTACACGAGCCTTATACACACAGCAATCCATACATTCATGCCCCACACATCATGCTTGCAGTTTACTCACCTGTTTGTCTGGAGTACCATAGAGTAAAGTGTACTGGAGTAGTACCCCATCCATCAGTCTCTCCAACTCCTCCAAAGTGAAGGCAGGGGCCCTTTCCCCAGACACTCGAGCCATCGTTGCTTCCAGTCACAGGTCACAGCAGCACTTGCAGTGTGGGTCCTCTCCTGTTGAAGGTCAGGTAGCAAGTGAGTGCACAGATAGAAAATGGTGGTCACGTCCGCGGCGGTGAGTACCGTCACCGCCAGCGTACATCACCATTGGCTCCTGGAACCCATAGGGCCCAATGATAACCAATGTGGTGTTGCATGGTGGTCCTCGACCGCCTCCTGCAATGGCGCATAACGTCAGCGGAATTACATCATTTCCACTTGTTTGTCCTCACAGGTCAGGCAGCCGCCATATCAGGGGGGCACAGGCCATGGCACCTAACTGTGTTACAACAGACATTGGCACATCAACTGATTTACAAGTTCACATACTGTTTCTGTAAAGCAAAAATCGCATGTTAATTTTGACAAATGTGGGAATATGACCTTCTGCTCACAGTTTTTCACCCTAGAGTTCGACCGCTGAGGATGAATAGGAGATGGAGACATCCCCCAGTGTACAGACCCCTGGTTTACTTGGCGACAATGGAGGACAGGCACATTATCCTGACCTACAGACCTGACCTACAGACTTGATAGGGCCACAATAAAAGAACTGTGTGCCCAATGGGAGCCAGACCTGATTTCAGCTATCCGACACCCCACAGGTAACCCCTTATAGTGCAGGTCCTGTCAGTGCTCAATTTCCTGGCAAGTGGTTCCTTCCAAGCGACAGTGGCCATGGCATCAGGGATATGTTCTCAAACGTGCTGACCAGAGTGTTGTCTGCCCTGCTGAAACACATGCACAGCTACATCGTGTTCCCCCAGGTGGAGGATTTGCCCACAGTGAAGTCTGACTTTTATGCACTGGGACATATCCCCAACATCATTGGTGCCATTGATGGTACACATTTTGGATTTGTGCCCCACCCCAGGAGAAATGAGCAAGTGTTCAGAAATAGGAAAATCTTTCACTCTCTGAATGTGCAGATGTTGTGTTTGGCAGACCAGTACATCTCCCATGTGAATGCCAAATATCTTGGCTCTGTGCATGATGCCTTTATCTTGAGGAACATCAGCATCCCATATGTGATGTCTCTACTCTAGAGGCACCGGGTGTGGCTAATAGGTGAGCCCATGGTCCCCACTCAGTTGATGTAGGTATATGGGTGTGGGTTTGGCCCTAACGGTGAGTGTGTGGCCAATAGGTATCCCTTAAATATTTGCAGGTGACTCTGGTTACCCCAACCTTTCATGGCTACTGACCCCAGTGAGGAATGCCAGGACAAGGGCAAAGGAACGTTACAATGAGGCACATGGGTGAACAAGGACGATCATTGAGAGAACCTTTGGCCTCCTGAAGGCCAGATTCCGGTGCCTCCATCTGACAGGTGGATCCCTGTACTACTCACCCAAGAAGGTGTGCCAGATCATGGTTGCATGTTGCACAACCTGGCCTTGAGATGCCAGGTGCCTTTTCTTCAGGAGGATGAGCCTGGGGATTGTCGTGTGGCAGCGGTGGAGCCTGTTGACAGTGACGAAGAGGAGACAGATGAAGAAGATGTGGACAACAGAACTACACTAATTCAACAGTACTTCCAGTGACACACAGTTAAGACACTGTAACTTCACCTTCCATTGCAGGTTTGTGTTTGACATTAAACATGGCAGCCTGATTTCCATTTTTCTATTGCCACTTTGGCATCTCTATTTTCAGATCTCTGTGCCCCACTCTGGCTCCTGGTGTGTTTACTGTTGCCCTCTACAGGTCATACCTATGTCAATATTACAGTACATTTGAATTACATTGTTCACGGTTTGTGAAACTAATACATTTGACAAACAATTGCCAGACTCAATATTTGATTTTGTTCCAAGGATGTTTATTTCGGTGATATTAAGTGTAGGAAGTATTGCAATGGGCTGGGTTGCTGATGGAGGAAAGTCCTGGGTAGAGTCCAGTCTATTTGCATCACAGGTGCATTGTCCAAGTGGGCATAGGAAGGGGAGCAATTACAGTTCAAGGTGGACAGGGTGACAGAGTGGGACAGAAGGGTGTCAAATCATAAGAGTCTTATTTCCTGGCGGGGTCTTGGCAATGTTCTCTGGCTTTTGCCTGGATCGCAGGGACCTTTTGTGGGGTGGTTCTCCTTCTGCAGGGGGTGGGGTGCTGGTGGCCTGTTGTTCCTGTAGATGGGCCTCCTGTCCACTAGCGTCGGCAGAGGTGGAGGGCTGTTCTTCGGTTTGGCTAGCATCTGGGGCCCGTTGGTGTGCCACTGCCTCCCTCATGGTGTTGGCCATGTCAGCAAGCACCCCTGCTATGGTGAGCAGGGTGGTGTGGATGTCCCTCAGGTCCTCCCTGATCCCCAGGTACTGTCCCTCCTGCAGCCGCTGGGTCTCCTGCAGCTTGGTCAGTATCTGGCCCATGGTTTCCAGGGAATGGTGGTGTTCTCCCAGGATGTTGGTGAGTGCCTCGTGGAGAGTCGGTTCCCTCGGCCTGTCCTCCACCTGTCGCACAGCAGTCCTCCCAGCTTCCCTGTTGTCAGGCGCATCTGTCCCCTGAACCGTGTGCCCACTGCCACTGACCCCAGGTCCCTGATCGTCCTGTGTTTGTGGGGATGCCTGGGGTCCCTGTAGTGGTGGTCATTGACGTGTCCTGAGGACAAAGGGATGGGCCCGCTGAGTTGGTGTTGTGGTGGTGTTTCCTGAGGGAGGAGGCTCTGTGGTTGGTTGGGACTGTGCCTGGTTCACCGGCTATCCAGAGGTCCCTGATGGGCCAGGTTAGTCATCGTGATAAAGGCGTGCAGAGCTGCTTTCATCACTGTGGGCCTCTTAGGGGGGCTGGATGTTGCTGGCACCTCCTCTCCTGTGATGTTGAGTGGGGGTCCTATGGGGATGTAAATGCAGTGTTATTGTATCTGCGTGTGCCATCTTGTGCATGGATATCTTCCCCTGAATGGTTGTTATTAGCAAGGCAGCTTTGGCTTGTGTGAGTTGTGCTTGGTTTGGCTAAGTGATTGTCACTAGTGTGCATGCACTGGTGACGGGTATCCATGCAGGTCTGTGATGGGGCTCCATGCATTGGTGTTGCATGCGGGGCTTGGTATTAGGATGGGTGGGTTGTGATGGTGGGGTTTATGTGAGGTGGGGGGTGATGGGGTGAGGGTAGGGGTTGTTGTTTGTGATGGCATGCAGGTATGGTGGGGGATAAAGTAATAAAGATTAGATTTACCAGAGTCCAGTCCTCCTGCTACTCCTGCCAGTCCCCCAGGATGCATGATCACCAAGACTTGCTCCTCCCATGTTGTTAGTTGTGGGGAAGGTGGTGGGGGTACACAGCCAGTCCTTTGTACTGCTATCGGGTGCCTTGCTACCACAGAACGTTTCTTCCCCCGTAGGTCGTTCCACCTCTTCCTGATGTCATACCCTGTTCTTGGATGCTGTCTCACGGCATTGACCCTGTCCACGACTCTCCGCCATAGCTCCATTTTCCTTGCAATAGATGTCTGCTGCACCTGTGATCCGAATAGCTGTGGCTCTACCTGAATGATTTCCTCCACCTTGACCCTTAGCTCCTCCTCTCAGAACCTGGGGTGTCTTTGTGGTCCCATGGGTGTAGTGTGAATGGTATGTGTGTGGGGTGATGTGTTGGGGTGTGTCCTGTGAAGTGTGTGGATGGTGTATGGGTGATGGTGTTTTGTGGCTCAGATTCGGTGGGTGCTCCTGGCTTGTCTCTCTCTCACTTGCCAAAATCTTTGGGTCATAAATGGTTGTGGGTAGTGTGTGTGTGTGTTTTATATTGGTCATAAATGGTTGTGGGTAGTGTGTGTGTGTGTTTTATATTGGTGTGTTGTGTGGGGGTGGTGTGTGTATGTGTGTCAGGTGTGTGTATTTTGAATTGTCCAATGTGGTATTGTTTTGTATGTGTGTGTGTATTTTGAGAACACTGGTCTGTACCGCCAGTGGTTTACTGCGGTTGAATGACTGCCACGGTAATTCATGGGTCATGATGCTGTGGGTGTATTTCTGTTGTCATAATGGTGTGGGTTTTGGTACCACAATTTTATCACTAACCTTTGGGCTGGCAGACTTGTGTGTCTGTCTGTATAGTGGTCGGATTTCTATGTTTTGAGTCATAATACGGGTAGAGGTATACCACCGTGGTCACGGTATATTGGCAGCAGTCAGCATGGCAGGAAGCGTCACTTACCGCCAATGTTGTAATGAGGGCCTAAATAACTTATAAGGTATATGCTGCTGATACCTATGTAGCGCTGCAGGGAAGTGGTGGAGTTAACATCCATAATATGAAATGCTGTAGGAAAAGAAAAATGGTTGTGATGTAACATATAGGGCCTCATTTACGAGGCCCATGGGGCAGGGCGGCGCAGCAAGTACCTTGCTTTGCTGCCCTGCGCCACGGGTAAAGGGTAGAAATGCACCATATCTACAAGATACTGCACTTTTCTGTCCTCTCCCCCTGTGCTTGTGCACAAATTGCTGCCTAGCACCAACGCAGGTACCCTTGCACCATGGCGCAAGGGTGCCTGCTTTGTGGGGATGATTATTTTTGTGCAGGAAGGGACACCTTTCTGCACAAAAACAATCACAAGAGGTGTTTTCCTCTTTCTATGTGTACTGCAGAATGTAGCACTCAGAGAAAGGGGAAAAATAAGGGAGAAATAAAGATATTTATTCAGCATATATAATCTTCTACCTGCAGCAGGTTCAAAATCAAGCCTTCACAGTGAGCTACAGAATAAAAGCAATAGACCATATCACTCTAAATATGACAAGCATTCATTCATTAGCGAATAGCAAAGGTTATAGTCAAGTCTGAAGCACTTGTGCGGACCATGGAGCAATCCATATGGATGACATAGTCTACCTGAGAGGACAATTGCAGATTTACAGGCCATAGTAATTCCAGTAGTAAAGAGGTAAATGATGCATGGTCAGGTTTTTGTTCAAATACTCGAATATGTACCTGTTAAGAAAAATGCTTCATTCAGGTGGAACCTTGAATGGGTATTTGTTGAACCACATTAAAATGAATTGTTCTTTGGAGTCTTGTACCCAAGGCCCCTACAGCCACAAGGGATGCGTAGACCCAGATAATATATAAAATGTATTTTAATTTTTGTATGTGCATCAGTTTTCTGGTAATTAAACCACAGTGCAGCCAGATTTCAAATTACATACACAGACACAAACTCAGTACAAGCTAACATCGACCATTCCTAAATAGGAGAAAGTAGCAAGAATGAAAAATGCAATGATGAGTGACAAGGAGAACAGGTGTAACAAACAAAGATGGTATTGATAATTACAGGTCTCAGATGCAGAATTAGAAGAGGCCAAGAAGTGCAAGCAATCAAGGACAGTGGGAAATAGTGAAAGATATAGGACTCAGCTTAAACATTAGGCAGACAAACTATGAGGTTTTCAGTTTTCTTTTGAAGACAAGTAAGGATTTGAACATGTTGATGCTTGCAGGTAAATTGCTCCACACGAATGCTAAAACCCCACAAGATCCTTGTGTGGCTGTTGTCTAGATGGCAAATATTTTGTTTTCTAGTGTGACATTCTTGCAATTCCCCAGACTTTTCTAGGGTTGAGACCAGCATGTTTGATGGAGCAGATCAGATTTTTAGGTTTGTTGAGAGGTAAGGCATTTTACGTAATGCACAGAATCTTACATTGTTTTCTGGATCCTAAAACCAATAAAGTTGTTGAGAGTCACAAAAAGTATTTTCATTTGAAAGTATCTTCCAGTGAGCACCTCTTCAAATATATCTAGGTCTGATCCACGTATTGGTGAATGCCCATTCCTACCTTCTACAAGGATATCAGTAGTTCCAAATATTAAATGATTAAAGTAGATGCTGGCTCATATGCTGTGAACAGCACAGGTCTCAGGGGCTATCTAAAGTGCATAGGTCCATAAAGTAATCTGTTTGGCCAAGAAACATGGATATCGCCATTATCTCCAGGAATCTGTGATTATCAATCATGTCAAAAGCCATCCATGACATGAGACTAAAACTTGCCTTTCAGTGGACTAATTTTCTCAAGGCTCTTTTCACGTCATGGTTTCTAAGGCTGTAGATCATAGGATTTAACATTGGTATCATAACTGTGTAAAACAAGGACAACACTTTACTCTGGGTCTTGGAAGAGCTAGATTGTGGTTGCAGATACATGATGAAAATAGTTCCAAAGAATAAAGAGACCAGGGTGAAGTGAGAGGCACATGTTGAAAACGCCTTATATCGCCCTTTCAAAGACTGGATCCGCAGGATAGTAGAGATGATATAGCAATAAGAGGTGGTGATTATCCCACAAGATGAAATGCCAACAAAGGTCACAAAAATAAAAATGACCACCTCATTAGTGGTGGTGTCCGAGCATGACAGCTTCAGGAGTGGTGAGAAGTCACAGAAAAAGTGGTCAATTATGTTAGACCTGCAAAAATATAGACTAAAGGTAAGGATGGTTTCTCCTACTGCACTGAGAACACTCCAAAGATATGTGGCAACTGCAAAATGAACACATGTTTTCTGATTCATTATAACTGGATAAAGCAATGGTTTACAAATGGCTACATACCGATCATATGCCATCACCCCCAACAGGACACTCTCAGAATTACCAAACACAGTGAAGCAGAAGAGTTGAACAGCACAGCCAGAGAACGTTATGATCTTCTGGACAGAAATTAGGTTCATAAGCATATTAGGTGTGATTGATGAGGAATAACAGAGATCAACAAAGGAAAGGTTACAGAGGAAATAATACATAGGTGTGTGGAGGTGAGGATCAGTCACTATCAATAAACAAATGACTGAATTACCCAGAAGGGTTAAAATATAAACCAACATGAAGATTACAAAGAGCAGGACTTCTAGCTCAGAATTGGTTGTGATGCCCAGAAGAATGAACTCTGTCACTGAAGTATGATTCATACCTTCCATAACTTATTGCCGTTGACATCCTTGAATTGAAAACTCCATGCTGATCACTATTAACATTGCAGGTAAGAAAGAACATACCCATACTAGATTTTTCATTATCCATTTAAATTCCAAAAATGATAGAGCACAAACGTCCATTTAGAATGTAATTCTTACGTCAAAGGTATCTAGAATCTGAACTGTAAGGGACACAGAAGCAAAAATTCAACATTAGTTTAATTATTTTGAAACACAGACACAGGGATTCTGAAACAATGTTACATATTCTCCCGAAACAATTCAGGCTCTATTTAAAATAGTGTGTTTTAGGATCACATTATTCAATGCTTTTAATTCAAGAAAACATTAAAAAAAAAAATATTAAAGCATGACATTATTTCTTAACTGAAACTGTTAACTGTTGGATGTAAGGGAGAAAGTAATCTACAAAGTCCTATTCTTAGATATACTGTAAGTGTTACTAAAAACTTGGGTGAAACAAAATATCTTATTCCAGGTTGAGCACGGTGGATTTAAAGAAGGCTATTCTACAATCGACTATTGCCTTAGGCTATGGGTGATGGCTAAAAAGTCCATTGATTTGAGAGGCCAACTATTGTGTTGCTTTGTGGGCTTTAGGGCTGCTTTTGATTTTGCTGATCGTACGTTTCTGTGGGATATGCTGAGGCAGCTCTGTATCAGTAAGACACTACTTACACTCATCGAGTAGCTACACAGCCAGAATTAGGCCAGGGTGGTCTTAGTTACTGGATGGGCCCTATCGCAGAGAATTAAGATAAGGAACAGTTTACGGCAGGGCTGTGAAGAAAGTAAGGCCCAGATTTATATTCTGTTTGTGCTGAATTAGTGTAATTTTTTTTTACACTAATTCAGCGGGAACTTAAATCCATATTTATATTTTGACGCTAGACTAGTCTAACGTAAAAATATTGGAGTTAAAGTCATTTTTTAGATGCGTAAACCCACCTTGCATCAATGAGATGCAGGGTGGGTGTTCCGATCCAAAAGCTGACTCTAAGGCCTTTATCTTCCTGAGCAGAAATGGCGCACTGAAGAGAGGGGGGCCAAAATATTGGCGCTAAGCCATTATTTAACGCCTGGGTCAGTATAGGCGTTAGGGGACCTGTGGAACCATTTTCATTGTCAAACACAATGGAAAGAGCCCACCGGTGCCCTCCCCAAACCCCAGGAACACCCCCACCCCCACCAGAAGGACACCGGAGGATGGGAGACCCCATCCCAGGTCAGTAGGGTAAGTAGAGGTAAGTATTTTAATTTTATTTATTAAAGTGCCATTGAGGGACCCGAAATGGGCCTCCCTACATGGCACTGGGTGCAATGGCCATGCCCAGACCGTTGGGGTGGTGGGCATGACTCCTGTCTTTTATAAGACAGCAGTCATGTGGTATGGATGGTTTTGCATCAAAATGTTTTTGCGCCAAAATGGATGGGACTCTTGTCCCATGTTTATTATATGCTGACGATCGGGTAATAGTGGGCATGCCAGAAGTAGGTCTAAAAAAGAAATTGGACTCCGTCCATGGCTACCATCTAAGCAAAATACTAACAGTAGATAAAACTAAGATAATGGTGTTAGGGAAAGGAAGTGTTGTTTTAACTGGTATTTGGGCAAGGACAAAGTTGAGGTAATAAATAAATACAAATATCTTGGTATGTTGTTTGATGCCAAGTTCAATTGGAGGGATCATATTAACTCACTAAATATCACTGCTTTATCATTGGTATGAGTTTCAAAACATTTTAATCAGCAGTATGGAGGACCCTCTTTATACCCTATTCTGTTGTATTTTAATGCAATGGTCCATCTGCAGTTCTAATATGGGCTAGAGGTGCTATTGATAGTTGGCACATTAGATTGGAATCTGGAAGAGGGAAAATGTATGAAAAGACTCTTAGCGTCCATGATCCAGTCAATAAGGTTAGAATGCCACCTCATAGCATGGAGCTCCTTGGGGGCACAAGCCACACTGAAATTCTGGTCCAAACTTGGTATAGCAGAAACCTCTAAAATAATGCACCTCTGCAAAGCGGAGATAGAGAACACTGAAATAAGCTGGGCCTCTCAGGCATGAGATATGTTGAGTAAGTTCTGTGCTAAACTATTGCTAATGTCGGACCAGTTGAGGAAAGGGCCACTAATTCTAAGCAGAAGTTGCACAATATTACAATTAAAAGGGCTAGAGAGGAGGACCTCCTCTACTTGAGGGGTAAACCATCCATTCAGTTTATTTTTAAAGGGTGGAGCAACGAGGATCACATTTTATATATTGAGACTCTGCCCAGCCCAAGCTTAGGTATGCAGTATTAAAATGTCAGATTGGCCTCAACCCTTGCTTTGCAGATAAGAAGATAAAAGCAGTAATGAAAGATGAGCAGGACATGCGCACATGTGGGTTGAAGGTAAAATGGGATATGATACATATTCTATTGGGTTGTTTATGGTTTTTAGGCAACCAAAATTGTTTAAAACCATTTTTTATTATTTATGGACTATCTAATAGGGGGTAAGCCCTGAACCTAATGATAGATAGGAGATTTTTAAATGTTTTGTGTACAATAAGAAGTTTATTAATTGCAATACAGGAATTATTACCAAGCTGGGCAGATAGTCTTTAAGGAGATCGAAAAATGGATATTCACTTACCCCTATTTTACTCACTAGGTATATATTGCCGAACATGGGCCCATATTTATACTTTTTGACGCTAAACTGCGCTAACGCAGTTTAGCGTCAAAAAATGTAGCGCCGTCTAACGCCATTCTGAAGCGCCATGCGGGCGCCGTATTTATGGAATGGCGTTAGCCGGCGCTAGCAGACCGGCGCTGCCTGGTGTGTGTGGAAAAAAACCACGTAGACCAGGCAGCGCCGGCGTAGGGGGAAAATGGCGTTAGGGCGTCTTAAAATGGGGCAAGTCAGGTTGAGGCAAAAAAATCGCCTCAACCCGATTTGCGCCATTTTTTCGACGCCCAGACGCCATTTAAATGACTCCTGTCTTAGTAAAGACAGGAGTCATGCCCCCTTGCCCAATGGCCATGCCCAGGGGACTTATGTCCCCTGGGCATGGTCATTGGGCATAGTGGCATGTAGGGGGGCACAAATAAGGCCCCCCTATGCCACCAAAAAAAATAAAAAAAAATAAAAAATTATACTTACCTGAACTTACCTGAATGTCCCTGGGATGGGTCCCTCCATCCTTGGGTGTCCTCCTGGGGTGGGCAAGGGTGGCAGGGGGGGTCCCTGGGGGCATGGGAGGGCACCTGTGGGCTCATTTTGAGCCCACAGCCCCCTTAACGCCTACCCTGACCCAGGCGTTAAAAAGTGGCGCAAATGCGGGGTTTTTTGCCCCGCCCACTCCCGGGCGTGATTTTTGCCCGGGAGTATAAATACGACGCATTTGCGTCGCTGTCATTTTTTTAGACGGGAACGCCTTCCTTGCATCTCATTAACGCAAGGAATGCGTTCACGCAAAAAAATGACGCTATTTGCCCATACTTTGGCGCTAGACGCGTCTAACGCCAAAGTATAAATATGGCGTTAGTTTTGCGCCGAATTTGCGTCGAAAAAAACAACGCTAATTCGGCGCAAACGGAGTATAAATACGGGCCATGGTTTTTAACTATCTTTTATCTGTGTATGGCAGTCTGCTTTTTATGGGCAAGCGCAAAGTGCTCCAACCCATTCTGTAATCTCTCTTTGGGCTTCAAACCACACCCATGTCATGTCAGTCACTTACATTAGTTTGTGGGCTTGCCTTTTAATATCCGCTTGCTTTCATTTGTGAAAGGCATGCATACTTCATGCCTTTTCCGGTGTTTAGCCCACCTACACAGCACCGGTAAACTTCTAAAAACATACAAGGCTTGATGTTTTCAGCATGGTGTCTGGTCTACTTTATCTGTTTATTTTCAACGGAGTGCGATCGCGCTGCATTTTACGTAGTGCAATTGCGCTGCGTTTTTTTTTCTTCACAACGCTAATAGCTCTAACTCGAGCAAATGCAAGACCCGTTGCATTGAAAATGCTTGTTATGTCTTTGTATTTATATTGCTGATTTGGGTTTTATCTGTGTTTACCTTTGTGATACGTTTGATCGAATTTATGTGAAGTTTATAGAGTTTATAAGGTCTAAATAAACCATCATTTTTACTTGACATGATTTAGAAAAACAACATACTGCATGCAATACTCCTTCACACTGAACGCACGGAAGCTGGTATGCAAGAGTACACTGAAAGTGGTAAAGAAAACTCCTAGGTACACAATGAATGTAGAGGCCAAGCAGGGTGATCCAGGATTTGACTTACAATGCATCTAACTAGTGATAAAAGGTGGGCACTTGAATGTACATATAACACACTCATTTAACTCAAAACATGAGGCTGACAATAGGTAATTTTTCGTTTACGGCTGGGTTGGTCTGGTGATGTTGACAGTCGGTAGGATGTGTGACTGGACGACTATGTCTTAAAGATTGTGTAAAGGCCTGCCTGGGTGGTAGGGCATGTCCCAATGCTGTCATTACGTGGCAGTAGGATGTTGCCTAAGAGGTAGGATGGGTAGGAGACTGTCGGGCTGCTTAGATGATGCCAAGATGGTAGAATTAGTCAAAGGTCCTTGGATTCCTGAGTTGGTGAATGTAGAAGGGAGCTCCTGGCTCGAGAGTGGAAGTCTGGGTCTGTTTTTACGCTGGTCACTTGGAACGGTCGGAGTTATCCTTCTGCTAGGTGGTTTGGAGGGGGGCTCCCATGCACTTTGCAGGGGATCCCTCTCAAGTTGCGTTACACCAGTGGGGGGATGCCCAGCAGCTGCACAAGCCCTGCTTCAGCCAAGCCTCTGGGACCCAGCAGCAGAAACTTAGCTGAAGGCAGACACTGGCATGTCATGTCTCTCTGCCAAGTCCAGCCACCTGTGAAGGCATCTTGGAAATCAAAGGTGGAGGTTGGCACTTATTTTGGACAAGGCACAGATGCCATCTCAAGCTTGGTGTCTGGTGTAGTGCCATTAGTTGCACCGCCGTGAAGGCAGATCTGCTATTTCTAGTACATAGCTGGGCGTTTCTGTAAGAGTAAACATTCAACTACAACGTAAAACGTCTAGCTTCAGCATCAAAGAATCCTCCTGTAGTACCGCTTCTCCTACTCACTAATGCTTTTGTGAATCACCCTGATTGTGTTGTCTGGTTTGAAGCACCAAATATAAACTTAATAGTGCAGCACACTGGACAGGCATAGTGTGGTACACGGTGTGTATGATGTTGCACATTCTTCTGTAGTAAACATTAATCGAATAGTGTAGTGCTCATGACAGAGTGCAGTGTTTAAAGCCTGTTTCCTGCTGCATTAACCACGTGCTGCAAACAAGCCACGGCACAGAAGCTGTCTGTGACTGTAATAGGTACATGTGCAGAAGCACCGTCATTCCCATGTGTTCATATGTTCCCGAGGGTGGCCTCGGATTAATAAAATCTAAATAGGAAATAATGAAACATCAGGTCTACAATATTGACGTTTTGGAGCCTGTTTATAATTTCCGCATTTTACAATTTTGAACGGCGATGACATGTTGTAAGCCGTCTAACTATTGAAATCAAAATATAAATGAAACTCACTAGATTTTTTTTTTTCTTTGCAAAAATAATATTTTAATTCATTACATTCATCTAAAAATATTTGTTTCTTTTCTCCATTCCACTAAGAAAGCACAATTATGTTTGAAACGTTGTTCTCGAGTCAACTCGGACGTTTAAGCTCTCTGACTCTATCCTCTCCACTCATCTTAAATTTAAAGGAAGTTTAAAACAAACGATGACGAGTATGCATGATAGAAGCATTACGGGATGGACCTGTCTATGTACCCAAAGAGACAGTTGAACAAATGCATAAGAAATGGATGCAAGTGCGACCAGCCCAGTGTAAACGTTCATTTTAAAGACAGCATAAGGATTTGCCACTTCTGTCCAAAATATTAAAAACATAAGTTGTGCTGCAGTTTAAATACGTACTTTCGGCAGCATTTACTTACTTATAAGCAGATAACTGGCCACCGCTTGAATATCGTCTGAGCTCAAGGGATGCGTAGAGTCATTCTACTCCTGGCGTTTTGTTGATCTGACACCTTTTTTTCCACCTTGATTAAACCACGTCAAATGATGTATTTGGGGGGTTTAGCCCAGGGTCCAACATCCAGCAGCCCTAGTGATATCGTTGGGTAGCATAAGGTGAAAAAAATATATTTATTAAAAAATAAAACTCGCAACAACTTCTTGAAGCCATGCTGGTGTTCGCGCCAAGCGAATTTGCCCCTTCCTGACGTTTTATGAAATTACAAGAAAAAACGTCAACAGCCTCTTAAATGTATGCATAAAATAGTAGGGGACTCATTACAAGTTGGGAACACCCCCAGGTGGAAAGTGTGCACATAGTACATACCAATTGCGGAGGATACCAGATTTACTTTTGTACAATTACCACCATTTTATAATGTGCACACTCCAGAATAAAGGAGAGGAAGTCACTTCCAGTTGTTTTTCTGGAACGCGCAAACTCAGTACGCTTTTTGCTGCACATTGTGTCCTAGGTTTTGCCTGTCGAAAGGTCGTGCAGACAGAATCCCAGGAATGCTCAATTGCTGCACGTGCAGCGATCTTAATCTGTTCACAATTTCCACCCACTCTCTCTGTGTCACACAAACACACACACGGCCAGACAACGACTGTAATGGAGCATTACACAAATGCACAGATGCATGCACACTCCCAGGATCCCCACATGCACAGATCCATGCACCCTCACACTCCACATGCACAGATGAAAGCCTAAGGAGGTGATTTGGTTGACACCTTGCTGAAAATCCTGTGACTGAAAGTGAAGGTTAAAATTACTTCTTTAAGCCATATGATGGATACTCCAGCTCTTCAAAAAGTACTCACTCATTTCATTATTTCCCTTCTTAGGAGACACATTACTTTATGAGCAGTTTAATGAAGCAATAGGGTTAAACTCACCTGCAGTGTATGAACACCACGCACCACTCCTTGTCACCTACGATGTGTTCCACCTCCTGGAGGCCTGCACGGCTCATCTTGGGAGCTGCAGCGTGGATCCTGCAGTTTTTATCTTGTGGGTGAGACCTTTGAGATCAGATTCTCCTGGGTGCTGGAATAGCTCAGAGTGAACACAAGTAACACTTTGAGTCTCCCGTGGATGGCTTCGAGTTAAACACCTTCCCTTTTAGTGGCTGAAAACATATGCAGGTGAAAAATGCATATTGTTAGAAATGGGGTTTCTGGTTGGCTAGGGTATGCACCTCAGCCAGACAGAACTTACCCACTCTAGTCAGGGCAAGGGAGTTACACGTCCAAGATAACCCCTGCTCACCGCCTTGGTAGCTTGGCACGAGCAGTCAGGCTTAACCCGGAGGCAATGTGTAAAGCGCTTGCACAACACACACAACACATGTGATGCAATATCCCCACCACAAAGGAAACAAAACACCAGATTATATGAAAATATACTGTATTGTACACAACGCAATTATCAGACCAAACATCACATATCAGTACTATCCTGCTACCTTACCAGTTGTCAGAACGTTACACATTAGTTACTCTGCAAACTAGCAGTAGTCACACATAACACACAGGTTACTTAGTATTCTGCAACATAAGCAGTAGTCAGGAAACACGTTATCACATTAGAACACTTGTCAGAAGAATATCATAAAACGCCCATAGTAGGAACATTAGAAAACATATGGCAAGTTAGGGAAACATATTAGCAAGTCATGCCCATAAAAGAAACATTTGCCCATATATGTAAAAACATCATATGCAGGTAGGAAATATATGAATCAAACAAAAGTCTGTAGAAAGAACTTTGGATTGCAACTGTATTGGCCCTTTAAACAGTACCTGGTTGGATGAAGGCACCTCCAGTGCCTAGAAGGTGAACAATGGGGCTACTGGCACTCCGATGCGCAAAACGGGGGCCTCCCTTATACTCTGGGGTCAGAGGAGGGCGACATGCACCTCCTCTCTTTTATAGACAGGCCCCTCCGGGGACCATGATTACTGGGGGCCCCCCAGGGCCTCAACCGGCCCTCACGAGGGGGGCCAAATCCAGCAAAAACAACTTAGGGCAGGAGGGGGGCACCACGCACCCCCTCTGGTTTAATGACAGGCCCCTCCCAGGACCCGCGATCTCAGCGGGCCCCCCCGGGCCTCCACTGGCCCTTCCACCAAGGGGGGGTCCACAATAATGCCCGTTTTACCTAACAGCAGAAAAGGAGCGTCCTGCTCCTAACGCAGAGGCCAGGGGGAAGGGGGCATTCCCCGCGCCTTCCCCTGGTCCTGCCGTGAAGCCACAAGAAGATCGGACCCCTCCTGGGGCCCGAGCAGACAATCGCCTGCACCCGATGCGGTGCGCGAGTGTTCTTCCAGCTTCCCAGGCCGCTGTGGTGATCTTATTTAAAGGGGCACAATGCAGTCAGGAGCCTACGAGCTCCCAAGGCTCCATAAGCGCGCTGCAAACCACGGAGAAGCACCCCTTGTGAAGAAATGGATGCAGGGGTCAGGGGCCACAGCACCCTGCCCCTGGGGAGCAGAATCTTAAGACAAGGTCCTCAGGTGGAGGGCCCAGCTACAGGCCAGCACAAGGGAAAGGCAGCAAGTGGCAAGTCCTTCACAGTGACCAGGCAGGCCACAGGTCAGCACAGCAGCAGCAGTCCATGGCGGTTCCTGATGAGTCCTTTCAGCCTTTGGTGTCCAGTTCCAAGATAATTCCAAGAGTCTCCAAGTTGTGGGGAAAATTCCCCTGTACTTATAGTCAGTTCTCACAGTGTTTTACAATGGTAGGGAGAGGAGGTTCCAGCCAGTTACAACTGGTTCTGGGAGTGCCCCCTCTCTCCTTTCAGCACAGGCTCCAAACATCAGTGGGGGGTTAACAACCCTATTGTGTGAGGCCAGGGCACAGTCTTTACAAATGCAGGTGTACCCCGCCTCTCCCTTCTCTAAGCCCAAGAAGACTATTCAGTATGCAGATGCACCTCTGTGACACCTCCACCCTCCCTGCGTACAAGCTGTCTGAAAAGTATGCACAAAGCCCCAACTGTCACTCTGCCCAGACGGGGATTGGAGTCAAGCTGCAAAACACCAGAGTCATAAGCACAGATAAATGCGCACTTTCTAAAAGTGGCATTTCTGTGATAGTAATACAAAATACACCGACACCAGTAAACATAATTTATTATCACCATCACAACCATACCAAACACGCCTATGCTACCCCTCATAAATCAGACAATACCCTTTACACATAAGGCAGGGCAATTCTAATGCAATCCTATGATAAGGCAGCACTCACAGCAGTGAGACACCAAGTTAGGCTGTTTGTCACTACCAGGACAGGCCATGCAATATGGCACATGTCCTGCCTTTCTACATACATGGCACCCTGCCCATAGGTCTAGCTAGGGCGTACCTTAGGGGTGACTTACATGTAGTAAAAGGGGAGTTCTGGGCATGGCAAGTAAATTTAGATGCCAGGTCCCTGTGGCAGGAAACTGCACACACAGGCCCTGCGCTAGCAGGCCTGAGACAGGTTTGAAAGTCTACTTCAGTGGGTGGCGCAAGGCCCACTAGTAGTATTTAATTTACAGGCCCTGGGTATAGAGATACCACTGTACAAGGGACTTACAGGTAAATTAAATATGCCAATTAGGTATAAGCCTATCATACCAACTTTAGATGGGAGAGCACCTGCACTTTAGCACTGGTCAGCAGTGATTAAGTGCTCAGAGTCCTAGAGCCAACAGCGAGAGGTCAGAAAAACCAGGAGGAAGGAGACAAAAAAGACTGGGGATGACCCTGCGTAAGGCAAAAAGTCCAACACATATTATCTCTTTTTCTTGCTCAGGCATACGAGTACCAATGAAATACAGCGAAGGTGCATCCTTCTCTCAAAGCCCCTGCATCCTGTGCTGTGCCTATAAGTTTTCTTTCTTTATAAGAGTTAGAGCTTTATATATGTTCAAGACTGGTCTTTCTTTGTGCGAGATCGCACAAAGCAGATATTTTTCTGAGTGTCACAGTGTCAAAATATCAAAATGTAGCCACTAGTCATTTACCATAGAACCTTCCTCTAGTTGTCATTGTAATTATCTCTTTGTGTAATGTTTGGTACTTTTTCAGGTGATAAAATTTGCTCGAGAAAAGATGCATACATGATTGGCAGGCAAATGCTACCCCCGTTCAGGTCACATCTTTATTTGTAGGGACGCCTGTCCGTAGATGTATTAGACCTGCTGGCAGTTTTAACTTACTTAAAGTGTCTTGCCATGTTAAACATGGATCCAGTTAATTTAAAGTCTCTTAGCGTGAGGATGATCAGCTTGGGGGACATTTACTAAACTTTCATGCAATGCAGGGCAGTAAGCAACTTTGTTTCACTGCGTTGCGTAAATGGGAGAGAGCAGAAATTCTCCATATTTACTAAGACATGGAGCATTTTTGCTCTCGCCTTCTGTGAATTAAGTACAATGCAAAGCATTCATAAATGTCTGATCCAGCGTCTATAAAGATTAATGAAGAATATCTATGCTTGGTTAACCCAACCCACAATAGCAGATATTTTGCTGAGTGTCACAGTTCCATCAAAAAATCAAACTGTAGCCACTGGTCATTTACCATAGAACTTTACTCTAGTTGTCATTGTAATTATCTCTTCTTATGCACTATGCAAGGTGATGTCCTTTCCAGTTTGGTATGTGGCACAATTTTATTATGGCAATCTGACATTTATTTTTTCCCCTAATTTTTATAAGCTGTCATGCAGATAATATAAATAACCTGATATAGGATAAGGTGTGGATCCAGTATGAAATACATCTGCACCCCAATTAATTTGGCCAATGTTAGAAATGGGGTCTTTGATTGGCAGTCAGGTTACCCCCTGTCCAAGCAAGGACCCTCACTCTAGTCATGGTAAAGGAGAATCACCCTCAGTTAACCCACTCTCACCCCCTTGGTAGCTTGGCACGAGCAGGCAGGCTTAACTTCAGAAGCCAGGTGTAACCCAGTAACCCAGGGAACCCACCACAAAAGGACACAACATACGTTTAGAAAAATAGGTAATATTTATATAAACAAAACAAGACCAAAACAATAAAAATCCGAAATACACAAGTCAAGTTATAAATTTAAAAAGAAAAAAGGGTCTTAAATCCTTTAGTACACAAAAGTACCTGGGTAGCACCACAATAAAGCCACACGGGCAAGTGTGCATTGGAAAAGGCCACCGATGCAACAATTTCTCACTCGCAAGCAAGAACGTGCACTGATCCTCCTTTTGTCGTGTCAGCAGGAGTTTTTTCTTCTCTCCCACAAGAGAGCGATGCATCGATCCTGGACGGGTACATCAGGTCCGGGCAGGCTTTGCGTTGATTTTCTGAGCTCAGCGATGTTGTGTTGAAATATGGTCGCACGGTGTCAAGAAACCGTGTGTGTGGGGGCTTGCATCTTTAATAGCAGCCGCTGCGGATGTTGCGCATCATTTCTCCAGCCGCGTTGCATCCGAGCCTCAATGCAGGTGGAGTGTCGATTTTAGCTGCGAGGCGGGCGGTGCGTTGTTTATCATCAGTGAAGCGGGTAGTGCGTTAAAAGTTTTCCTGCACAGCAGTCTTTGGATGGATTTCTGTCCTTTTCCACCAGCTGCACCTTTCAAGGGACCAGAGACAGGTTAGGGCACAGCTTGGAAGGCAGGACTCTCAGCAGAAAGCCCAAGAGCTGGCAAAGAGAAGTCTTTGTTGTCACTGAGACAGCAACAGGAGGCAAGCTCAGTTCAAGCCCTTGGAGATTCTTCACCAATGGTAAGTCACACAAAAATCAGTCTTTGTCCTCTCCCAAGCAGAAGCAGCTACTG
Source organism: Pleurodeles waltl (assembly GCF_031143425.1). Taxonomy (NCBI): domain Eukaryota; kingdom Metazoa; phylum Chordata; class Amphibia; order Caudata; family Salamandridae; genus Pleurodeles; species Pleurodeles waltl. The sequence continues at coordinate 116,830,343 of NC_090442.1, forward strand.
CAGGACAACCCAGCAAAGCACAGTCACAGGCAAAGGGGCAGTACACCTACTCCAGCTCTTTTCCCGGGCAGAGGTTCCTCTTGGTTCCAGAAGTAATCTGATTTTCAGGGGTTTTGGGTGCTCTTCTTATACCCCTTTCTGCCTTTCAAGTAGGTCTACTTCAAAGAGAAGTCTCTATTGTTTTAACAGGTTCTGTGCCTTGGACGAGGTGACCTCGTCCAAGGCTCCAGTTCCCGTGTGCCTTGGACGAGGTCACCTCGTCCAAGTCACAGGAACTGGGGGGAGCGCTAGCGCTTCCCCCCTGTGCTCCCCACCCACACCCCCAAGATAGGGATGGAAGGGGAAGCCCTTCCTCTTCCACCCCAACCCCCCCACCCCCCCAGTGACGTCAGCACGCAAGCGCGCGCTGATTTGTCACAGGGCCTCCCCCATCGCACTGGAAGCACAGCTTCCAGCGTGATTCGAGCACGTGGGGGAGGCAAGGAGAGGCTTCAAAGGGAAGGAAATATATTTTCTTCCCTTTGAAGTCTCTCCAAGCGTTTCAAAAGGCGGATTGCTTGCAATCCGGCTTTTCAAACGCCCACTAGCCACCAGGGATGTTTTTTTTATTGTGAAATAGACATAAGGGAGCGACCTCTTGGGCAGGGGTCCCTCCCAATGGGGGGCATTTTTTCGGAAGGCCTTTTTTGCCCCCCCTGGGGGCAGAAACCTCTAGGGCACCAGGGATCATTTTCTTTTTTCTATTCAATTTTTTTTTTTTTTTTAGGTGGGGAGCGACCCCTTAAGCAAGGGTCGTTCCCCTAGGGGACAAATTATATTTAGGCCATTTCTGCCCCCCTTGGGGGCAGATTGGCCTATTTTGATGAGGCCAATCTGACCCCAAGGGGGGTAGAAACCACTAGACACCAGGGAGTTTTTTTTGTTTACGTGAATTTCACACAAGGGGAGCGACCCCTTAGGCAAGGGTCGCTCCCCTGGAGGGGAGAATAATTGTAGGCCATTTCTGCCCCCTTTGGGGGCAGATCGGCCTTTTTTTGCTATGCCAATCTTCCCCCAAGGGGGGCAGAAAGCACTAGGCACTGGGGATTTTTTTTTTGGCGCCAATGTCACGCAGGGGGAGCGACCCCATAGGCAAGGGTCGCTCCGGGGGTGGTGGGGGAACATTTATTTTATGCCATTTCTGCCCCCCTGGGGGCAGATCGGCCTATGTTATTAGGCCGATCTGCCCCCGTGGGGGGGGAGGAAACCTCTAGGCGCCAGGGCAAATTTTTTTTTTGTGTTTTTTTTTTTTGTTTGTTTTTTTAGAGCTGGGGAGCGATCCATTAGGCAAGGGTCGCTCCCCTGGGGTGCAAATTGTATTTAGACCATTTCTGCCCCCCTTGGGGCAGATTGGCTGATTTTAGGTCAATCTGCCCCCAAGGGGGCAGAAACCACTAGGCACCGGGGATTTGTTTTTTGGCGCCAATGTTACGCAGGGGGAGCGACCCCGTAGGCAAGGGTCGCTCCCGGGGTGGGTGGGGGGGTCAAATTTATTTTAGGCCATTTCTGCCCCCCCCCGGGGGCAGATCGGCCTATTGTTATTAGGCCGATCTGCCCCCAGGGGGGGCAGAAACCTCTAGGCGCCAGGGCAATTTTTTTTTTGTGTTTTTTTTTTTTAGAGATGGGGAGACACCCAATAGGCAAGGGTCGCTCCCCTGGGGGGCAAATTGTATTTAGACCATTTCTGCCCCCCTTGGGGGCAGATTGGCCGATTTTAGGTCAATCTGCCCCCAAGGGGGCAGAAACCACTAGGCACCGGGGATTTTTTTTTTGGCACCAATGTCACGCAGGGGGAGCGATCCGTAGGCAAGGGTAGCTCCCGGGGGGGGGTTGGGGGGGCAATTTATTTTAGCCCATTTCTGCCCCCCCTGGGGGCAGATCGGCCTATTGTTATTAGGCCGATCTGCCCCCAGGGGGGTAGAAACTTCTAGGCGCCAGGGCAAATTTTTTTTTTGTGTTTTTTTGTTTTGTTTGTTTGTTTGTTTTTTTAGAGATGGGGAGCGACCCATTAGGCAAGGGTCGCTCCCCTGGGGGGCAAATTGTATTTAGACCATTTCTGCCCCCCTTGGTGGTAGATTGGCCGATTTTAGGACAATCTGCCCCCAAGGGGGCAGAAACCACTAGGCACCGGGGATTTTTTTTTTGGCACCAATGTCACGCAGGGGGAGCGATCCGTAGGCAAGGGTAGCTCCCGGGGGGGGGGTTGGGGGGGCAATTTATTTTAGCCCATTTCTGCCCCCCTGGGGGCAGATCGGCCTATTGTTATTAGGCCGATCTGCCCCCAGGGGGGTAGAAACCTCTAGGCGCCAGGGCAATTATATATTTTTTTTTTGTTTTTTTTTAGTGATGGGGAGCAAATTGTATTTAGACCATTTCTGCCCCCTTGGGGGTAGATTGGGCGATTTTAGGTCAATCTGCCCCCAAGGGGGCAAAAACCACTAGGCACCGGGGATTTCTTTTTTTGGCGCCAATGTCACGCAGGGGGAGCGACCCTGTAGGCAAGGGTAGCTCCCGGGGGGAGGTTGTGGGGGTGGGGGGGCAAATTTATTTTAGGCCATTTCTGTCCCCCGGGGGGCAGAAACCTCTAGGGCAATTTTGTTTTTTTTTGTTTTTTTTAGAGATGGGGAGCGACCCATCAGGCAAGGGTCGTTCCACTGGGGGGCAAATTGTATTTATACCATTTCTGCTCCCCTTGGGGGTAGATTGGCCGATTTTAAGTCAATCTGCCCCCAAGGGGGCAGAAACCACTAGGCACCGGGGATTTTTTCTGTGGCGTCAATGTCACGGTGGGGAGCGATCCCGTAGGCAAGAGTCGCTCCTGGGGGGGGTTGGGGGGGGGGGCAAATTTATTTTAGGCCATTTCTGCCCCCCCCCCCGGGGCCGGCTGAGCTAGAGCCCAAAATCCACAGGTAGGCACTTTGAAAAAAACACCTCTGTTTTCTGTGAAAAAATGTGTTGTGTCCACGTTGTGTTTTGGGCCATTTCCTTTTGTGGGCGCTAGGCCTACCCACACAAGTGAGGTATCATTTTTATCGTGAGACTTGGGGGAATGCTGGGTGGAAGGACATTTGTGGGTCCTCTCTGATTCCAGAACTTTCTGTCACCAAAATGTGAGGAAAATGTGGTTTTTTAGCCAAATTTTGAGGTTTGCAAAGGATTCTGGGTAACAGAACCTGGTCAGAGCCCCACAAGTCACCCCATCTTGGATTCCCCAAGGTCTCTAGTTTTCAAAAATGCACAGGTTTGGTAGGTTTCCCTAGGTGCCGGCTGTGCTAGAGGCCAAAATCTACAGGTAGGCACTTTGCAAAAAACACCTCTGTTTTCTTTAAAAAAATGTGATGTGTCCACATTGCGTTTTGGGGCATTTCCTGTCGTGGGCGCTAGGGCTACCCACACAAGTGAGGTATCATTTTTATCAGGAGACTTGGGGGAATGCTGGGTGGAATGAAATTTGTGGGTCCTCTCTGATTCCATAACTTTCGGTCACCAAAATGTGAGGAAAATGTGTTTTTTTAGCCACATTTTGAGGTTTGCAAAGGATTCTGGGTAACAGAACCTGGTCAGAGCCCCACAAGTCACCCCATCTTGGAATCCCCTAGGTCTCTAGTTTTCAACAATGCACAGGTTTGGTAGGTTTCCCTAGCTGCCGGCTGAGCTAGAGGCCAAAATCTACAGGTAGGCACTTTGCAAAAAACACCTCTGTTTTCTTTAAAAAAATAGGATGTGTCCACGTTGCATTTTGGGGCATTTCCTGTTGCGGGCGCTAGGCCTACCCACACAAGTGAGATATAATTTTTATTGCAAGACTTGGGGGAATGCTGGGTGGAAGGAAATTTGTGGCTCCTCTCTGATTCCAGAACTTTCTGGCACCAAAATGTGAGGAAAATTTGTTTTTTTAGCCAAATTTTGAGGTTTGCAAAGGATTCTGGGTAACAGAACCTGGTCAGAGCCCCATAAGTCACCCCATCTTGGATTCCCCTAGGTCTCTAGTTTTCAAAAATGCAAAGGTTGGGTAGGTTTCCCTAGGTGCCGGCTGAGCTAGAGGCCAAAATCTATAGGTAGGAACTTTTCCAAAAACACCTCTGTTTTCTTTAAAAAAATGTGATGTGTCCACGTTGCATTTTGGGGCATTTCCTGTTGCAGGCGCTAAGCCTACCACACAAGTGAGGTATCATTTTTATCGGGAGACTTGGGGGAATGCTGGGTGGAAGGAAATTTGTGGCTCCTCTCTGATTCCAGAACTTTCTGTCACCGAAATGTGAGGAAAATGTGTTTTTTTAGCCAAATGTTGAGGTTTGCAAAGGATTCTGGGTAACAAAACCTGGTCAGAGCCCCACAAGTCACCCCATCTTGGATTCCCCTAGGTCTCTAGTTTTAAAAAATGCATAGGTTTGGTAGGTTTCCCTAGATGCCGGGTGAGCTAGAGGCCAAAATCTACAGGTAGGCATTTTGCAAAAATGTGATGTGTCCACGTTGCGTTTTGGGGCATTTCCTGTTGCGGGCGCTAGGCCTAGCCACACAAGTGAGGTATCATTTTTATCGGGAGACTTGGGGGAACATAGATTAGCAAAACATGTGTTATTGCCTCTTGTCTTTCTCTACATTTTTTCTTTCCAAATATAAGAGAGTGTGTAAAAAAGACATCTATTTGAGAAATGCCCTGTAATTCACATGCTAGTATGGTCACCCCGGAATTCAGAGATGTGCAAATAACTACTGCTCCTCAACACCTTATATTGTGCCTATTTTGGAAATATAAAGGTTTTCTTGATAGCTATTTTTCACTCTTTATATATTCAGCAAATGAATTGCTGTATACCCGGTATAGAATGAAAACGCACTGCAGGGTGCAGCTCATTTATTGGCTCTGGGTACCTAGGGTTCTTAATGAACCTACAAGCCCTATATATCCCCGCAACCAGAGGAGTCCAGCAGACGTAACGGTATATGGTTTTTGAAAATCTGACATTGCAGGAAAATGTTACAGAGTGTAACGTAAAGAAAAATTGCTGTTTTTTTTCACCTCAATTTCAATATTTTTCTTTTTCAGTTGTTATTTTCTGTAGGAAACCCTTGTAGGATCTACACAAATGACCCCTTGCTGAATTCAGAATTTTATCTACTTTTCAGAAATGTTTAGGTTTCTGGGATCCAGCATTGGTTCCATGCCCATTTCTGTCACTGACTGGAAGAATGCTGAAAGCACAATTTTTTTAAAAAATGGGGTATGTCCCAGTAAAATGCCAAATTTGCATTGAAAAACTGGGTTTTCTGATTCAAGTCTGCCTGTTCCTGAAAGCTGGGAAGCTGGTAATTTTAGCACCACAAACCCTTTGTTGATGCCATTTTCAGGGAAAAAACCACAAGCCTTCTTCTGCAGCCACTTTTTCCCATTTTTTTGAAAAAAACAAATTTTCACTATATTTTGGCTAATTTCTTGGCCTCCTTCAGGGGAACCCACAAATCCCTAGGATGTTGGAAAAAAGGACGCAAATTTGGCTTGGCTAGCTTATGTGGACAAAAAGTTATGAGGGCCTAAGCGCAAACTGCCCCAAATAGCCAAAAAAAGGCGTGGCAAAGGAGAGGGAAAAGGCCGGGCAGCGAAGGGGTTAAATATCCTGCCTTGCCCAGGCCAGGCCCCAGACACACAGCAGGGGGTTGGAGACTGCATTGTGTGAGGGCAGATACAGCCCTTTCAGGTGTAAGTGACCACTCATCACCTCCCCTCAGCTCATATGGACCCATCAGAATATGAAAGCTACAACCCAGCTCCATCTGTGTCACTTTCTAGAGGAGAGGTGCAACTGTCCAACTGTTAAAGTGTCCCAGACAGGGAATACACAAACAGGTAGAATCACAGAATGGTTTAAGCACGAAAATGCCTACTTTCTAAAAGTGGCATTTTCAAACTCACAATCTAAAAAACAACTTCACTAAAAGATGTATTTTTAAATTGTGAATTCAGAGACCCTAAACTCCAGACCTTGATCTGCTCCCAAAGGGAATCTGCACTTTAATAACATTTAAAGGCAGCCCCCATGTTAACCCATGGGAGAGATAGGCCTTGCAACAGTGGAAACCGAATTTGGCAGTATTTCACTGTAAGGACATGTAAAGCACATAAGTACATGCCCCACCTTTAACAATGCACCCTGCCCATTGGGCTGCCTGGGGTCTACCTGAGGGGTGGCTTACATGTGTAAAAAGGGAAGGTTTAGGCCTGGCAAGTGGGTACACTTGCCAAGTCGAATTGACAGTTTAAAACTGCACTCACAGACACTGCAGTGGCAGGTCTGAGCCAAGTTTACAGGGCTATTAATATAGGTGGCACAACCAGTGCTGCAGGCCTACTAGTAGCATTTGATTTGCATACCCTGGGCACCTCTAGTGCACCAGTCATGGATAAGCCAATGTACACAAATAATTTATACAAGGAACGCTTACACTTTAGCACTGGTCAGCAGTGGTTAAGTGTCCAGAGCAAACCAAAAACAGACACCAGCACACAGAAGCAACCTGGGAAGTAGAGGAAAAAAGTTAGGGTAGACCATGCAAATGATGCCAAGTCTAACAGCCATATAATGTGTCCCTTCCTTGGCAAGCACCTAGGCCCATATTTATACTTTTTTAGCAGCGCATTTGCGCCACTTTTTGACGCAAAAGCAGCGCAAACTAACAAAATACAATAGCATTTTGTAAGTTTGCGCCGTTTTTGTGTTAAAAAGCGGCGCAAATGCGGCGCTAAAAAAGTATAAATATGGGTTCTAATTTGTTACATTGTAGTATGAATTAGCCAGCAGAAATGATGGTAGCAAGCTGCCAACACTGAGCTGCAAGAAACTAAATTACAAGACATAAAACAAGTAAAGGCTAACATATTTCCATTCTTATCTGCCAGGTTGATAGCTTCAGGCACTCGCTCTGGCACAATGATGCACCTAAGGGTTGTTCATGGTGGCCTAAGCAGGGGCAGGCTTAGTATAAAATAGAGTGTGTCATGGAAGGGAGCGGTTACAGGAAGGCTTTGGATTCCCTGACAGCCTCAATTGAAGCATCAGATGAAGGAGAGGGATAAAGAAGATAAAGACAACAATAAAACAGAATAAGAATCCAGAATAGGGTAAAATAAGGGTAAAACAAGAAGTTGTATGTCCACAGGCACTCCTAAAGGAAGCCAGGTTTCAGCAATTGGAGATAAAGCAACCTAGGTAGAGTTTAACGATGAAGCATGTTAGAAATAAATCACAACGGGGGATGGCTGACCCGCCCACAAGATGTCCGCTGCTGCTTGAGTCTTCTGCTGCATTGGAGCCCTCTTCTGGAACCTTGCCTGACCAGCCCATTATTTGTATAAAGTGGTGTGTGGCAGTGGTGGTGGAATGTGAAAGTAGTAGGTAGGTATCTTTTTTAGACTGTTTCTCAGTCTATTTACTTTGTTTTTTCCTCCTGCATCATTCCCCTCACTCCGAGCCATCACTGCTACCATATTGGGATCACTTCGGACCAGAAAGGCGCTCCTGAATCTTATGTTTGCAGGTTCAATCAATAAACACTCTGGGGGAGTTTTAAGACTCCGTTATTCCCACAATTAAGAAGAAAGAGGATTTGGCCTTTGCTCCAATATGGACATGGATCATTTTAATCATGAATTCCCCCTGCAATGCCTCTGAAGGGTAGAGCGGTTCCTATGCACTTATCTTTGTGCATACTTCCTCATTATTACTAATTCCTCATCATTTTTCACTCTAATACTTATAACTGGACATAACCTGCCCTTGAAAGTTCTTTTTCAGTCCTAACAGATAAACCGAGTTGTTAACTTCTAAATAACCACTACTTTTGGACTGAGTTAGCACCTATGTATGTCTTCTGGTATGGACTCCACTACTTCATTCACTCAAAGTGTTGTGTTTTCACCCATGGTCATACCTATACCCCATAAGGATTCTACCAGCAAAAGAAATGACAGGCAAAAGAAGGACCCAACGTCTCTAATAGAGTCTCCATTATCTCTACCAGATGAGGACTTAATGGAAAAAATAAGATATTTGAAACACTTTGTGATGGAAACTTAAACCACACTACAGAGGATTAAAGAGAAATGGTTAAGTCTTGAACCCTGAGTGACTGTGTCGCGCCGCGTGGTGCGGCGCGAGCCGAATGTTCGGCACAAGCCGGGCGTTCGGCTGGGGCCGCACAGCGCGTTTCTAAAACGGGGCGCGCCCCCAGCCTTTCATGCACTTTTCGAGGCCCCAGGCATTGCATGGGGCCTCGCTCTGTCGTTTTCCACCGCCTTGCTGGGGTCTCCTGACCCCTCTTACCTGTTCTTCTTTCTTCTTTCTTGTCCTCTTTCTTTTCTTCTTTCTGGGGTCTTTTTATTGTACTTTTTTTTTGTCTTCTTCCCTTCCCAGGTTACCTTTCTCTTCCCAGCATTCATTGTTCCCTATTCTCTATGGTTTCTATTCTGTTTTGTTCCATGTACCTCTCCCTGTCTAATATGGTGTCCTTTTACTTCCTGTGGGTCACTTCCTGTCTTTTGGTATATAAGGGCTGTGTTTTCTTCATTTCCTTGCGCTGCAACACTTTCTGCTCAGATAGTGTCTTCGCTCCTGATTTCCTCGCCTTTTTGGTTCTGGATTTCATCGCTCTGTGTTTCCTGAATTTTGTTCTTTTTGATTCCTGCTTTTTGTTCTTGTTTTTCAGGAGTCCTCCTGTTTAGAGGTTTTTTCCCCTTTTGTTCTAAGGGGTTTTCTCCCTCTGGCGCTATTTTCTGAAGGCCACGGTCTGTTCTTGGCGTCTCCATCACCTACAGCACCGTGGCTACCAGAAAGAGTTGCCCCTTTTTGGGCCAAAGCCGAACATCGAAGATCCACGCCACTAGATCTGCAAATTCCAGGTGCAAGCAGCACGTGAGTCGTGACAGATTGCAGCGCCCAACCATTCCGACGTCCTCAAACACCATGGATAATACAGTGGCGGCTGCTGCAGATTCTGATCAATCTCTTTTGACCACGATTCAGCAACAAGCTCAGGAATTGCAACAACTACGCAATGAAAATGCTGCGTTACGACAGGCTTTGGCTCTCCGCACTAGTGATGTTCCGACTATCTCCGCTTCTACCCCTCGTTTCTCCGGCGAACCAACCAAGCTTCGTGAGTTCCTGGATGCATTAACGGTGTACTTCGCCTTCCGACCAACCCAATTCTCCCACGACAGGACCAAGGTGGGTTATCTCATCAGTGCCTTATCCGGTCCAGCCTTGGCCTGGGCAACCCCGATGATGTCATCCAATGACCCAGTTTTGTCAGACTATTCCACCTTTGTGAGTCGCTTCAAACAAATGTTCAGTCGACCTGGATTGGAAGCCTCTGCAGAAGAAGCCTTATGCGACATTCACCAAGGCTCACAAGATGTTCTGCAATATATAACCCGTTTTCGTCAGCTAGCAGCAGAGACCACTTGGGTGGAACGTACTCTGGTAACGTTATTTCGCAGAGGACTCAAAGAAGAAATAAAGGATGAACTAGTACATTCTACCAGAGTGGAAGATCTTCGTGGCCTGATGGATCAAGCACTGTCCATCGAATATCGTCTTCAGGAACGGAGATCGGAGAAGAGAAGGAGTAGAGGGTTCTCCCAGCCAAATACCTCACGAGCTGGTCTGCAGCGTTCTGAGGAACCTCGCCCTCCTGCTAGAGACGTCGAAGGGGAACCCATGCAGGTAGATACTACCCGAGGTCCGCTCTCCGCCAGCGAGCGAGAAGACAGACGCAAGAAAGGGTTGTGCCTGTACTGTGGTTCTGCTGGTCACATAATTCGAAACTGTCCTGTACGTCCGCCCAGGCCATCGGGAAACACCACTTCCCGTCCTCTGTAAGAAGGGAGGGGACGGGATCTACAGCTATACCTTCCAACAGCTCCTTTAATGACAATACAACCTCCTTGTTCATTTTTCCTGTCTTGTTGCAACTTCCTGACGGTCGTCAAGAAGAGACTATGGCATTACTAGATTGTGGTGCTAGTGGAATATACATGGACCAGACGTGGGCTGCTACTCACCAAGTTCCTACACAATCTAAAGAAGTTCCCGAACAGGTGCACACCGTGGATGGATCCTTATTATCCTCTGGTCCAGTGGACACCACTACCCTGATGTTAAGTTTACAGATCGGAAACCATCAAGAACACATCTCTTTTGATCTTATCACGTCCCCCACCTATACCATTATTCTTGGAATTCCGTGGTTCATCAGACATAATCCATATGTGAACTGGGTAACCCGGACAGTTTCCTTGTCTTCGCAATTTTGTCATGAAAACTGTTTTGCTTCCGACAAGTATTGGTCACCGAAAAGATCTATAGTCACTGAAAGTATTACTGGTTCTTCCATTAATACAGTCCAAGGAGTCCCTGAACACTATTTGGAGTTTCAAGATGTGTTCCAAAAACCATCCAAACCTGTGTTACCTCCACATCGAGACTACGATTGTGCTATTCCCTTAGAACCTGGCACAATCGTTCCTTTTGGGAGGATGTATTCCCTCACGGAACCTGAAAAAGAAGTTCTAAAAGAATATCTGGATGACAATGTCCAGAGTGGTCTTATAGTTCCCTCATCTTCTCCGGCCGGGGCTCCTCTCTTTTTTGTACCCAAGAAGACAAAGGATCTTCGTCCTTGCCTGGACTTTCGAGGTCTGAATAAGATAACCATTAAAGACCGTTATCCTTTGCCTCTCATCAGGGACATTCTAGAAGCAGTTAGAGGGGCTCAACGTTTTACTAAACTTGATCTGCGAGGAGCCTATCACCTTTTACGCATTAAAGAAGGAGATGAGTGGAAGACAGCTTTCAGGACCCCATTTGGTCACTTTGAATACAGAGTTATGCCGTTTGGTCTCACTAATGCCCCCGCAATCTTCCAGAGATTTATGGATTCCGTGTTTTCTGACCTTCTGAACCAGACAGTGGTCATTTACCTAGATGATATTCTGATTTATTCCAGAGATCCTGAACTCCATTCGTCCCATGTGAAACAAGTCCTTCAAAGACTCCGGGCACATCAACTATTTTGCAAACCAGAAAAATGTGAGTTCGACAAGACGGAGGTTAAATACCTGGGTTATCATTTAAGTTCCACCGGCATAGCTATGGACCAAGAAAAAGTACAAGCGATTCTAGACTGGCCTTCTCCTTCTTCTATTAAAGAAACACAATGTTTTTTAGGATTAGCAAACTTTTATCGGCAATTTATATTGGACTTTGCAAAACAAACTAGCCACATAACACATACCTTAAAGAAGGAGAATTTAACGAAAGGGTTTATCTGGACTGAGGCGGCTGAAACAGCCTTTCAAGGTTTAAAGAAAGCTTTCACACAAGCTCCCATCTTACGGCATCCAGATACCAACAAACAATTTATTGTTGTCACCGACGCTTCTGAAAGAGCCATCGGAGCTGTCTTACTCCAACAACAAGAGGATGATGGTCTTGAACATCCTGTTTTCTATTTGTCTCATATCCTCTCTACAGCAGAACAACATTACTCTGTACTTGAAAGGGAATTATTGGCTTTGAAAACAGCCTGCCTAGAGTGGAGACAGTTTCTGATGGGTTCCAAAGAGCCTTTTGAGGTTAGAACAGACCACCGTAACCTACAATGTTTACGAAATTTTGTGTGCCAGAATAGTCGCCAGGCTCGTTGGGCCTTTTTCTTCAGTCAGTATGATTTTTACGTCACCTATATTCCTGGATCTCAAAACATTCTGGCTGATGCTCTGTCTCGTCGTTATCCAGATTGTACTCCTTCCCCATCTCAGTATCTACTGGAACCTAGTAAGATCATTGGAGTGGCTCAATCTTTTCTGGAGGAAGTACAACTGGAATACACCAAACTATCGGACCACGAAGTAGAGAACCTAAGACCTTTGTTGAATAAGAGACAAGGATTCCATTATTATCAGAATTTGATATTCCTCCCTACTGACAGAGTGAAAGAAAAAGCATTACAAATGTGCCATGATTCACCGGTGGCTGGTCATAGAGGCATCAAGGCCACACAAGAACTTCTCTCACGGTTTTTCTGGTGGCCTACCTGGAAGCAGGATGTTGAAAGATATGTTCAGGCTTGTCCTATTTGTGCTCAAGTCAAGATTCCCCGTACCAGACATGCAGGATTGCTACAGCCCTTGCCTGTTCCTCCAGCTCCATGGCACACCATCTCTACCGATTTCATGTGTTCGCTCCCACCTTCAGCAGGAAACCGGGTTATCATGGTCACTGTGGATTCCTTTACTAAGATGGCTCATTTCACTGCCCTAAAAAGGCTGCCTACATCTCAAGAACTAAGCCAGATATTTATTGATCATATCTTCCGCCTTCATGGACTTCCACATACCATTATATCTGATAGAGGACCCCAGTACATTTCCCGGTTTTGGAGGTATTTCTGTAAGACACTCAATATCAACAGAGCCCTGTCATCGGGGTTCCATCCACAGACCAATGGACAGACCGAGCGTCTGAACCAAGGACTAGAGCAATACCTTCGCTGTTTTTGCAATTCAACCCAAAGCAACTGGAACACTTATCTCCCTATTGCTGAATTTTTCTACAATAATACTGTCCACAGTGCTTCCAAGGTCACTCCTTTTTTCTGCTCTTATGGTTTTCATCCTACCTCCTTTCCTACTTCTCCTCAATCCACCTCTCCTTTGCCCGCTATTACTCACCTCTCCAAACGACTTTTACAGATCCATAGACTAATTCGATCCAATCTGTTACAAACCAAAAGATATATGAAGAAGGCTGCAGACAAGAAACGTGGAACCACTCCAGACTATCACCCGCAAGATAAAGTCTGGCTCTCATCCAAATTCCTACCCTCACGTCTTTCTCTGAACAAGTTCACACCTCGTTACTACGGACCTTTCCGTATTCTTCAGCTGATCAATCCTGTCACTGTCCGTCTTCGCTTACCTCATACTTGGAAGATTCATCCCGTCTTTCATGTTTCCCAGCTCAAACCTTACGTACCTGACCCTTTCTCTCATCAGTTTCCTTGTCCTCCTCCTGTGTTGGTGAACGATGTTCCTGAATATGAGGTACAGGAAATCTGTGACTCTCGTCTATTTCACAGACGGCTTCAATATCTGATTCATTGGAAGGGTTATCCTCTCAGTGAATGCTCTTGGGAAGATGCATCTTCTGTTCACGCTCCTCTCCTGATTCAACGCTTTCACCGTTTATTTCCTCTCAAACCTGGGCCTTCGGGAGGGGGACCTACTGTCGCGCCGCGTGGTGCGGCGCGAGCCGAATGTTCGGCACAAGCCGGGCGTTCGGCTGGGGCCGCACAGCGCGTTTCTAAAACGCGGCGCGCCCCCAGCCTTTCATGCACTTTTCGAGGCCCCAGGCATTGCATGGGGCCTCGCTCTGTCGTTTTCCACCGCCTTGCTGGGGTCTCCTGACCCCTCTTACCTGTTCTTCTTTCTTCTTTCTTGTCCTCTTTCTTTTCTTCTTTCTGGGGTCTTTTTGTTGTACTTTTTTTATGTCTTCTTCCCTTCCCAGGTTACCTTTCTCTTCCCAGCATTCATTGTTCCCTATTCTCTATGGTTTCTATTCTGTTTTGTTCCATGTACCTCTCCCTGTCTAATATGGTGTCCTTTTACTTTCTGTGGATCACTTCCTGTCTTTTGGTATATAAGGGCTGTGTTTTCTTCATTTCCTTGCGCTGCAACACTTTCTGCTCAGATAGTGTCTTCGCTCCTGATTTCCTCGCCTTTTTGGTTCTGGATTTCATCGCTCTGTGTTTCCTGAATTTTGTTCTTTTTGATTCCTGCTTTTTGTTCTTGTTTTTCAGGAGTCCTCCTGTTTAGAGGTTTTTTCCCCTTTTGTTCTAAGGTTTTTTTTCCCTCTGGCGCTATTTTCTGAAGGCCACGGTCTGTTCTTGGCGTCTCCATCACCTACAGCACCGTGGCTACCAGAAAGAGTTGCCCCTTTTTGGGCCAAAGCCGAACATCGAAGATCCACGCCACTAGATCTGCAAATTCCAGGTGCAAGCAGCACGTGAGTCGTGACAGACCGAGGTGGAACAACAGTTAAGCGACATCTAAAATACCTTTACGAAGGTTGAAATGATGTCTAAAGAAATTTTTCTTTTGAAACAACAAACAGAAGTCTTGATAACCTACAACAGATGCAGTAATATACTAATCTATGGAATTCCTTAAGGTGTGAAGAGCTCGGGCGTTTCTTAAAATGCATTTTCCAAAAATCATCAGTCTCAAGCAAGAAACTAGTCTTAATATGCAACAATTTCACTGTGTTGGCCCTAAACCCTCAAGGGCATATTCATTAGCATGACCAAGAGGAATTATAGTTATTTTCCTACAGTAGACAGATTTGAAGACGTTTCTATCAGCAGCCAAGCAAAGGAAAAAATGCTATAGTCGGGTCAGAAAGTCTTCCTTACACAGGCTGCTGCTTGTGCCACAGCTAATAGAACAAGCATTTTCAATGCAACGGGTCTCGCATTTGCGCGAGTTAGAGCTATTAACATTGTAAACTCCTAACTGGACTTTTCTTGCCACACAATTTAAAAGAAAAAAAACGCAGCACGATCGCACTATGTAAAATGCAGCTTGATCGCGCTGAAATCGAAAACGGAAAAACCGAGCGCAATCGCGCTATGTAAACCACAGCGCAATCGCGCTGGGTGGAAAATAAACAGACCGGGGTGTTACTGGAGCCTTTTTAGTCAGAGAGACATGTACTTCTTCCCCATTGGGATGAGCCACCCCTAAACATAAGCACTTGGTCAACAATCGTGTCCTGAAGTTGTATGTACATTTTTTATTCCTAGTATTGGTTGTGAAACCTAGAATTCTGGGATCCCTAACCCGGAAAAAAATGCAGAACACGGGATATACAGTTAGAAATGGCATAGAAAGATGTTGCCCTTTTGTAGCTCTCGAATTAGCAGGCGTTCGTGTTACACAACTCATTGGAATTGATTTTACCACCCTAATAAGAATGAAAGGCTGCGTGAGCCCCGCTGGTTTTCAAGCCCGTGTCCCACAAATGACGTAAATGCAAGCACTCCAATACACTGGATATTCAAAGGCTACTTGCTCTCTAGAAGTTAGAGGTGCTCAGAGGTATTACATGGCTCAGAGAAAGCCCCCTTTTTAAATGCACCTTTTGTTGCTGTTGTCAATTCACAAGTGTGTCAAATAAGAGAAAATCACAGAAAGAATACCTCATATCTAGATTTGCCACCAGATCGGTTTTCTACTGGTATTTGGATGTCTTAACTGGTACAAAAATAAGCAAAATCAACTAAAGCTGGTATGTTTGGCCCGTATATGTGCATACTTCAAACAGCCCACATAAACAGAACGCAGTTTTAAATATGTTTTAGACCTGCGTTAATGTAATGATCCATGCCTAATAATTAAAATAAACAACAGGAAAGTAATATTAGAAATTAATGAAGACTATTATGTTTGCAGTCTTATTAAGTATCCAGGACTTTTGTGGACTCTTAGAACCAGTTGGAATGGGTGATAGTTTTTTCTTGGAAAGGTGACAATCTTTCTCATGTCTCATTAGAAAGTTACAAAAAAAACGAATGACTCATTAGAAAGTAAAAAAAAACCTCATGTCTCATTAGAAAGTAAAAAAAAAACTCCTGTACATTTCAAAAAGACATTTTGCCCTTCAGATTACGACATAAAACATGCCAGACAGTATTCTCAAATTGATGCATGTACAGAGCGATGTGTGAGGCAAATACAGTATGGTTTTACATAAAACGTTCAAATAACAGTGTTCACCACCTCTCACAGAAGAACTATGTGTAAATTTCTTGAACATGCACTCAACTCTTTCAACCCCCGTTATCAACCCTGGGAAACCGAACGGATGCACAAACCGGGGGACTTGCTTCGGGCACAGGCAGGCATGGGGTAGGGAGCATTGTGAGAATACACTCTACCCACATCAGACATTGCTTAACGTGTTCTGGTCAGGGCCACTCGCTGTTTGCACAGAATGTACAGTGCTTTGAAGGAGTGAAATTTTGCCTAATGCGCTACCGGAAGCAATAAAAAGGAACACGTCTCTTATTGCAGACACAGCTCCATTCAGCACGCAGTGCACCTGGGCGCAAGCCATGGCCAGCTGGGAGGTAGCGCCTACATATGCAGTGAGAAGTTACCATTTCAAGATGGCCAAAGTGTTAACTGTGAAAGGCGTACATGATTGCTGCTGACCTAATAAGTATGAAAGGCTGTATGAGCCCCGCTGTTTTTCAAACCTGTGTCCCACAGATGACATAAATGCAAGCGCTCCAATACAGTGGATGTTTAAAGGCTCCTTGCTCAATAGATGATAGGGGTGCTCAGAGATATTACATGGTTCCTGAGAGAGTCCCCATGGTAAATGCGCCTCTACATTGAAGCGCAGCAGCCGTGAATCAGGTGCCACGCTAAGTGGGAAGTGCTCAACTCTCGCTGGCCGAACACAGAACACAACCAGATTTTTCTTTCCACATTGAAATAAAAAAAACTGCACAATCGAGCTGCTACTGTTCACTCGTAATGAAACCTATAGGCAAAAGTGCAATTATCTACGTAACCGGCAAAAGTGCAATTAACTATGTAATATTGTCAATGTTATGCAAAGCGCACAACTTCTGCTAAGCGAGATCGCACTGAGAACAAAAGATAACAAGCATTTGGAATGCAATAGTCTCATGTTTGCTTGAGTTAGAGCTCATAGCGTTGTAAATTACTGACTGGACTTTTATTGCCACACAGACTGAAAATAACAAGAGGAAGAGAGCGAGAGCTAGTGCGAGCTGGCCCCTGGAAATGCCCCCCTCTGATGTTTGTTTATGTTTACAGAGGGAGCTGGTGGGGAGGAGGGACTGAACACACGCCCACAGGCCAATACTGAAAGGAAAAGTCCCCTTCAGAAGAGATAAACAGGACATAACGTAATTACACAGTACTTTGTGCTGCTCCCAAAGTGAAAAAAGGCAGGACAAAGAGGAAGAACTGACCACTAGCAAGCAAAGATTTTTGAAGGACACTGCAAATAACAAATCACAACACTGGAACTCACTCTATTGTATACTATAGTATACAGCAGGCTGAACGCTAATGCTCGACATTAAAAAAGGAACTTTTATCACTTTGTTCTGCCCTAAGATTTAGGAATGCTTGTTATGGTATAATGCCATCTTGCCCTTTCAAGGTCATCTACAAGGAGAGAACTTTACTATTTGACTCCCCAGACGACTGATTGAAATACATATTTCAGCATAAAGGAGAAGAAATGGACCATAGAAAGACATGAAATTTCTGTTTTAATGTGTTTTGCATTGTCTGCTTGTGGTTAGTATTCTAGTCAAGGTTCTTCTAAATATGTCATCCTTACACTCTCATCTTCTCTTTACCGGAATTCCTCATTTTGCTTGGGTATTCCTTCCGGATATCTCTCTCACACATATACCCTCACCCAACTTAGTGTTTACACCCTGTTCAACATAGGTAGCTTGGTGCTCCCAATTTTCCTATTATTTTGTCCTAGTCTATACTCTTTTTTTTTCTATTATTATTCATTCGTTTTGATACATAATTACTTACGGAGGTCTCTCTGCCAGTTCCTGGCTGACTCAGTGTCAGCTGTCTGTGTTTCTTTTTGCGCTTCACCATCTCCTAAGTACATTTATGTTAAACTTTAGACCTTGCTGTACACCATGGTTAAAGCTTTTTTGGCTTCTCACATCTTCTCTTTCTTTGCCAGATTCTTCCCTTTTCTTTCCCTTTTCTCGCCTTATTTTGCTATCATCGTACTCCAATAACACTTACTTGCTCACTGTTACATTGGTTTTATTACAGGTTCTCTTCAACTTGTCCAAATAAGTTCACTACACATGCTTATTTTTTTTTATATGGCAAATGTTCTTCTTGCTGTGTCCTGGAATGTGAAAGGTCTGCGTAATCCTATCAAGAAGCAGAGAATTCTTACTCATTTATCTCATCTAAAATATTAAATTGTTCTGTTACAAAAAACCCACCGCTTAGATAAGGACATGAATTCAATGCAAATGATTTGGGTAGGTCATGTATTCTGTTCTCCTGCTGGTCAAAACAAGAGTGGGTTGCCATATTGTTTCACAAGTCACTTTCTTAGTTGTTTAAGAAGAAAAAAAAAGATGAAAAGGGGAGATGAGCATGCCACCTGTTGTTGAAGTCTCACGGCCATCAAAGATTTCCTCTGCCAGCACCTGGACTCTCTGCTGAGACTCCTGCCCTGCCAATTGGTGTCCTATTCAGTCCCTGGGCCCTTGAAGGTGAAGCTGGTAGAACAAGGTCTGAAATCCACACAGAGGAAGCCGTGTGGGGAAACATTTGACTCACCCTCCAGGAGGCGGCTGATAAATGACGCGCCGCTGGCTTTGCAGCTGAAATCGACGCTCCACCTGCATCGCAGCTGGGAGTTTGACGCGACGCAGCTGGAGAAATGATGCGCAACACCTCTTACAGAGTCTGATAACGGTGCAAACCCCACACAGCGCAGTTTTCTGATACTGTGTGACCGGATTTTCCACGCATTGTCCCTGGGCACCCAAGTCAAACCCGACTCTGGGCACATCCGAGGTGCCCCACCTGGAAATCACTGCATCTCTTTCTTGTAAAGGGAGAAAAACGATGCATTGCCGACCTGACCAGAGAATAAACGGCGCACGGCCTCACTTGCGAGCAAGGACTCGATGCATCACTACCCTTTTCCGATGCACGCTCATCCGTGCGGATTTATTTCTGATGCAAACCAAGTACTTTGTGTAACAACAGCATTCGCACTGTTTTCTAAGGATTAAGGGCCAGATGTAGGAAAGTCCCAAATTGCGACTTGCAATTTGTGAGTCCCTGCGACTCGCAAATTGCAAGTCGCAATTTGGGATGCAGAAAGGTGTCTCAGACACCTTCTGCGAGTCGCTATGGGGTCGAAAAGACCCACCTCATTAACATTAATGAGGTGGGTAGCAATTTGCGACCCCATAGCGACTCAGGGCACTCACGGGGATTGAGGCCTGCTGGGAACAGCAGACCTCCATGTCCGTGACTGCTTTTAAATAAAGCAGTTTTTTTTTTCAAAGTGCAACCGGTTTTCCTTAAAGGGAAACGAGCTGCACTTTGAAAAATAAACCGAAACCTTTTGTTTCAGTATTTTTCAGGGCAGGTAGTGGTCCATTGGGCCACTGCCTGCTCTGAAAAATTATTTTTTGGTCCAGTCACAAAGGGGAAGGGGTCACATGGGGACCCCTTCCCGTTTGCGACTGGGTTACCATCCATTTCAAGTGGATGGTAACTGCGAGTCCATTTGCGACCGCTTTTGCGGTCGTAAATGAAATTGCATACCATTGCGACTCGCAAATAGGAAGGGAACTCCCCTTCCTATTTGCGATTCGGAAATGCATTTTGCGAGTCGGTGCCGACTCGCAAAATGCATTTCTACATAGCAAAGATGCATTTGCGACTCTCAAATGGCGATTTTCGCCGTTTGCGACTCGCAAAGTCTTTGCTACATCTGGCCCTAAGGCCCTCATTACAACCCTGATGGTTGTTGTAAAAGTGGCAGTAATACCGCCAACAGGCCAGCGGTAATCGCTGCCAAATTATGACCATGGTGGTGTTATCTCCGATAGACGCACCACACCGACCACCAGGGCAGAAACAACAGCCACCACAACGCTAGCCGCCTACAGCCCGGAGGAAGTCAATATTAAGACCCTGAAAACTGCCACCTTTTCCAGGGCGGTACCGATGACATCAAAAGCCTTGCAGAAACAGAGCTCAGAAGCGAAAGGACTCACCATTGGAGACACAGGAAACAATCAAGCCGCAATGAAGCTGCATGTCTTCATCATGGTCATCTACGTGCTGCTCCACCACGAACACCGACGATGGCGAAGATGACGATGGTGATTACAGCTGCCTAGCACACAAGGGAGGGAGGGAGGGAGGGAGGAAGGGAGGAAAAAGAGAGTGACACACACATCCCCCCGACACCATACACACAATCAGCTGCATCAATAAAACATGTTTTCTCCGTACCGCGGATGAATAATGCAAGGACAAAACATTTTAGAAAAAGTGAATGTAATGAGAGCAACACATCAAGATCAACATAATAGATAAATACCTATGCACATATAAAGGGACACATGACCACAGGCCAAAATCCAAGGCCACACATGGCACCTAGATCCCATAGACTGCTACCACTGCATATGAATAGGAGATGGAGACATACCCCGTGTACACACCCCTGGTGGACTTGGCAACAATAGAGGACGTGCACATTATCCTCACCTATAGACTGGACAGGGCCACAATCACTGAGCTGTCTGCCCAATTGGAGCCTGACCTGATATCTGACATCCATCACCCCACTGGGATCCCCCCTCTTGTGCAAGTTCTGTCTGTGTTCCATTTCCTGGCAACTGGATCTTTTCAAGTGACAGTGGGCTTGGCAGCAGGAATGTCACAGTCAATGTTCTCAATAGTGCTGACAAGAGTGTTGTCTGTCCTGATTACACACATTTGCAGCTACATTATACTTACCCAGGTGGAAGATTTGGCCACAGTGAAAGCCGAGTTCTATGCAATGGGACATATCCTCAACATAATAGTGGCGATTGATGGAACACATATTCCATTAGTCACCCCCGTCAGAATGTACAGGTGTACAGAAATCATAAGAGTTCCCACTATATGAATGTACAGATGGTGTGCTTGGTGGACCAGTACATCTCCCACGTCAATCCTAAGTATCCTGGGTCGGTGCATGATGCCTTTGTCCTGAGGAATATCAGCATTCCAATTGTGATGGGCCGACTACAGAGTCACAGGGTGTGGCTGATAGGTAAGCCCCAGTTCCCACCCAGTATATGTTGGTGTATGGGTATGGTGTGGGCCATATGGGATAGTATGTGGCTAAATTTTGTCCCTCAATCTATATGAACCTATTTTTGCTGCTGACCCCTGTGAGGAATGCCAGGACAAGGGCAGAAGAACGTTACAATGAGGCACATGGGTGAACCAGAAGGATTATAGAACAGACCTTTGGCCTCCTGAAGGACAGGTTCAGTTGCCTGCATCTGAAAGGTGGATCAATGTGCTACTCACCGAAGAAGGTCTGCCAGATAATAGTGGCATGCGGTATGTTGCACAACCTGGCCCTGAGATGCTGTGTGCCTTTTCTGCAAGAGAAGGAGGCTCTAGATGCCCGTGTGGCAATAGTGGACCCTGTGGACAGTGAGGATGAGGAGGCAGAGGATGAGGATGGTGACAACAGAACAGCAGTCATCGTACAGAACTTTCAATGACTCACAGGTAAGACAGTGTTACTTCACATTCCATTATAATTATATTTAATTTATGTGGCACTGGAATGCTGTTATTTCCCACATCTACACCCACTTACTGTACCCTTTGGCAATTAATTTCACAGATGTTGGTGCCTCACAATAGTTCCTAGTGTGATCACTGCAGCCAGTTACTGGTCATTAACATATGCTAACTTACTATACAGTTGAATTGCATTGTTTGCGGGGTAGTTCTTATTCTGCATGGGGGGGTGCTGGTGGTCTGTTGGTCCTGTGGCGGGGCCTCCTGTCCACTTGCGGCAGCAGAGGTGGAAGGCAGTTCAGATGTCTGGCTAGTGGCAGGGACCTGCTGTTGTGAGACTGCCTCCCTCATAATATTGGCCTGTCTGCCAGCACCCCTGCTATGGAGACCAGGGTGGTGTTGATGGCCTGAAAGTCCTCCCTGATCCCCTGGTACTGTCCCACCTGCAGCTGCCTGTTCTCCTGCACATTGTCGAGGATCTGGCCCATCGTGTCTTGGGAATGTTGATATGCTCCCAGGATCTCTGCAAGTGCCTCCTGGAGAGTTGGTTCCCTGGGCCTGTCCTCCCCCTGGTGCACAGTACTCCTCCCAGTTTCCCTGTTGTCCTGTGTCTCTGTCCCCTGAACCGTCTGCCCGTTGCCACTGACCCCAGGTCCCTGATTGTCTTGGGTATGAGGTGCGCCCTGGGTTCCTGTAGAGGTGGACACACTGCTGATTGATGAGTCCTGGGGACAGAGGTATGGGTACGTTGGGTGGGTGCTGTGGTGGTGTTTTCTGATGGGGAGGCTCTGTGGTGGTGTATGACTGGGCCAGGTTGACCGGCTGTCCAGAGGTCCTAATGGGCCAGGTTGGTCATCCAGATCCTGAAGTCCAGAGTTGCTGTCATTACTGTGGGCCTCTTCTGTGGGGGGACTGGATGTTGCTGGCACCTCCTCTCCACTGACATTGGCTGGGGTACCTGTGGGGATGTAAATGCTGTGTTATGGGTTCTGTGTCTGACATATTGTGCATCTGTGGCTTGCCCTCTTTGGTTGTATTTGCCCTGGCAGCTTTCACTTGTGTACATTGGTATGTGGTGGGTTAGCTGATTCTCTCTAGTGTGCATGCTTTAGTGATAGGTGTCCGTGCAGGGCTGTGAGTGGTGTCCATGCATTGGTATGGCATGCAGTGCTCGGCATTGGGATGAGTGAGATGTGATGGTGGGGGGATGTGGGATGTGGTGATGTGATGGGAATGAGGGTGAGTGTGAGGGTATGTGATGGCATGCAAGTCGGGGTTGATAATAGTATAGAGTTGACTTACCAGATCCCAGTACTCCTCCTACTCCAGGCAGGCCCTCAGGATGCATGATTGCCAAGTCTTGCTCCTCCCATGTTGTTAGTTGTGGGGGAGGAGGTGGGGGGCCCACCGCAATCATCTGTGCAGCGAGTTGGTGTCTTGCTGCAATGGAACGTACCTTCCCCGTAGATCATTCCACCTCTTCCTTATGTCATCCCTAGTTCTTGGGTGCTGTCCCAAAGTATTGACCCTGTCCATGAATCTCTGCCATAGCTCCATCTTCCTAGCTATTTATGTCTGCTGCACCTGTGCTCCAAATAGCTGTGGCTCTACCCTGACGATTTCCTCCACCATGACCCTTAGCTCCTCCTCTGAGAATCATGGGTGTGTTTGTGGTGCCATGGGTGTTGTGTGAGGTGTGTAGGTGAGGATGTGTAGGGTGATATGTTGGGGTGTGTGATGTGGGGCGCATGGGTGGTGTATAGGTGTAGGTAGTGTGTGGCTCTGGTTTTGCATGGGGTCGTGGTGTCTGTCTTGTGCCAATGGTTTGTAGTTGTAAAGGGTTGTGGGTACTTTGGGTGTGTGTTTTATAGTGGTGTGGGTGTGGTGTGTGTATGCGTGTCAGATGTGTGTTGTTTAAATTGTGCAATGTGGTGTTGTTTTGTTTGAGTGTGTGTTTTTTTAGCACAACGGTATGTACCACCAATGGTTTACCGCCACTGAATGTCCGCTGTGGTGATTCATGTGTCATATTGTTCTGTTGGTGTAACAGTGTGGGTTTTGATACTGCCACTTTATCACTGACCTTTGTACTGGCGGAATTGTGTAGGTGGCTGAATAGTGATGGATTGTTGTGTGTGTGTTATAATATGGTGGACAGATATCCTCTGTGGCAGCGGTAAGTTGGCGGCAGTCAACGTGGCAGTAAGTGGGATTTACAGCCAATGTCATAATGAGGGCCTAAGACTCTTATTCTTTTGAAAATTCATATTTTGACTTGTGAATGTTGGATTTTTGTTGTTTCGGTCTTGTTTTGATTAGATACATATTACCTATTTTTTTAAACCTGTGTTGTGTCATTCTGTAGTGTTTTCACTGGGTTACTGTGTGTTGATACAAAAATTCTTTACATTGCTTCTGAAGCTAAGCCTGCCTGCTCGTGCCAAGCTACCATGGGGGTGAGTGGAGGCTTACTGAGTGTGATTGTCCTTTACCATGACTAGAGAGAGGGTCCTTACTTGGAGAGGGGGTAGTTTGACTGCCAACAAAAGACCTCATTTCTAACACTTGCCCTCTCAAGTACAGAGCTTGGGTGCTTACACATGCGGGACATGTTTCATTATTGGAAGTCCTTAGTTGGTTCGTTGTGCAGCTTGTTTAGGGGTTGTATGACTGTTGTGACTTCAATGTTAGACAGATTGCATGGTAAAAATTGTGTTGTCTCTGACTTCCTCCTGTCATGGTGCCATGCGATAGCCAAATACCATGGAATGCTAGTTACAAACATGTCTGGGTCATGTATGTAGGGCACCCTCTATGTACATTTGTTAAAGTCAGACATGTAGACGTTGATGTGTGTCTGTTCATGATCCACTTTTTTCAGACATTACTGTTAAGATATGTGTTGTGTCCTCCATTGCTCCCAGTGTTTTGGCTGCTAGCACTTTGTATACATCTTCTGCAGCGACATTGTCTGGTCATATAGGGATAGTATCAAACATGTGACTTGTGTTATGTGGAGATGTACCCTTCTCCTATTACTGGCATTTTGCTAGTTACCATCCCATTGCAGGTATGAATGTGAGGTCATGATTGCCACGCATACATGAGATTACCGATGCCACATCACTTGTGTTCTCTCCAAGTGACATGGCATGTTGTATTTGCACGTAGCTGTGGGTATCTCTGAGCTCTCCATCCACATCCTCCTTTGAACATGGGTATGCAATACTCCCTGCGTGCCACAACACAGCTAACTTTTACCATGACTGAATGATGTTGAGGTGTGAAATCATCTCACTGCTGTTGAATCTTTTGCAAAATGCTACCAATATGGCTAGGCCTACTCCCACTCAGTTTGATGTTGGGTCTCCGACAGTATTGATCATTGCTGGACATGTTACTACATGCCACACCTGAATGTAATGTTGGACTCCCAAACATGTATGGGCTTATTGGTACCTGTTAGTACCATGCAATTGATCTGTCATGTGAGTGACAATGAGTGGTGTGTATTGCCATGTGATGTTGTGATACAGAGCATACTAGGTGAACATGCAGACACAGGTCAAGCATTGTGGATAATGGCATACCCGTTGCTACCTGGGACAGACACCCACACATCTGTCTTAATATTTGTGTCAGCATTAGCAGTAGGCATGTGTGAAGACAGCTGATTTGTGTGACAGGTGCGCAGCTTATGTACATTGGAAGTGTTGTTCACTCTGCCTACATTCCACCAAGACTATCATTTTGCTGATGCATTGTCTAATTTAATCCATTGATCCTGAATATCTGTATTATCTTTGTATAGGGATTCTACACCCATAGCTGCTTGATATGTCTGCCAATCCATTGCGCGTTCCCCAACC
Organism: Pleurodeles waltl; assembly: GCF_031143425.1. NCBI lineage: Eukaryota > Metazoa > Chordata > Amphibia > Caudata > Salamandridae > Pleurodeles > Pleurodeles waltl. The sequence goes on from NC_090442.1 coordinate 116,855,669, forward strand.
AACGTGTGTATGCCATACGTGAGGTAGAGTCCACCATCTTTTAGGGTTGTGGCCAATGGCAGTGGCAGAAGCTAATTCCATGGATACACTGAGCTGTGCAGGCTCTGTTTTGCAAATTGATTATAATTGATTGATTATAATTACTGAAGGAGCATAGATACCTATAATATCCCCCCTTGTCACACATGTACCGTACCAGTAAAGCTACAATCAAACTGAGTAGTGACAGTGTTCAATTCCAACAAAATTTAACCTCCATTTCTTGATAGCCCTTACCTTATGTGTGATACATACATCCTTAGGCATGGTGTTGTTATGGTAATTGGCCTATAAATTGGCACCTTGCCCACCTGATGCCACAATATCTGTAGTGGTGCATGGATCCAGGCCTTTAGTAGTCACATGCCAGTGATTATCATATCACAGAAATGTGAGTTGGAGTCAGTAGAGCCCCCTACATCATGAAAGATGTTGCAACCATACTTGTAATTTTTGTGTTTCTGACAAGCTCTCTAAGGTTTGTGTCACATTCCAATTGTATGTGTAGTGGAGAATGAGTAGCCCAAGGAGAATCAGTTTAAAGTTACATTATTTGTGCTTTTTACAAAGTGACCTTGTTACTTCTTAGGTATGAAAGTTCTGTACAATATTGAGTCTCCTGCGAACTCCTGCAGCAGTGTGTAGTTGTTCCCCCTCCAAGTTATCTGCTCCATCATCCTCGTTCTTCTCATTGGGGACATCAACTGGGTCATCCTAGGGGACATTTGTCCTGACACAGATATTGTGCAGGATTGCACATGCAAGTATGATCTTCCATATGAGAGGTGAAGCATACTATACGCTTCCCCCTGTCAAGTCCAGGCACCAGAACCAGGATTTGAGAAGCCCAAATGTCCTATCCCCTACATTGCGTGTTCTCCGGTGCCCTTCATTATAGGTATGCTCTTCCATGGTTGGATATCCAAACGGTGTCATGACCCACTGTTGTATTGCCAGAGTATCCAGTCCATGTTACCATGTGGCACTACACATGCAGTGCAATACTTAGGGGCCCCTAGTGCCTCCTTGTGCCACATTTGCATCATTTTATTTGACGTAAATGTGGCCCAACCAGACCAATAATCGTCGCCCCATATTTACAAAATGGCCCAATGCATTTATGTGGTGCAATGATTGCCGTATACTGCAGCATGTTGCATATGTGTTGTTGCCTGTACATCTTTGTAACCCTGCCCATGTGTATTTGTTGTGGTGTGTGTCATGTTTGTCCTAAAGGGTTGGTGTGCTGTGTGTGTTTTGATCAGTATGTTGACTTACTGGCAAAAAGGCCATTGCCATATTGGCCATCCTGGAACAACTCATTGATGGTGGAGTGCCGGAATATGAAAGCATCATGAACACTGCCGGGATACTTGGCTAAGATGTTAGTGAAGAAGCCACGGTGGTCCACAATGGCCTGAACATTTATGGAATGGATGTGCTTAAGGTTCCTGTATAGGTGTCCCGTAGCTGCAGGTGGCACAAGATGAACATGGGTGCAATTGGGTGCAGTCCATTGCATCCAGCACATGCGGAATACCCAGAAATCTGATAGGAACCTTGCATGGTCTCCTGCTGCAGTTGCTGGGTGTTTTGGAATCAGATGCGGTAGGGTGTGAGGCAGATGATAGCTTCTAGGACCTTCAGTAGAAAGACTGAGAATGATGGCTGGGAGACCCCAGCAACTAGTGCCCTTGTTCTTTGAAAGGATCCAGACGCCAGCATGTGCAAGACAGTGAGGAGCTTTGTGATGGGTGGAATATTAACTAGAGCTTGCAGTCTGGCTGGGATGTCTGACACCATGTGGTGCAGCAGGTGAACAATGGACTCCCGATCGAGTCGGTAAATCCTGATGATGTTCCCTGAGGGCAAGTAGGGCTGTGCGCAGCCTGAAGATCCTCTCTCTCCTTCTGCACAGCCTTTGTGGGTGATGTGGTGGTGTTTGTGTTGCTGCTGTGGTGGTGGAGGGAGCTGCTGTTGTTGCTGATTTCTGCGGCATGTCCCATGCTGGAGCAGTACGACTTCCATGTTGTCCTGGAGGTTGCAAATGTTTAGTCTGTGAGTATTCCTTAAGTAGTGGTGTGTGCGCTTCATTTTAATGCCTGTTCTGACCCAGGTGTTAAAATGTGACGCTAATCGGGTTTAGAGTCATGTTTTGGGTCCACTTCCTAGGTGTGTGTCATTTTTGTGTTGGAAGATAAATATGGTGCAAGGGGCTTAACGTAATTTTTTGAATGGGAAGCAGGGGCGGCTCCTCCTTATGGGCTGAGGAGCGTCGCCCCCGCCAGCAGCAGAAGCTGCAAACCTTTCAGAAAGAAAGGATAATAAACCATGTTTATCATCCTTTCTTTCTGAAAGGGGCGGGGCCTTCGGGGTGATGTGCACTGAGGTAGAGTGCTCGGCACTCTCCCTCAGAGCGCATGTGTGTTTGGCTGGCCGTCTTGGGCCGGCCAAACACACATGAGCAGTAGGCTACCTCCAGCCCGGCAACCGTGTTGCCAGGCTTGAGAGAGCCTGCACAGGCTTCCAGTCTGCTTGGGAGTGCCCTAGCTGGGCGCTCTCAGACAATTCTGACACTGCTCTGAGCAGTGTCAGAATTGGCACAGGGAAGGCTGGGAGCCTGTGCCTGCAGCAGAAGGCCGCAGACACGAAGGATCGGTGTGCAGCAAGTTAAGGTAAGTTTTTATGTGTTTTTTTTTAAAATAATGCATTCCCCCCCAGCTCCCACCTCCCCCTGTCCCCGCTTCCCCTCCCTTTCGCGCCGCACCCACCCGCACCTTTTAGGAGCTGCAAGCCATGACTGATGGGAACACCTACCTTGCATCTCATTGATGCAAGGTAGGTTCAAGCATCAAAAAAATGGTGCAAACTCCAATATTTTGACGCTAGATGGGTCTACCGTCAAAATATAAATATGGAGTTAAGTTTGAGCCGCATTTGCATAAACAAATTATGCAAATGCTGTGCAAACAGAGTATAAGTATGTCCCTGGTATTTCTGCTGCGTGCATCTAGGCCTAAGAGAGCCACATGAGCGTGAGTAATGTGACACTGATGTGCGGCCTGGAGGCACTAGACACTCTTGAATCACAACCTATGTTCCAAGATTATTTGTGACTGTTGTGTTTTTTTTTGTTGCTCTACGAGGTATGGGCAACTTACCATGGTATGTGAAGCAGTAATGAGTATGCCATGAACAATCTGGTGCATGATATTTTCAGGGTGACTTTTGTTGTACAGTGACTAAGAAATTCAGTACAATTTGTTGCTCCTGTGAACTCCTGCAACAGTGTTTTGTTGTTCCCCCTCCACCTGTGCTACACCATTCTCATCCTCCTCCTCTTTGGAGACATCTTTTTGAGGACAGCTAATGTCAAGACTTGGGGATATTAGACACTAAACAATGACTCACTGTTAGAAATGGGGTCTTTGGTTGACAGTCAGGTTACCCCCTGGTCAAGCAAGGACCCTCACTCTAGTCAGGGTAAAAGACAATCACCCTCAGCTAACCCCTGCTTACCCCCTTGGTAGCTTGGCAGAGCAGTAGGCTTAACCTCAGAGTGCTAGGTGTAAAGTATTTGTACCAACACACACAGTAACTTAATGAAAAACACTACAAAATGACACAACACCAGTTTAGAAGAATAGGAAATATTTATCTAAACAAAACAAGACCAAAACGACAAAAATCCGACATACACAAGTCAAGTTATGACTTTTTAGAGATTAAACTCAAAAATAGCGCTTAGAAACAAAAATGCTTCGATGAGATGTTAACACGGCGTCGTGACGGAGTCGTTCCCAACAAGCCGACACCAGCGGCGCCGGACACGGAGTCGTGTAGACCCCCAAGTACAGTACCTTTGGTGAAGAGTGAAAACAAGCCGATGCGCGAAGTCGGGGATCGCGGCGTCTGTGCGAAACGTTGAATCCGTGCACTTCGAGCGGCGTCGGTCACGACGTGGTGCGGCGACTTCCACGGAGTCGCGGACTTCAGCGGGGCTGCTGCGATGTCGGGCCTGCGAAGAGTGTCACGTTCCAGCGAAGGTCACGGCGTCGGGTGCAGGCGGCGTTACCGGATTCAGCAGCGGCGTCGGTCGGGAGTCGTCCGAAGTCGATTTCCTTGGATTTCCAACAGCTTTCCTTCCAAGGGCCCAGGAACTGGATAGGGCGCCACTTGTCAGAGCAGGAGTCTCTCCAGAGACTCCAGGTGCTGGCAGAGAGAAGTCTTTGCTGTCCCTGAGACTTCAAACAACAGGAGGCAAGCTCTAAATCAAGCCCTTGGAGATTTCTTCACAAGATGGAAGGTACACAAAGTCCAGCCTTTGCCCTCTTACTCTGGCAGAAGCAGCACTGCAGGAAAGCTCCACAAAGCACAGTCACAGGCAGGGCAGCACTTCTTCCTCAGCTATCAGCTCTTCTCCAGGCAGAGGTTCCTCTTGGTTCCAGAAGTGTTTCTAAAGTCTGTAGATTTGGGTGCCCTTCTTATACCCATTTTAGTCTTTGAAGTCACCTTTCTTCAAAGGGGACTCACACCTACTTGTGAAATTCTGCCTTGCCCAGGCAAGGCATCAGACACACAGCAGGGGGTTGGAGCCGGCATTGTCAGAGGCAGGCACAGTCCTTTCAGATGAGAGTGACCACTCCACCCCTCCCTCCTAGCAGAGATGGCTAATCAGGAAATGCAGGTTACACCCCAGCCCCCTTTGTGTCACTGTCTAGTGGGAGGTGAAAAACAACCCAACTGTCAAACCGACCCAGACAGGGAATCCACAAACAAGGCTGAGTCACAGAATGGTTTAAGCAAGAAAATGCTCACTTTCTAAAAGTGGCATTTTCAAACGCACAATCTTAAAATCAACTTTACTAAAAGATGTATTTTTAAATTGTGAGTTCAGGGACCCCAAACTCCACATGTCCATCTACTCTCTAGGGGAATCTACACTTTAATCATATTTGAAGGTAGCCCCCATATTATCCTATGAGAGAGACAGGCCTTGCAACAGTGAAAAACGAAGTTGGCAGTATTTCACTGTCAGGACATATAAATCACATTACTATATGTCCTACCTTATCCATAAACTGCACCCTGCCCTTAGGGCTACCTAGGCCCTACCTTAGGGGTGCCTTACATGTAAGAAAAGGGAAGGTCTACGCCTGGCAAGTGGGTACACTTGCCAAGTCGAATTTACAGTGTAAAAATACACACACAGACACTGCAGTGGCAGGTCTGGGACATGATTACAGAGCTACTTATGTGGGTGGCACAACCAGTGCTGCAGGACCACTAGTAGCATTTGATTTACAGGCCCTGGCACCTCTAGTGCACCTTACTAGGGACTTACTAGTAAATCAAATATGCCAATCATGGATAAGCCAATTACATACAATTTATACAGAGAGCATATGCACTTTAGCACTGGTTAGCAGTGCTAAAGTGCTCAGAGTTGAAAAGCCAACAGCAACAGGTCAGAAAAAAATAGGAGACAGGAGGCAAAAAGACTGGGGATGACCCTGCATAAGCAAAAGTCCAACACTCACCCTCAGCACTGACCATAGACATAGAAAGGAGACTCAATGATCGCGATTCTTAATGCATTGTGATATACTTTGAGTGGCTGCAAATCCTACTAGCCCTACCCTTCTGTGGCTGAAAACTAATTCAGGAAATTTTGTACTTTCTGCACGGAGGACAGGTTTGAAAGAGTCTGTTTCTGCCCTGTCTACCAGTGACCTTTATCTGACACATCAAGGTCCCAACTTGTGATACCCTCACTCACCCATAGTGTTAATCCGCAACTCATTATTTGCTGGGTTGCTGAGATCTTACCTAAACATTAAAATGAAAACTACTTACATGATAAATTGAAAACTCCAAGTCCAAAGTGGGTCATTGGTAGTAGTATGTGTGCACCTACCACTAGCAATAAGGCGACTAACACAATACAGGGTCAGTAAAGGTCTTAGTATGGTAGCCCGTTGCTCAATCCTTGTTAGCTGTAACCTAGCAGGCAGGCCTAACTTAGGCGACAAGAGTGTAAAGCATTTAAACCATCAATACAGTGAATAAGCAAGAAACAACACACAATATTTTTTTTTATATATATATTTTTTATGAGAAAATAGATACCGTAATGACAAAAATCCAATGCAGTGAACCGGAGATATGATGTTTGAAAGAATAAACACTTTCTAGTGCTTAGAAGCACAAAATGATGAATTGGAACATCTGGTTGCTGTAGACCGGGACAAAGTCAAAGTTTCCACCGACCGACATGGAGCCCTGGTCAGATACACTAAGCGGGAGGTCTTGGTCAAAGTTTTACCTTCATACTTAGAAACGTTTCTGGTGCTTTTTCTTTTGAGGGACCTCACTTCTCTTTACCAGGCCAGAATCAGTGACGGTTCCCCGCTTGACTTTCAGATAGCTCCCGGTCAAATCCTGGAAGTTGGACCACCAGAGTTTTTCAGTGGGACAAACTTGAAATCCAGGCCAGGTCGAGGTGAGGGTTTGCCAGCTTAACTTCCCGGATTGAGTCGGTCACCTCCTGGAGCTTTTTCACAAAAGCTCTCCAGACTTCAGAAGATGTTGCCTGAAGTCTTCCTTGCAGGTTCAAAGGGTCCAAAACACGCCTCCAAGGGTCTGGAATCTCCTGGACTGTCCTTGGAACATTGGGACCACAATTGCCACAATGCACCTGGCCAAATCCTTAGGTGCTCTGGATGCACTCCAGGATGGGGACTGTTGCTGCAGATGATGAAGGTGAAGCTCTGTTAATCTATAGCTGCAGGAAGTCCACTACTTAATCCTTCTTGAAACAAGGCACAGTCCCCAGAGACACCCTGTCAGAATATTTCCACAGAAGGATAGCCTCCATCTACAGCAACTTTGACCTTCAAACACCAAAGTGGAACTCAACAATCCTCGTCCACCTACGGACACCAGCTACTCGATCTCCACATGGAACTCACTCTGCATGCAGATCACCACTGCCATCATGTCCTCCATACACTTCAGAGCACCCACAGATTCCTGTCCCCAACATTTCTTCAACCTAAGAACCAAAGCAATCAGCATGGAACTCACCAACATCCTCAATCCCTCCATCACCACTGCGACTTTCCCGACAGATGGAAACAAGCTGAGGTCAGAACCCTCCTGAAACAATCCTCCGCTGACCCCCAACAAACTCAAAAATTACAGCCCCATCTCATAGCTTCTCTTCCCTGCCAAAGTCCTCAAGAAGGCTATCAATCACCAACTCACTTAACACTCGGAAAAAAACAACCTGCTCAATGACCCCCAATCCAGCTTCTGTTACAACTACAGCAGCATGTCTTCCCTAACAGCTCCACCGATTATATCAGATCCTTCCTCAATTGGAATGAAACAGCAGCCCTAATCCTAATTGAGCTCTCAGCGGCATTCAACACTGTATCCCACCCCCTCATCAACAGACGCAACTGCATTGGCATATGAGGGGATGCCGTCAAATGGATCACATCCTTCCTCACAGGACAGACATAGATAGTCTGCCTACCACCCTTTACTTCAGAACCCAAGGCTATCATCTGCATTGTATCCCAAGGATCCTCCCACAACACCCTGTCCAACACCTACATGATGCCCCTAACTAACATCATCAGGTCCCATGGACTCAACATCATATTATAAACTGAACTCATCCTCTCTATCACCGAAAACCCTACTACCTCCAGAACAAACTTCTGCAACACCATTATCAGTGTCAGTGACTGGATTCCAGACTGAATTCAAAACGGACATGACCAAAGTGCTGATCTTCAGTAAAAACACCTCCATGTAGGACAAAACACATGGTGGCAGCACAAGCTCAGCCCTACACTGGCACCAACAGACCACGCACGCAACCTCAGCATCATCCTTGACAGAAAATTCATCATGAAGCACCAAATTAACACAATCACCTTCTCCTGCTTCTACATCCTCTGCATACTCAGTCAAATTAGATGGATTCCCAACAACTCCAGAAAAAACGTCACCCAGGCCTTCATCACCAGCTGGCTTGACTACAGAAACACGCTTCATGCAGGCATCACCAATCCACAAGAGACTCCAGACCGTTCAGAATGCCGTGGCCCATCTTATGCTTGACCTCCCCAAATGGACCCACATCCCCCCACTTCAGAAACCTCCATTGGCTCCCCATCTAGAAGAGATGCTAGTTCAAAATACTGGCATATGCCTACAAGGCCCTACACAATCAGCGACCAGCATTCATCAACCACCGCCTGACCTTCCACCAACCTGCCAGATACCTGTACTCCACTTCCTAAGACCTCACCCCCCCCCCCATATTCACCAAAGCCTCAGTGGAGGTTGTTCCTTCTCGTACCTTGCCACCACATCTTGGAACGGCCTACCCCTCTACCTATGAACATCGCTCTCTCTGGGGAAATTCAGAAGTAGACTCAAGACCTGGCTATTCAGTTGACACCAATGTAACACCAGTGCCCAGATACCCTCAGGGGTGAGGATCAGTGTGTTGATTGATTGATTGATTGATTGACTATATCTGACTCCTTACTCCCTTCATTAGGAATACAGTACCCCAAACACTTAATCCTGAGAAGTACTCTTCTCTCACTCCCCGAAAGACATATACTCAATCCATCCCAAACTGATATTCCTAATTTACTTGCTGGCTATAATACCTTTAGCTCCTCTCCAGACAGCACAACATAAAGTACAATACCCATCTCCTTGGTCCAAACCAAATACCATTCACCTACAACCCAGGCTCTAACCTACTGGAACATCATTCCTATCATCACCAAAAGCCCTGACACCCCCTACACCAAAACAGAGTTTTGCTGTATGCCTCAGAACTGCAGATCTGCAACAAAACACAAGCTGAAAATCTCAGATACTATCACTCACTACAACCTTGACCTATTAATCCTCAGTGAGACCTGGTTAAATGACACTTCTCAGACCATGATCAATCTTCTGCTCCCCCTAATTTCATTATCAGGAGTGATAGGCAAGATAGTCGGAGGAGACATTGCCACCATCTTCAGACCCTTAAATGCAGAGAGCTTCCCAGTTGCTTGTCCTCCTCATTTGAGTGCCTGCCTCTGGAACGTCATGTCCAGCACAACTTCCCTATCAGGATTAACTCCATTGACCACCCACCAGGTGACAAGTCCAACTTTACTGAGGAATTAATTGACTCTGCAAGTGACCAATCTTCACAAAGCGATAAACTGAACTTTCTAGGAGACTTTAATCTTCACTGGGGCACCTTGGAAGACTCAGTTGTAAACCAGTTTGCCACATTTCTCTCCAGAACGTATCTTCCACAACACAACTGTAAACAAACACACTCCAGGGGCTCCACGCTTGACCTTTATATGCTCACAGTGGATTACCCTATACCAGTAGACTGGTCCAACCATTTCCTTGCCCCTTTCATACTTCACCTCTCTTATGTTGTAATCCAGGGCAACCAGAAGGAAAATCAACCTCAATACTGTCAGCAACACAGCTAAGAAGGTACTACCAGACATCAGCCCCAATTCTGACATCAACAACCTGACAACTCATTCTTTCACCAGCCTTTCAGTCTTGATAGACAATGTAGCTCCACTACAAAGCAAGAAGAGAAGGCCCACACCCTCTGCCCCTTGGTTTAATATGTCCCTCCATGATGGAAGGAAAGATCTAAAATTCCTGATGAAGAAATGGAGACAATAACCCTCTGTCATTAATCTTTCACAGCTCAGATACTCAAGATCACATTACCACATATATATCTTCAGCAAAAAATCAAATCACTTTAGAACCCTCCTCAAATCGACTACCAACTGACCAAAGAAACTCTTTCACCTAATCAAAACCACCAGTAAACCCCTGGCATTCTGAACCATTAAATTTGATGACCCACCCAAGAAAGTAGAAGGATTTGTGCACTTCTTTGACACAAATGTTAAATTGCTCATTGATCATAATACACATCCAAACCCACATGAGGTATGCAAATCCTAGGGCTCTTGGTACAATTTTGATGTCATCACTTAAGATGCCTTCCTCTTGAAAACCAAACCTCCGAACCACTCTTTGGACCCTATCCCAACCGGCATTACAATAGACCTATGTACCCATGCGCTGCCCTACTGAACAAAGCTGATTAACTTCTTTCTCAGCCAATGATCCGTTCCTGATGCCCTCAAATCTGGTCAGGTGACCCCACTACTAAAGAAAACCACAGCTGATGTGGTTTGCCTTAACAACTTCTGTCCTATCTCCAACTTCCCTTCCCGCACCAAAATCACTGAAAGATGTGTAGCGAACCAACTGATACAACACCTAATAACAATCTTCTTGCGGAATTTCAATCCAGCTTCGTTCAAGGCTGCAGCACTGAAACAGCACTTCTACAGATTATCAACAATGCTCTTTGAATCCTAGACTCAGGTCGCTCCTACCTCTGATCCCTCTTGACCTTTCTGCAGCTTTTGATACTGTAAACCATTACACAATTCTTAACACATTAAAATAAAGAATGGGAATTGCAGGCCTAGTACTTAAATGGTTTGAGTCTTAACTCAGAAAACTACCTCTCAACTCCAAGGGCTGTAGATCAGGGTGTACCTCAATTCTTTATCCTTGCTCCTGCTCTATGTAATCTTTACATTGAACTGCCAGCAGCCCTACAAAAAGAAACCAGTATCCTCTATCACCTCTATACTGATGACACTCAAATCTATCTCAAGGTATCTTCCACACAGGATATCTCACTTCCCCCCACCAGCATTAACTCCATCCAAAAATGGATGATGTCCCATCACTTAAAACTGAATCCCTCTTAAACTGAATTTCTTTCAATCACAAATCAACTACATGGTCAAGAATGCACACATCCAACTGCGACTTCTCTATGGGATCCAACGTTACATTCCTGGTCAAGTCCTGAAAACTCTTGTCCAATCTTTGGTACTCTCCAGACTGGTTTACCGTAATTCTCTATTTGCAGGCCTCTCTAAATCTGACCTATCTCCTTTAAAATCCATCTTCCACTAGGCTGCGTGTTTGTCAACAGGACCAAAATACATTACCATATCACACCTTTGCTGATAACTGTCCGCTGGTTTCCTATTGAAACTTGGAGTACATATAAGACTGCTTGCATCACCCATAAAGTCGTTCACACCTCCACTCCTCGCAACCTTGCAAACATACTCATTATAAGGTAGTTCTAGACCCACACGAAATACTGAGAATCTGCTGCTTGAACCTCCAACTTTCAAAGGGAAAGCCATAAGGTGCAATTATTCTCATATAATGCGACTAGAATCTGGATCTCGCTACCTCTAAACCTTTGCACCACCTCTTCCAGGATTTTCAAAGCAGACCTCTCTTCAAACATCCCACCAGGCATATGCCCTTGCATTTAATGGCATGAGCCTTCCTGTTACATAACACTCCCAAGAGCTATTACTCTGTAACTTAATTCAAGTTGTATTTAACCCTATAATATATATCAGTGTAACCTGAATTGCTTTAACTTTTCTAAATACTTAACCTGTAATTAATATGCCATTCGCAAATATATAACTATCACCATAAGTAACCATAGTAGCTATACGCATTGTCTCATACTACCCTGTTACTTCTAATCTCTCATATAACATTCTTCGCTTTTATGTAAAGCGCTCTGACACTTCTGGGTAATGTCTGCAATACATAAAACCACATAACTAAATAAATAAATAAATAAAGAAGTAAGTAAAAAATAAACGGAAAAATGACATCATGACCAAACCACGAACATTCCTCCTCAGCACTCAACCACCCTTGGAGACTTGTTCGGAGCTGCGGATGGTTAACAGCACTCTGCCAGAAGAACTGACACTGATCCTAGCTACGCTACTTCTTCATGAAATATAACATTATATATTTTTTATCAATAAATTCCACAAAGAACTGCCAATCCGATTCCATCAGCTTATATAAGAATATGGTTAGATTTCAATGTACATGGGACCGGGATAAAACAGCACAGAAGAAGTTAATGTTAGAAATGGGGTCTTTGGTTGTCAGTCAGTTTGCACTCTGTCAAAGCAGGGACCCTCACTCTAGTCAGGGCAAGGGAGATACACACCCAGGATAACCTCTGCTCACCCCCTTGGTAGCTTGGCACAAGCAATCAGGCTTAAATAAGAGGCAATGTGTAAAGTATTTGTACCAACACACATAGTAATACAGTGAAAACACTACAAAATAGACACAACATCAGTTTAGAAAAATAGCCAGCATTTATCTAAATCAAACCGGAGCAACACAACAAAAATCCAACGTGCACAGACAAAGCTATGAATCTTTAAATTAAAAAGAGTCTTAATCCATAGAAATCATTGGATGTGTTGTTTTTACACAAAGTACCTGGTTTGAATTAAAAATAAAGCTTCATGGGTTAGCGTGCTTCGAAAAAGTCAGTGAAGCATCAATTCCTTCTTTGCAAGTGAGGCCATAATCCTTTTTCCCTCCTGCAGAAGAGCGATGCGTTCATTTCCGGACGGGCAACCTAGAGCAGCGCAGGTTCATGATGATTTTGATGCCCAGTGACAATGCTTGCAAAGTTCCGGGTCACAGAGGTGAAGTGCCACCTTACATTGGAGTAGGAAAGTAGCCTCTTTCTAGTATGGGTACCCCCACTTTTGGCCTGTTTGTGATTGTGTGTCAGTGTGTTTTTACGGTGTCACTGGGATCCTGCTAGCCAGGACCCCAATGCTCATAGATCAAAACCTATATGTCAGTGTGTTTTGCCTGTCTCACTGGGATCCTGCTAGCCAGGACCCCAGTGCTCATAGTTTGTGGTCTTATGTATATGCCTGTGAAGGACCTAACTGTGTCACTAAGGCCCTGCTAATCAGAACCTCAGTGCTTATGCTCTCTTTGCTTTTACATTTGTCACTGTAGGCCAGTGACTTCATTTACCATTTCAATTGGCATACTGGACCTCCTTTGTAAGTCCCTAGTATATGGTACCTCGGGTATTGGGGTTCCAGGAGATCCATATGGGCTGCAGCATTTCTTTTGACACCCATAGGAAATTCAGACAAACCCTCACACGGGACTGCCATTGCAGACTGCATGAAATAGTGCACACACTATTTCACTGCTGTTTTCACTGCAATTAAGTAACTTATAAGTCACCTATATGTCTAACCTTCACTTGCTGAAGGTTAGGTGCAAATTTACTAAGTGTGAGGGCACCCTTGCACTAGCAAAGGTGCCCTCACATAGTTCAGGGCCATTTCCCCAGACTTTGTGAGTGTGGGGACACCAGTACACACATGCACCACATATAGGTCAATACCTATATGTAGCTTCACAATGGTAACTCCGAATATGGCCATGTAACATGTCTTAGAACATGGAATTGTCCCCCCATTCCAAATCTGGTATTGGGGAGCCAATTCCATGCATCCTGGGGGCTCCACCATGGACCCCCAGTACTACAAAAAACAGCTCTCTGAGGCTTGCACTGCAGCTACAGATGCTGCCATCTCTCAGACAGGGTTCTGCCCTCCTGGTGCCGGGCAGCCCAGTCTCAGGAAGGCAGAACAAAGCATTTCCTCTGAGAGCAGGGTGTAACACCCTCTCCTTTTGGAATTAGGTGTTACAGGCTGGGGAGGGGTAGCCTCCCCCAGCCTCTGGAAATGCTTTGAAGGGCCCTCCTTGCATAAACCAGCCTACACCGGTTCAGGGACCCCTTCTCCCCTGCTCTGGTGGGAAACTGGACAAAGGAAAGGGGAGTGACCACTCCCCTGTCCATCACTACCCCAGGGATGGTGCCCAGAGCTCCTCCAGTGTCCAGTGTCATCTTGCTTTGCAAGGTGTGGGGGCACTCTGGAGGGCTCTGAGTGGCCAGTGCCAGCAGCTGACGTCAGAGACCCCTCCTGATAGGTCCATACCTGATAAGGCAGCCAATCCCCCTCTCAGGGCTATTTAGGGTCTCTCCTGTGGGTTCTCTTCAGCTTCTGTTGCAAATTTCCTTCAGGAATCCTCTGCAACAACTTCAGACCCTTCTGACCTTGGATCAACTGCAGCATGCTCCAAGAAACGCTGTAACTGCAACAAAGTGTCTACAAGACACACTTTTTCTTCAGCAACCTCAGCTCCAAGTCAGCAACTGCAACAGTTTCCATGGTGTGCATGGTCTAGGGATTCCCTGTCTTCATCCTACACCAGAAGGACCAAAGAAATCTCACGTGGAATGACAGAGTTACTCCCCTGCTCCAAGCAGGCACCTTCCAAGGCGAAGACTGGTACCCTGGGACTCCTCTCACGGCGAAGAGCATGCTCCTAAGGACACAAAGGGTAGACATCATTGACATGGACTGTCCTGAGGTCCTGCTGAAGCAATGGGAAGGAGGTAAGACCTTGCCTTCCCCAAGAATGACGGTACTCCTGTGTACTGTGTCTTCTTCACCTCCTGAGGCATCTGTGCACTCTTTGCAAAATTCCTTCATGCACAGCCTGGCCCAGGTCCCCAGCACTCTACCCTGTGACGCTCAACTCGCTGAGTTGTTCTCCGGCGGTGTGGGACCTTCTTTTGTTGTGCTGCATCAACTGTGTTTTGCACCTCCTTTGAACCCAGGTTTTGTGGCTTTTGGGGTGCTGGCTGGCATCCTGAGGGCTCTCTAAAGTGCTGAGAGCCCCCTCTTCCTCCTCACACAGAGTTTAGGCCCCCAGCTCCCTCCTGGTTTCATCCAGTGCCATTCTGATGAAAAATGCACTTTTATCCTAGACAAGGCTTGTTGGCGCCTTCCAACACAAAATCTTCTCTGCAATGATCTTCACGTCATGGGACATATTTTGCATCATGCAGTAACCCACTGGCATCTTGCTAGGATGCATTTCTGCAGTCTTCGAGTAACAGGGGACTCTTCTTTTGCACTCTCTTCTGGGTTGGCAGGTGCTCCTGTCCTTCCTGGAATTTCTTTAGACTTCTGGACTTGGTCCCCTTCCTTTGCAGGGCTTCAGGTCCAATAATCCAGCAGTTGTTCTTTGCAGACTTGGTTGGCTGCTGCAAAATCCCAAAAACGAGGTGTAGTGTGTCCTAAGGAAACTTCCAAAACTTTACTCCTGTTTTTCTGGGCTCTGGGGTGGGTTAATTTACATACCTTTACTGTATTCTTACTCTACCAGTGATCTACACACACTACACTTGTCTAGGGGGGAATTTGTGATTCACATTCCGCTTTTTTAGTATATGGTTTGTGTTGCCCCTAGACCTATTTTCTCCCTTTGCATTCTATAGGATTTCCTACTGTTTGCATTGTTCTATGACTATTTACTTGTCTAATTTTGGTGTCTAGTGTATATATTGTGTATAATACTTACCTCCAGAAGGAGTATTGCCTCTAAGATATTTTTGGCACTGTGTCATCCCAAATAAATACCTTTATTTTTGGTAACACTGAGCATTGTCTTTACTTATGCATAAGTACTGTGTAACTATAAGTGGTATTGCAGGAGCTTTGCATATCTCCTAGTTCAGCCTAACCTTCTCTGCTGTAGCTACCTCTATCAGCCTAAGCTGCTAGAACACTACTACTTTACTAATAAGGGATAAATGGACCTAGTATAAGATGTAAGTACACAAGGAACCCACTACAAACCAGGCCAGCTTCCTACAATGCGTAATGAGTTAAATTTGGCAGCCAAACATGAGTGTTGCACCGATTTGCCAGCTGCGATGCACGTGGTGCAGCAATTATTTAGCAGCGAAGCAGGTTCGGTGTCCATTGTTCTCCTGCACAGCTCCTATGCCTGATTTTTGTTCTTGGTCCGACCAGCTTCTCCTTTCAAGGGGCCATGGTTTGGATTGGGAAAGACCTGGCAGAGTAGAAGTCTCAGCAAGAGAGTCCAGGTGCTGGCAGAGGAAGTCTTTGATGGCACTGAGACTTCAGAACAGGGGGCAAGCTCAGTCCAGACCCTTGTGGACACTTCACAAGGAGGAAAACACAGCAAAGTCCAGTCTTTGTCCTCTCTCAGGCAGAAGCAGCAACTGCAGGCCAACCGGGCGAATCACACTCATAGGCAAAAGGGCAGTATTTCTCCTCCAGCTCTTCTCCTGGGCAGAGGTTCCTCTTGATCCAGAAGTAATCTAAAAATCTGGGGTTTTGGGTCCCTTACATATCGCCCTTTTTGCTTTTGAAGTCGGCAAACTTCAAAGGAAAGTCTCTTGTTTAGAAGATCCTGCCTTGTCCAGGCCTGGCCCCACACACGTACCATGGGTTGGAGACTGGATTATGTGAGGACAGGCACACCCCTTTCAAGTGTAAGTCCAGCTCCTCCCTCCCCACACTAGTCCAGGAGACTCATCAGGATATGCAGGTTACAACCCAGCTCCCTTTGTGTCACTGTCTACAGGGAATTCACAAACAGCCTAACTGTCAGTCTGACCCAGACGTAGATTCCACAGGCAGACAGAGGTACAGAATTGTTAAGCAAGAAAATGCCTACTTTCTAAAAGTGCCATTTTCAAACTGACAATCTAAAAAATAACTTTACCAAAAGATGTATTTTTAAATTGTGAGTTCAGGACCCCAACCTCCAAATCTCTATCAACTCCCAATGGGGAAACTACACTTAAAAGATATTTAAAGGCAGTCCTATGAGAGAGATTGGCCTTGCAATAGTGAAAACCTGATTTGCCAATATTTTACTGTCAGGACATGTAAAACACATCAGTACATGTTCCACCTTTAAAATACACTGCACCCTGCCCATGGGGCTAACAGGCACAACCTTAGGTGTGCCTTACATGTACAAAAAGGTAATGTTTGAGCCTGGCAAGTGGGTAAACACTGCAGTGGCAGGTCTTAGCCATGTTAACAGGGCTACTCATGCGGGTGGCGCAATCCATGCTGCAGGCCCACTGGTAGGACTAAATTTACAGGCCCTGGGCCCCTTTAGTGAACGTTACTAGGGACTTGCTAGTAAAACAGATATGACAATCACGGAGAAACCAATCACCAGTGCAAAACAGACAGAGACCATATGCACGTTAGCACTGGGGAGCAGTGGTAAAGTGCCCAGACACCTAGAACCAACAAAAACTATAGAAGAAGGAGACAAAACGTTTGGGGATGACCATGAAAAAATGGCCTGGTCCAACAGTTAATAATGATCACTCTGGCATGGCATGATCCATCAAATAGGAGGCAGTAGCAAGAATGAAAAAAAATAAAACACAATAAAGGATGACAACAAGAGCCTGGGCAACAAGTAGGGGTGGAAGTGATAGCCAGAGAATATTGAGGCAGACAGACAATAGGCCAGAAGCTTTAAGTAATAAAAAAACAGAAAGTTGGAACAAAAGCTTAAAAGATAAAGGCAGAAAGGAGAAATTTTAGTGAGTATGAAACAGTCAAAGATCGAGCAAAAGCTACATCGGCATATTTATTTCAATTGAATAAATCACTATCACAGTTTTATTTAACCACATTAGTCATTTTGCAAATTAATCTAATGTTTTTGAATAAAGACTTCATATATACAAATGTTCCCCTCCAGTTTTTTTTACTTAACAGAAAGTAACTCCTTTTTGTGCACATTAGTTTTATTGGAGTGTGTCTTTTAAAACTAATATTAACATGAAAAGCTTGCAATATATTGTGTGATGAAGTTGCGTAGAAAATGTGTTAACATAGAAAATAATGCACGCGTCTAAAATGTGCCCACGGGGAGTGGCTACCAACTTATACAAAGACTAATGAATGTTATTAATGCTGAATTAATTTGTACTAATGTTTTGAATTTATATTAGCATATCATAATTAGAATTTTGTATTGATAGTTTGCTTATTAAAGTTTAATGGCCTTAGTTTAGCGAGGGCCTGGGCCTAGTTGCCTGGTCTCATATTAAACTGCATTCTCTAACGTGCAATGTGCTGTTTTCCTGAAGGACACGAAGCTGTACTTTTCCAGAAGTTATGTGTGTGTAGTTGTAGTAAATTCTTTCTCATGAGACCCAACTTGCTCAAGGAGACATTCCTGCTGAATGCAACAGTGTAATTCGTAACAGGTGCAAGGCTGCCTGGAGTAGGAGAAAACAATAGGGACACTGACTGGAGCGTAAAGTGTAACTTTTCTTACCTGATATTTCAATTGATGAAGACGTCAATAAACTGGTCGAAACAGCGACATGAGAACTGTGGCTTGTGGGAAATTCTGGTGAGGTGTAAACTGGACTATTGGAAGGAGATAACGATGCACCAACTATTATCCAATGGGAAATTAAGGGTTTGTTAGACAGTTTTGATTTAACCGCTCGACCCGAGGAGAAATCAGACATTTTAGACGATTCTTCCATGCCATGCCATTCTGGTTCCTTTTTGCCATCCTTTGTAACTCTTAGAGACTTTGCTGCTTTTTCTTCCCAAGACTTGAACCATCCTCTACCAGTTCTTGCCCGATGTTGACTTCTCCTTCCTATGAGGGAAGACTCTATTCCTTAACAATGCTATATTGCGACTTTGCCCCATTTTTGCTGATGGAGAATTGACTGATGTCCTGAGGACGGAGACTGACGCTGTTTGCTGAACCATTGGATTGGTAACTATCTGATGCAAATTGTGAATTTGTCTGTTTGCCTTTTCTTTCTAGGTACCAAATACTGATTTTGATAGAGGCCTTAGTTTAGATGTTTTTCCTAAATTCGTGTTCACTAAAAATGTTTTGCATGAAGCCCAACATGCTAATGCTAATTCTAGGTTAGTTAAGGTGTCCACTAATGTCTGATGCAAATAGACAAATGACTGAGTTCTTGCTTTGTTGAATCGTGTTCTAAGGAGACTTTCCTAAAGTTGAATCATATTAATGATGTGCTTAATTCTAAATGATCATAATCTATGCATTGATTAAGTTTTGTTCTGGTTGCTGAAAAATAGTGGTTTTGATGTGCTTACTGCTTTTGAGACTAATAAACTTGATATTAGATTGTAATTAATTAGGGTAATAAATATCTTAACGCTTAATTAAACTAGTGTGATTATTCATGACTGAAAGGTCATGGTGTGTTCGATCATTGACTCTTATTGATTGTTTATTGATTAGCGATTGCTTCTATCTACTTGTTATATTGAACTGTTGATTGAATATGGCAAGAAAATCCTTCGTTCTGGGAAGTCTCCAAACGCGGCCCAAAGGTTTATCGGCCTAAACGCGTCCCCTTGTAAGTTTACTTATTAAGGCTCTGACACGCTAACAGTTTAATGAGGAAAGTGTTTTTTACACTGACACAGTTATTCCCACTTTCTCCATGCCATTAACAGATTACAAATTTTACTAACTGCAATAATATTCTTCTGTTATTTCGAAGTGTGTCAGGCACAGATTGAGTTTTAGGGAAGACTGGACTCGAATTAGGGTTTCCTGGACAATGGTTTGTTCCTTTTTAGTTTGCCCAATTAGTTTTCAGATCATGCTTTATTGCACGTCAAGCCACACCCATGAGCACCCCCCTGTAATTGCAGACTATTAAGCTTGGTTCAAAGGACATCTGTGCAGTGGATGTGCACAGCAGACACGCCACTGGTGCACCACAGCTCCTAGCATACTACAGGGCTCAGTTTAAGAGAAATAAAACCAATTGTTGTACCAAATAGGATCTCGTGACTAACTGAGCAATACCTATTAGCATCTGCACAGAACAATATCATCAATTCCTCCTAGCCAGCTGCCTGTCTTAGACTTCTCCGATGATGTGGATGAGCAGCTACAAACCATACATTTGGATACCGTCCAGCAAATCCTGGGTGCCATCCAGATACCATCTTCAGTCGCAGGGAGGCTAAACAGCATTGTGGGGTCTCCGGATGATCCACCCAACATCCAGCCAACACCACCTGCCAGCCTACCCAGAGCCATGGACTCCCAGGACTCAGGACTTACATTACAACTGACTAGGGTAGGAGTCTAGTGGGAGCTGGAAGATACAATGAAGGTGGGGATGGAGACTGTTGTAGGTACCCAAGAGGTGGTCCATAGGTGCCTTAGTCTAAATAAGGACAACTCAGCTTCCATACCAGACACATACTCTCCACTTTGTGACCTTCAGCAGTCCCTGGCTGCCATTGCTGGTATCATGAGGCAGAGGCATGAGCAAATGCCCAGCCAAAGCGGCGCCAGCGAGGTTGGCAATGGGCTGGGGGCAATACAAAATGTCTTGGAGTCCATGGAGTGGAAGCAGGACTCCCTCATTGACACCTTGGGTGCCCCTCACCGTGACATTGCTGCAGTGTTGCAGAACCTGCAGATCCTCCTTTCTGCTGTGCTGCCTCTTGTGTTGCCACAGATGAGAGCTGCCATGGATATGGGAACCACATTTTCAGCCCTTGAATTGTGTGCCTCCCTCTACTTCAGCACCTACAACACCCCTGTCATGGAAGGCACCGCACACATCAGAGGATTAAGATGTGGAAGGAACATCTTTCACCAGGAAAACTGCCCAGTAGCATTTCTCTGTGGTACATGCCCCCTTTCTCCTTTGCTCTGTGGTGAAGACCATGCAGCATCAAAACAACTAGGCCCATCCTGGTTTTGACTTTCCCACTGTTGATCTCTCACATGGACTGCCATTGTAGCCAAAGTTCCCACATGTTCAATGGCATGTTACCCCAGATGAACTATGTCTGTACATCCAATGGCTTGACACATCTATTGGGGTTGTTGTCTCATGAATTGTCCCTCTGTACATCACATTAATTTGCACATGGAAATAAAATCACATACTACAACCTTTGTATTGTATGTGTGTCTGAAGCTGGACCAATGTGAACATATTGCTTTGTGTGAAGCAAATACATTGACTACCTACAGAAAGGATATGTGTGGATTGGAGTCAGAGACAAAGCCACACAGTGAACATAATTGATGAATATGATATGTATGCCCATTTACAAACAGTTCCTGGGGCTCTCAAGCATGGCATGCAACATGTATCATGCATTCATTACGACAGATGATGTAAATCACAGCACCAGTGGCTGGGCTAAGCAAGGATAGGAGCAACAACTCTATATTGATGTGGCAACCAAATGATGCAATTGTAAGAGTGTGAGGTGCAGCCATAAGTGTGTGAGTAACACATCCTAGATTTAGAGTGAGTGCAATAACAACGGCATTCCACAAATGCATGTCTTATAACTTACCAACACAGAGCTACTTCATTTGAATACCTGCTTTGGGATGTTTGGGACATCCAGATTGTCTCACACATAGCTCAGTGATGTCTGAAGATAGCTGATGTGACCCAATTGCCAATCTGACAGGTACTTGCCCATAAGAAATACACCTTGTCACACATATTTCCAAATACTGCTTGCAAAGCCAAAGGCATATACTAATATGTCCTGTGCAGACATGATATCCCTTAGACAGTAAATCATGATGGAGACTATAATGTAGAAAACAACACATTTTAATAAAACTATGACAATCTCACTAAAACGAACTAAACTATCTAACCTACCTATCATAACCTAACCTACACTACATTATACTAAGTTATACCTACAACTAACTTATCTTAACTTACCCTATACATTTAATGTCACTTGATAGCTATGAACCCCTACCCACCCTTAATACACATCTGTAGACAAAGACAACAGTAAATAGAGGTATTCCTGAACTAAACATTGAGGCCTAAACAAAGATATAGGCTGCCATTATGACATTGGCGGTCAGCTAACCACCACGCCGGCGATGGCGGTAGCACCGTCGCCAAGCTGGCGGTGAAGAATGCCCAAATTATGACAATGGCGGTGATCCCTCCTATAGACAGCCAATTTACCACCTGAACTGTCAGTTCGGTCCGTCCACTGACCACGGCGGTAGCCATCTTCAGGCTGGCAGAAGACAACGACCCGTCCACCAAATTATGACACAGCAGATCACCAGGATTTCCAGGGCAGAACCACCGCCACCAAAAGCCTGGCGGAAACACATCATATAAAAGGAGACACTCACCTCCAGGGACACAGAGGAGTCTACAGCCACCATGGAACCCAAACTGGAAGTCCTGCTGATGCTGTTCCACATGAATACAGTTGCCTAGCACACAAGGGAGAGAGGGGAGAGTGATACACACACACACACAGTACACACCATACACACATACCACACACTGAGAACCATCTGCAAAGTAAATCAACATCAACATAACCCAGGAGCAAAGAAAGCCAGGACACATACCTCTGGTCCAACCACTGTAATAATGTGGGAACAGTGACCTCAATTTGAAAAATATATAAATACATATATACATATAGACATATATGCAGGAAGGGCCATTGGCCAGTCCATTGTCAGTGAATAGCCGTAGAGCAACGTCCAGGGCCCAACTTGACTCCTGACAGCCCAAGTCACTCCACTCAGCAGGGGGATCATGATGATGATAGGCAGGCACTCATGGGGCAGGGGGAAGTGGTGGGGTGTCTTGGGAGGGGAGTCCTTGGACTTGGGTTTTGGGGGGAGGGTCCTTACTCTTTTGTTTAAGGGTGGAGGAGTGGGCTTGGAGTTGGGGGGGTGGAGTGATAGTCTTGAGTCCCATACTGCTAGGTTTTGCTGCAGGGGGAGGGAAATGAGAGGACTGGGAGCCAGAGGTACAGGGCAGGAAAGGAAACGTTTCTTAGGTTTAATGGGGCCGATGGTAGGTGGAGTATTGGGAGTGGAGGTAGAGGGAGTGGTTGTAGGAGTAGTAGGTGTGCTGGACTTAGGTGCAGGTGCATGGACCCCTCCCCAGCCTGCAACACCTATTTCCAAAGGGAGAGGGTGTAATACTCTGCTCTCAGAGGAAATGCTTTGTTCTGCCTTCCTGGGACTGGGCTGCCCAGACCCCAGGAGGGCAGAATCCTGTCTGTGAGGTGGCAGCATCTGTACCTGCAGTGAAAGTCTCAGAGAGCTGGTTTGGCAGTACTGGGGGTCCATGGTGGAGCCCCCAGGATGCATTCCAATACCAGATTTGGAATGGGGGAACAATTCCATGATCTTAGACATGTTACATGGCCATGTTCGGAGTTGCCATTGTGAAGCTACATATAGGTATTGACCTATATGTAGTGTACGCGTGTAATGGGGTCCCCGCTCTCACAAAGTCCGGGGAAATGGCCCTGAACTATGTGGGGGCATTTTTGCTAGTGCTAGGGTGCCCTCACACTTAGTAACTTTGCACCTAACCTTCAGCAAGTGAAGGTTAGACATATAGGTGACTTACAAGTTACTTAAGTGCAGTGAAAATGGCTGTGAAATAGTGTGTACACTATTTCACGCAGTCTGCAATGGCAGTCCTATGTAAGGGTTTGTCTGAGCTCCCTATGGGTGGCAAAAGAAATGCTGTAGCTCATAGGGATCTCCTGGAACCACAATATCCGGGGTACCTAGATACCATATATTAGGGAATTATAAGGGTGTTCCAGTATGCCAATTGAAATTGGTGCAAGTGATAGCTAGCCTATAGTGACAAATCTAAAGGCAGAGAGAGCATGAGCACTGAGGTTCTGATTAGCAGAGCCTCAGTGGCATAGTTAGGCACTACACAGATATACACATTCAGGCCAAAAACTATGAGCACTGGGGTCCTGGCTAGCAGGATCACAATGAGACAGGCAAAAACATACTGACACACATGCAAAATTGGGGGTAACATGCCAAGAAAGATGGTACTTTCCTACAGCTTCTCCATGGACCCCCAGGACTGCAAAACCAGCACTATGAGGTTTTCACTGCAGCCCCAGCTGCTGTCACCTCACAGACAGGTTTCTGCCCTCCTGGGGACTGGGCAGTTCAATCCCAGGAAGGCAGAACAATGCACTTCCTTTGGGAGGAGTGTGTTACACCCCCTCCCTTTGGAAATAGGTGTTACAGGCTTAGAAGGGGTAGACTCCCAGAGCCTCTGGAAATGCTTTGAAGGGCACAGATGGTGCCCTCCTTGCATAATCCAGTCTACACCAGTTCGGGGACCTCCAGGCCCTGCTCTGGTGTGAAACTGGACAAGGGAAATATGAGTGACCTCTCCCCTGTCCATCACCACGCCAGGGGTAGTACCCAGAGCTCCTCCAGAGTGTCCCTAGCAATAGCCATCTGGGATTCCAAGGTGTGGGGACCCTCTGGAGACCTCTGAGTGGCCAGTGCCAGCAGGTGAAGTCAGAGACCCCTCCTGATAGGTGCATACCTAGGTAGGTAACCAATCCCCCTCTCTGGGCTATTTAGGGTCTCTCTTCTGGGTATTTCCTCAGATTCGGTTTGCAAGAATCCTCCAGGACTCCTCTGGATTCTCTGCTTTCGGATCAACCACAGACTGCTACAGGAACCACTGTAACTGCAACAAAGTATCCAGGAGGGCGACTGTGACCTACACCTGCAGCTCCAGCCAGCATTTGCAAGGTGTGCAAGCTCTGAGGACTGCCTGTCTTCATCCTGCACCAGAAGAACCAAAGGAATCTCCCGTGGAGTGACACAGTCACTTCCCTGCTTCAGCAGGCACCTCTCTGTGCCGACAACCGGCACTCTGGGACTCCTCTCCTGGTGACAAGCATGATCCCTGGAACACAGGTGGTAGACTGAAGTCACCGAGACTGTCCAAAGGTCCAGCTGTCCCAATTTGGTTGTGCTGCAAAAGTACCCCTGTGCACTGCGTCTTCTGTAGCTCCCTGGGCTTCTGTGATTCTTTTGTGCACACTGTAGCCCAGGTTCCCAGCAATCTATCCTGCAACGCACAGCTCCCTGAGTTATTCTCCAGCGGTGTGGGACCTTCCAGTGCAGTGCTGCGACAATCGCACTTTGCATCTTCTTTGACCCCATTTGCTGGGATTCCTATGGGTGCTGCCTGGTCTTCTGAGGGCTCTCTGAAGTGCTGAGAGCCCCCTCTGTCTCCTCAGTCTGATTTGAGACCCCCGGGTCCCTCCTGGGCCCAGGCAGCGGCATTTTGATGCAAACTGTGAACTTGCTCGAACCAAGGCTTGTTGGAGGAATCCAGCCCCAAGAACTGCCTGCTTCCAATGACTCGATGTGGGACAACTCTTGCACCAAGCAGGAACCTACAGCTATCTTCTTTAGTGCAATTCTGTACTTTTCTTCCAACCTGAGAATTCACTTTTGCACCTTCTTCCAGGTTGGCAGGGGCTCCTGTTCTTCCTAGACTCTTCTTCAACTTCTGGCCTTAGTCTCCTCTCTTCACAGATCTTCAGGTCCAGTAATCCATTTTTGGTTTCTTGCAGTCTTGTTTGGTCCTTGCAAAATCCTTGATCATAACTTGTAGAGTGTTCTGAGAAAACTTGCTGTACCTTACTCCTGGGGTGGGGTATTTTACTTTTCTTTGGTGTTTTCTTATACTCCCAGCACCCCTCTACACACTACACTTGGCTAGGGGGGGATTTATTATTCACATTCCACTATTTTAGTATATGGTTTGTGTTGCCCGTAGGCCTATTGCAATCTATTGTGTTTTTCACTGTTTGCACTATGTACTTACCTGATTTTGGTTACTAGTGTATATATTGTGTATAATACTTACCCCCAGAAGGAGTATTGCCTCTAAGATAGTTTTGGCCTTGTGTCACTAAAATAAAGTACCTTTATTTTTGGTAACACTGAGTATTGTCTTTTACTGTGTATAAGTACTGTGTAACTATAGTGGTATTTCAGGAGCTTTGCTTGTCTCCTAGTTCAGCCTAAGCTGCTCTGCTACAGCTACCCCTAGACAGCCTAAGCTTCTAGAACACTGCCTACATTTCACTAACAAGGGATAACTGGACCTGGTATAAGGTGTAAGTACCTTAGGTACCCACTACAAACCAGGCCAGCCTCCCACATTCAATATATGTGCTGTAGTTGTATAATTGTTGCAGTGTGTTTGTATGTTGTTTGGCCTTCTTTGTCCCTGATCCTGTGTTGTGTAGCCGAATAAAGTCCCTGGCTCCAACGGGTTACCGGCACATCCACTTTTCCTTATCTAAGTAGCTGCCATTTCATGTTGGACTGTGACAGGATGGTGTAGTATTCCTTTTGGAAACTGGATATGTGCTACGAAATTGTCAAAATCTCTCAGCTCTTTTCAAATGTAGTTTCAATGGCATACGAAAAAAGGGCAGTTTCATGTTTAAAGCATCAGCACTAGCACTTTATTACTTAGATTTAATTGCAAATTATGTTTTTTGTATTTATATAATGAGTAGATTCGGTGGGGGTCAATACGTATATCAATTTGTGTCTCTGTAAATGACAGTGTAGTAATCCTAAAGGTTGGTTTATGCTAAAATTGTATTCTATTTTTGCTGTATATTGTATGGCTTATATGTGAGGCCGAAACAATAAAGTTGGTTGATTTATTGATTAATTGATTGATCTAATATCTCTTCATGAAATTCATTTATCCGCCCTTGTAGATGATGATGCTAAGAGTAGTGAAATCATTGACATACACAAGAAAGTTTGTATTCCTCGTGTGAAGTGTGTGAAAGAATCTACGCATAAAAAAACACCTTAATACTGTTGTTGGAAAATACGCCCTGTTCCCATAGATGCCATTTAGGGGTCTCCAGTGGTCGCAGTTGCGACTCCTGGCTTGTCCCTTGCTACCCCCTGGCATTGCCTTTGCGACCCCTGACCTGTAGCTCGTCCTAAGATTGCTTGCGGGTGAGAGTATGGTTATGTGAGTGGGATTGAGTGAATGTGTGTGTATGCGTAAGCATTTGTGTGAGTCAAAGCAAGAGTAAAGATCAAGTGGCATGTGATGTTACTTCTGCTACCCCTGGCGTTTTGGTGAATCGACACCCATGCCTGTTCCCTTGAACGCTCAAAATAATCTTAAATAATGTTTAGACACACATTTTAATTAAGTCCTGTTAGACTTGGCATCCTTGGCGTGGTCTCCCCTAACTTTTTGCCTCTGCTTCCCAGGTTGTTGATGTGTTCTGGACTCTGTTTTTGCTGTTTTTGATACTCTGGGCACTTTACCACTGCTAACCAGTGCTAAAGTGCAAGTGCTTCTATGTAAAATGTGTGTGTAAATTGGCTTATCCATGATTGGCATGTTTGATTTCCTAGTAAGTCCCTAGTAAAGTACACTAGAGGTGCCCAGGGCCTGTGAATCAAATGCTACTATTGGGCCTGCAGCACTGGGTGTGATACCCACATAAGTAGCCCTGTAAACATGGCTCAGACCTGCCACTGCAGTGTCTGTGTGTGCAGTTTTAAACTGGCAATTCGACTTGGCAAGTGTACCCTTTTGCCAGGCCTAAACCTTCACTTTTTATACATGTAAGGTACCCCTAAGGAAGGTCCTAGGTGCAATGTATGTTAAAGGTGGGACATGTACTGATGTGTGTTACATGTCCCAACAGTGAAATACTGCTAAATTCCGTCTTCACAGTTGCAAGGCCCATCTCTCTCATAGGTTAACAAGGGGACTGCCTTTAAATAACTTTAAAGTGTGGATTCCCTTTGAGAGCAGATGGAAATATGGAGTTTAGGGTCTCTGAGCGCACAATTTAAAAATACATCTTTTAGTGAAGTTGATTTTCTGGATTGTTATTTTGAAAATGCCACTTTTAGAAAGTAGGCATTTTCTTGCTTAAACCATTCTGTGACTCTGCTTGTTTGTGGATTCCCTGTCTGTGTCAGTTTGACAGTTGGGATATTTGCACCTCTCCTCTAGACAGTGACACAAAGGGAGCTGAGGTGTAGCCTGCATATCCTGATGAGCCATCTCTGCTGGGAGGGAGGGGAGGAGTGATCACTCACACCTGCAAAGGCTGTGCATGCCCTCACACAATGCAGTCTCCAACTCCCTGGTGTGTGTCTGGGGCCTGGGCAAGCCAGGATCTTACAGACAACAGAGACATTCCTTTGTAGTAGGCCTACTTCAAAGGCAGGAAGGCGTATAAGAAGAGCACCCAACACCCCTGAAAATTAGATCACTTCTGGAATCAAGAGGAACCTCTGTCAAGGAGAAGACCTAAAGAGCTGAGGAGGAGTGCTGTCCTTGCCTGTGACTGTGGTTTGTTGGGCTATCCTGCAGTTGCTGCTTCTGCCTGTGAAAGGGGACAACGACTGGACTTTGTGGTATATTACTGCTTGTGAAGAATCTACATGGGCTTAAACTGAGCTTTCCTCCTGGTTTGAAGTCTCAGGGCCATCAAAGACTTCCTCTGCTAACATCAGGACTCTCTGCTGAGACTACTGCCCTGCCAAATGGTGTCCTGTCCAGTCCTTGGGCCCTTGAAAGGTGAAGTTGGCAAAGAAGAGCTGCAAATCCACTCACAGTACGCCATACAGGGAAATTTACAACGCATCATCTGCAACTCGGCTGAAAAACAACACATTACTGGCTTTGCTGCTAAAATTGACTCACCCTGCATCGTGGCTCAGAGATCGACGCATCGTGGCTGGAGAAACGACATGCAACACCTGCTTGAGGCTGCTGATGATGCAGACGCAGGTAGGTTTTCTCACACTGTGTGACAGGATCTTCAACGCATCATCCCTGGGTTTCAAAATCAACCCGATTCTGCGTGGATCTGAGGTGCCCCATCCAGACATCGACGCATCACTTTCTTGCAAGGAAGAAAAACTATGCATTTCCGACCCGGCTGGAGAAAAAATGACGCACGGCCTCCATTGCAAAGAAGGAATCGATGCATCTCTGCCTTTTCCGATGCAAACTCCCCAGTGTGGCTTTATTTTTGACACAAACAGCTACTTTGTGATAAAATCATAATTTTGATTGTTTTCTATGAAGTAAGACTCTTAGGCCCTCATTACAACCCTGGCGGTCGGTAATAAAGTGGCAATAATACCGTCAACAGGCCGGTGGTAAAATCAATTGAATTATGGCCACGACAGAAACCGCCAACACAGACAGCCACTTCAACACACCGACCGCCACGGCGGTAGCAACAAGCACTGCAGCGGTAACTGCTAACAGCCAGGCAGAAGACAATGTACCACCCACTCTATTATGACTGGCCTGTCCGCCACCTTTTCCAGGGCGGTACCAACGACAACAAAAGCACGGTGGAAACAGATCCCAGACGCCAAAGGACTCACCTCTGGAGACTAAGGGAACAACCAAGACGCCATGGAGCCCGAACTGCAGATCTTCCCCATGCTGGTCTACCTCCTCCTACACCAGGAATACCAACGTCGGTGACGACGACCACGGGGAGTACTGCCACCTAGCACACTGGAGAGGGGGGAAGAAAAAGAGAGTGATACACACATGCAACACGCAAAACCCCCACCCCCAACAACATACACACAAACAGATGCAACATTACACATCCACCCCGTACCCCTCAGGAATAATGCAAGGACAAAAGGAAGTGATTAAAGTGACTGTAATAAGATACAAATCCAGAAAGACGTCCTCAAAATTCAAAACAGTATTTACAGATTTACAAATGGAGGGGCACTGCCCAGTTCATAATGTCCATGGGCCACTGGGCTACATCACACAGGCCAAGGCCCCACTTGACTCCTGCATCAACACGGAGAGAACACTGCTGGGGCATCAGGTTGAAAATACACAGGTACCTCAAGGGGACAGGGATTGGGGGGGCACCTCAGCCGGAAGATGGTACAACAACACTGGTCCTGGAGGGGGCAAAATGCCCTCTGCAATGTCCTGGAGAGTGCAAGGCCACAGTCTCTCTAGTGGGTGGTTTGCCCACTGCTTGGTCCTGGGGAGTGCAAGGCCACAGTCTCTCTAGTGGGTAGTTTGCCCACTGCTTGGTCCTGGGGAGTGCAAGGCCACAGTCGCTCTAGTGGATGCCTTCGTCCACTGGTTCTGGAGGGGGCCTTGTGAGAAGTCTGCTTCATCCTGGCAAGGAGGGGGGTGAGTGGATGCCTTCTTCCACTGGTTCTGGAGGGGGCCTTGTGCTCAGTGTGCTTCATCCTGGCAAGGAGGGGGTGAGTGGATGCCTTCTTCTACTGGTTCTGGATAGGGCTTTGTGCCCTGTGGTGCAGATCGTTGGGAGTGCAAGGTCACAGTATCTCACCTGGGTGTTAGGCCCAGAAGATTTGCAGTGGGCAGGATGCATAACACTCCATGGAGGCAGGACTACAGACCATCTGCTATCAGTGACGGCTGCACAGTGGTGGCAGTGCCGGTGCTGGTGTCAGTGCTGCCAGTGGTGGGGGGAGACTCAAGCGTTTCCCCCGCAGCCTCGGACGGCTGCCCACTGGGGCTGCTGCCAGTGGTGCTGGTGGTATTGCTGATGGTGGTGCAGGTGGCAGTGCTGCCAGTGGAGGGTCCAGCCCTTCCCCTGCAGCCTCGGATGACTGCCCACTGGGGCTGCTGTCAGTGGTGCTGGTGGCAGTGCATGTTGCAGTGCTGATGGCGGTGCAGGTGGCGGTGTTGCCAGTGGTAGGGGGAGGCTCCAGCCCTTCCCCTGCAGCCTCGGACAGCTGCCCACTGTGGCTGCTAATGCTGCCAGTGGCGCTGGTGGTGGTGCATGTGGCGGTGCTGATGGTGGTGCAGGTGGCAGTACTGCCAGTGGTGGGGGGAGGTGCCAGCCCTTCCCCTGCAGCCTCGGACAGCTGAAGTGCCATGGTTGGTGTTGGGGGTTCAGATTCTGTCACAGCACCAGGCCTCCTGTCCCTCCTGCCTGCAGGAGCAGGCCCTTTGCCCTTGCCCTTGGCAGCTGGTGGTTCCTCCTTGCCTTGTGGTAGTGCCACTCTGCCCTTGCCCTTGCCATGTGGTGGTGCCCCCTTGCCATGTGGTGGTGCCTCCTTGCCCCTGGCAGCTGGTAGTACATCCTTGCTCTTCCCCTTGCCAGCTGGTGCAGGCACACTGCCAGTGCTGATGGGTGTCTCCTTGGAGCCTCTCACACCTGCAGTAGCAGCCGAAACTACAGTGGCCGTGGACTGGGTGGCTGCGGTGGTGGCCTGGGTTCTGCTCACCCTGTCCTGAAGTGAAGGACGGGTGTGGGGAGAGGTAGGGAAGAGATCAAGGGTGGAGAGGAAAAGCTTCTTAGGGACACTGGGGTGGGAAGAGGGTGGAGGTTTAAGAGTGGAGGAAGAGGGAATGGTTTTAGGAGGTGTTTGATGTGTTTGGGTGCAGGTGCATGGGCTGGATGCTGTTGTGAGGTGGATGGCTGTTGGGTGTCTGAGTGCTTGCGTTTGGGTACTTTGGGAGGAGGAGGCATAGACACAGTGGGAAAGGACACAGAGGAAGTGCGCATGGATGTGGGGGTGGTGACTGCCAGTGAGGGGTGTGTAGTGATAGGTGTGATGGTGATGGAGGAAGAGGGTGTGGATGTAGTGCATGCGGGTATTAGTGTAGATGCTACTGGGAGGGAGATCGACGACAAGGAGAAGGGGGACACAGTGCAGGCAGTGGATGTTGGCATTTCTGTATCTGGAGGGTGTTTGTGAGTGCCTGTGGGATGACGTGTGGTGCTTGTGTTTGCCTGAGCCACTCCTGTGTGTTGTCTTGGGTGCATGCTGGTCTGCATGTGTGCTTGGGATAGGTTGGGATTGAGGGGAATGGGACTGGGCAGAGGAAGCTGGAGGGGGGAGGCTAGAGACAGGAACAATGGCTGCCATCAGGGAGGAGGCCAGAGCCTGGAATAATCTCTGTTGGGCCACCACACCAGAGTGAATGCCCTGCAGGAATGTATTTTTATGTTGCAAATGCCCTGCCAGGCCCTTGATGGCATTCACAATCGTTGACTGCCCAACAGAGGTGAATCGCAGGAGGAATCACGCTGAGGGGCTGCTGGGAGGATGGTGCTAGTACGGGGGTGGCGGCTGTACTTGTAGTTGAAGTGGCCACAGAGGTGTCCACCACCACCAGGGAGTTTCCATCGGAGGAGGTATCACTTTCAGAACTGTCCCCTCCTGTCTCCGCCATGGTGCTCCCCTCGCCCTCCGTCCCACTGGTGCCCTCACCGTCTGTGGATTCGGCCTCCTGGGCCCTGTGGGTTGCAGCTCTCTTCGTCGCCGGTGCCTCTGCTCCTCTGCCTGATGATGCTAATGCACAGGGTGACAAAAGAAAAAGGGGGGGAAGAGACAGAGGATTCACTTGGTCAATGCCAGCAACAACACCACAGTTGATGTACACAACACTCAGGGGACAACCCTACGCACTAGACAATGCACTACCAGTCACAATGCTAGTCACCAGGCCATGGAAAGTAATACCTAATGCCAGTTGCAGCATACCTGAGACTCACAGAGCCCTGCCCAGTAGTGGATGCCCACTAGCTTGTTTGGAGTTGGAGTTCATCAGCCCCTGCCCAACATGGAACCTACCCTAGGGGCACCAACAGGTGCACACCCCCCACCCAGAGACCAACCCACCATGGCCAAGTACTATATTGGGAACTGTACTCACCCCCTTGTGGCTGCTTTGATGCCCTCAAGCGCCCATCCAGCTCCGTATAGGCCACCGCCAGTATGCAGAACATTAGGGGGGTCAGGGTTCGACGGGCACCCCTTCCTCACTAGAAGGCCATCCCCAGCTGGGCCTCTGCCATCTTCCTTGCCCAGCGTCTCAGGTCCTCCCACTGTTTGCGACAGTAGGTGCTCTGCCTGCCGTGGACCCCCAGAGTCCGCACGTCCTTGAAAATGGCACGCCATATACCCTTTTTCTGATGGGTGCTGACCTGCAGAAAAATAAAAATAGAAAATGGTATCAGTCATACCGTCCAGCCTGTTACACTCATGGCCCTCCATATCCCTCCCATCCCCTTACGCACATACATTGCCCACCATACATGCAACACGCTGCCCAGAACCTCTCAACCACTCCCCCTTTACATGAGGCCCTCACACACAGCACTCCATGCATTCATGCCCCATGCATCGTGCTCACAGTGTACTCACCTGTTGGGCTGGAGGCCCATACAGCATGCAGTACTGGGGTAGGATCCCTTGCACTAGTCTCTCCAACTCCGCAGCGGTGAAGGCAGGTGCACTTTCCCCAGTGACTCGAGCAATGGTCGGTTCCGGACACAGGTCACAGCAGCACATGCAGTGTAGGTCCTCTCCTGTTGAAGGTCAGGTAGCAAGTGAGTGAACAGATAGAAAATGGCGGTCACGTCCGCAGCAGTGCGTACTGTCACCACCGGCGTACATCACCATTGGCTACTGTAACCCATAGGGCCCAATGTTAACCAATGAGGAGTTGCACGGCGGTACTCGACCGTCTCCCGCAACAGAGCACAATGTCAGCAACATTACCTCATTTCCACCTGTCCATCCACACAGGACAGGCGTCCACCATTTCAGGGGGACAGGGGGCAGGCAGACATTGTTGGACTTTTGCTTATGCAGGGTCATCCCCAGTCTTTTTGCCTCCTGCCTCCTATTTTTTTCTGACCTGTTGCTGTTGGCTTTTCAACTCTGAGCACTTTACCACTGCTAACCAGTGCTAAAGTGCATATGCTCTCCGTGTAAATTGTATGTAATTGGTTTATCCATGTTTGGCATATTTGATTTACTAGTAAGTCCCTAGTAAGGTGCACTAGAGGTCCCAGGGCCTGTAAATCAAATGCTACTAGTGGGCCTGCAGCACTGGTTGTGCCACCCACATAAGTAGCTCTGTAATCATGTCTCAGAGCTGCTACTGCAGTGTCTGTAAGTGTATTTTTACACTGTAAATTCGACTTGGCAAGTGTACCCACTTGCCAGGCCTAAACCTTCCCTTTTCTTACATGTAAGGCACCCCTAAGGTAGGCCCTAGGTAGCTCCAAGCTTTCGTTTTTCAATGTTGCAAGGCCTGTCTCTCTCATAGGATAATATGGGGGCTACCTTTAAATATGATTAAATCGTAGATTCTCCTAGAGAGTAGATGGACATGTGGTGCTTGGGGTCCCTGAACTCACAATTTAAAAATACATTTTAAGATTGTGCGTTTGAAAATGGTACTTTTAGAAAGTGAGCATTTTCTTGCTTAAACCATTCTGTGACTCTGCCTTGTTTGTGGATTCCCTGTCTGGGTCAGTTTGACAGTTGGGTTGTTTTTCACCTCACACTAGACAGTGACACAAAGGGGGCTGGGGTGTAACCTGCATTTCCTGATTAGCCATCTCTGCTAGGAGGGAGGGGTGGAGTGGTCCCTCTCATCTGAAAGGACTGTGCCTGCCTCTGACAATGCCGGCTCCAATCCCCTAGTGTGTGTCTGAGGCCTTGCCTGGGCAAGGCAGGATTTCACAAGTAGGTGTGAGTCCCCTTTGAAGAAAGGTGACTTCAAAGACTAAAATGGGTATAAGAAGGGCACCCAAATCTACAGACTTTAGAAACACTTCTGGGACCAAGAGGAACCTCTGCCTGGAGAAGAGCTGATAGCTGAGGAAGAAGTGCTGCCCTGCCTGTGACTGTGCTTTGTGGAGCTTTCCTGCAGTGCTGCTTCTGCCAGAGTAAGAGGGCAAAGACTGGACTTTGTGTGCCTTCCATCTTGTGAAGAAATCTCCAAGGGCTTGATTTAGAACTTGCCTCCTGTTGTTTAAAGTCTCAGGGAGAGCAAAGACTTCTCTCTGCCAGCACCTGGAATCTCTCGAGAGACTCCTGCTCTGACAAGTGGTGCCCGATCCAGTCCCTGGGCCCTTGAAAGAAAAGCTGGTGGAAATCCAAGAAAATCGGCTTCGGACGACTCCGGACCGACGCCGCTGCTGAATCCGGTTACGCCGCCTGCACCTGATGCCGTGACCTTCGCTGGAACGCGACGCTCTTCGCAGGCCCGATGCCGCTGTAGCCCCGCTGAAATCCGCGACTCCGTGGAAGTCGCCGCACCAAGTTGTGACCGACGCCGCTCGAAGTACACAGATTCAACGTTTCGCACAGACGCCGCCGTCTCTGACTTCGCGCATCGGCTTGTTCTCATTCTTCACCAAAGGTACTGTACTTGGGGGTCTACACGATTCTGTGTCCGGCGCCGCTGGTGTCGGCTTGTTAGGAACGACTCCGTCACGACGTCGTGTTAACATCTCATCGAAGCATTTTTGTTTCTAAGCGCTATTTTTTAATCTAACCTCTAAAAATTCATAACTTGACTTGTGTATGTCGGATTTTTGTTGTTTTGGTCTTGTTTTGTTTAGATAAATATTTCCTATTTTTCTAAACTGGTGTTGTATCATTTTGTAGTGTTTTCATTAATTTGCTGTGTGTGTTGGTACAAATACTTTACACCTAGCACTCTGAGGTTAAGCCTACTGCTCTGCCAAGCTACCAAGGGGGTAAGCAGGGGTTAGCTGAGGGTGATTCTCTTTTACCCTGACTAGAGTGAGGGTCCTTGCTTGAACAGGGGGTAACCTGACTGTCAACCAAAGACCCCATTTCTAACAGTACACATATTGCCTTTGCCCCCCCCTGGAGAAATGAAAATGTGTTCAGAAATTGAAAGAGCTTTCACTCTATTTATGGGCAGATAGTGTGCCTGACGGACCATTACATCTCCCATGTGAATGCAAAGTATCCTGGCTCTGTGCAAGATGCCTTTATCCTGAGGAATATCAGCATCCCACATGTGATGGCTTAACTCCAGAGGCACCAGGTGTGGCTAATAGGTGAGCCCATGGTCCCCACACTGTGTATGTTGGTATATGGGTGTGGGGTTGGCCCTAAGGGTTAGTGTCTGGCTAACAGGTATCCCTCGATACTTGCAGGTGACTCTTGTTACCCCAACCTCTCATTTCTACTGACCCCAGTGAGGAATCCCAGGACAAGGGCAGAGGAACGTTACAATGAGGCACATGGGTGAACAAAAAGAATTATAAAGCGAACCTTTGGCCTCCTGAAGGCCAGGTTTCGGTGCCTCCATCTAACAGGTGGTGCTCTGTGCTACTTACCCAAGAAGGTGTGCCAGTCATCATGGCATGTTGCACAACTTTGCCGTACGTCACCAGGTGCCTTTTCTGCAGGAGGATGAGGCTGGAGATGGGTGTGTGGCAGCGATGGACCCCGTGGACAGTGACAAAGAGGAGGGCGAGGATGTGGACAACAGAACATCAATCATTCAACAGCACGTCCAGTGACACACAGGTAAGGCACTGTAACTTAAACTTCCATTGCAGTTTTGTGTTGTAAATGTTCACAGGCAAGCTGCTGGCCCCACTACTATGGCCACTTACTGTACTCTTTTTGATTTCTATTCACAGATATCTGTGCCCTACTCTGGCTCCTGGTGTATTGACTGCAGAAAAATACAGGTCATACCTATGTATACCTTACTGTACAGTCTAATTGCAATGTATACAGATTGTTAAACAAATACAAACTTAAATCATTTGACATACTAAATACTTGTATTTCTTCAAAAGGTGTTTATTTAAGCGCTGAGAAGTAAATGGGGATGTGCAATGGGCTTTGGTGATGGTGGAGGAAATTCCAGGATAGAGTCCATTCTATTTGTTTCACAGGTGCATTGTGCAATGAGGCATAGGAAGGGGAGCAATGGCAGTTCAAGGTGGACGGGGTGACAGAGTGGGACCCAAGGGTGACATTCAGGAGAGTCTTATTTCCTGACAGGGGTATTGGCAATGTTCTCTGGCTTCTGCCTGGATCGCAGGGACCGTTTGCATGGCGGTTCTCCTTCTGCAGGGGGAGGGCTGCTGGTGGCCTGTAGTTCCTGTGGTGGGGCCTCCGGTCGACTAGTGTCAGCGGAGGTGGAAGGCTGTTCATTGGTGTGGCTAGTGTCAGGGGCTCGGTGGTGGGCCATGTCTGCCAGCACCCCTGCAATGGTGACCAGGGTGTGGAGATGTCCCTCAGGTCCTCCCTGATCCCCAGGTACTGTCCCTCCTGCAGCCACTGGGTCTCCTGCAACTTGGCCAGTATCTGGCCCATCGTCTCCTGGGAATGGTGGTATGCTCCCAGGATGTTGGTTAGTGCATGCTCCCAGGATGTTGGTTAGTGCCTCGTGGAGAGTCGGTTTCCTGGGCCTGTCCTCCCCCTGTCGCACAGCAGTTCTCCCAGTTTGCCTGTTGTCCAGTGCCTCTGTCCCCTGAACCGTGTGCTGACTGCCACTGACCCCAGGTCCCTGATCGTCCTGTGTTTGTTGGGTTTCCTGGGGTCCCTGTAGTGGTGGACACACTGCTGATTGACGTGTACTCGGGACAGAGGTGTGGGCCTGCTGGGAGAGTGATGTGGTGGTGTTTCCTTAGGGGGGAGGCTCTGTGGTGGTATGGTACTGTGACTGGGTAACCGACTGTCATGAGGTCCCTGATGGGCCAGGTTGGTCATCCAGATCCAGGTGAGCAGAGCTGCTGTCATCACTGTAGGTCTCTTCTGGGGAGGGGACTGGTTGTTGCTGGCACCTCCTCTCCGGTGACGTTGGGTGTGGGACCTGTGGGGATGTAAATGCAGTGTTATTGTTTCTGTGTGTGACATCTTGTACATGATTGTGTTGGCCTCAATGGTTGTGAGTGCTCTGTCAGCTTTGCCTTGTGTAGTTATTTTGTGGGCTAGGTGATTCTCTCTAGTGTGCATGGTGTGGTGAAGGGTTGTGAGTAGAGTCCATGCATCATTATTGCATGCAGTGCTGAGTATTGGGATAGGTGGGTTTTGATGATGGGATGTGTGGGTGGTGGTGGAGTGATGGGAGTGAGGGTGAGGGTGGGGGTATGTGATGGCATGCATGTAAAGGGGGTGAAAGTAGTAAAGAGTTGACTTACCAGAGTACAGTCCTCCTGCTACTCCTGCAAGGCCCTCAGGATGCAGTATTGCCAAGACTTGCTCCTCTCATGTTGTTAGTTGTGGGGGAGGAGGTGGGGGTCCACCGCCAGACCTCTGTACAGCTATCTGGTGTCTTGCAACCAAGGACCGCCCCTCCCCCCACAGGTTGTTCCAGCTCTTCCTGGTGC
The DNA here is from genome assembly GCF_031143425.1 of Pleurodeles waltl. Lineage (NCBI taxonomy): Eukaryota > Metazoa > Chordata > Amphibia > Caudata > Salamandridae > Pleurodeles > Pleurodeles waltl. Next base: position 116,893,564 of record NC_090442.1, read on the forward strand.
CATCCCTTGTTCTGGGGTGTTGTCCCATGGGGTTGACCCTGTCCACGATTCTCTGCCATAGATCATCTTCCTTGCAATGGATGTCTGCTGCACCTGTGATCCAAATAGCTGTGGCTCTACCTGGATGATTTCCTCCACCATGACCCTTAGATCCTCCTCTGAGAACCTGGGGTGTCTTTGTAGTGCCATGGGTGTAGTGTGAGTGATGTGTGTGAGAGTGTGTGGGGTCATGGGGTGGGTGCTGTAAGGTGCGTGGATGGTGTATGGGTGATGGTGTTCTGTGGCTCTGGTCATGTGGGTGCTCTTGCTGTATCTCTCTATAGTTGCAAATTGTGTTAGTCGTAAAGGGATATGGGTATTGTTGGTGTGTGTTTTATAGTGGTGTGGGTGTGGTGTGTGTATGTGTGTCAGGTGTGTATGGTTTGAATTGTCCAATGTAGTGTTGTTTTGTTAGTGTGTGTGTATTTTGAGCACAGCGGTCTGTACCGCCTATGGTTTACCGCAGTTGAATGTCCGCCACTGTGATTCGTGGGTCATAATGATGTGGGTATAGTTCTGTTGGCGTAACGGTGTGGGTTTTGCTACCACCAGTTAATCACTGACCTTTGGGCTGGCGGACATGTGTGTGTGGCTGTATAGTGACGGATTGCTATGTGTGAGTCATATTATGGGTAGGGGTGTTGTGTTCATTTTGTAGTGTTTTCACTGTACTACTGTTTGTGTTGGTACAAATACTTTCCTAATTGCTTCTGAGATAAGTCTGACTGCTTGTGCCAAGCTACCAAGTGGGTAAGCACAGGTTATCTAAGTGTGTTTCTCCATTGCCCTGACTAGAGTGAGGGTCCTTGCTTGGACAGGGTGTAACCTGACTGCCAACCAAATGTCACATTTCTAACAAGTCCAAGGACTATATGCAGAATGGGGTTTGTCCATGGTGAGGGCACCTAAGAAAACCGAGTACATAAGACTATGCATGTGTGTGTTCTTTCAACTGTAATATTGTTGTGGATTGTCAAACATTGTGCAGAAGCCACAAAATGCAGCAGTGGGAGCAGCATGTATTTTTCATTAACTGAAGTAAAATCAGCTTATTATCAGGGTGCATTGTCTGAAGAGTCATGTGATCTTAAAAAGTTTGTAACCCTGTTTTAGTCATTCTAGTATTTAGAGGAAAACAAGATGCATTTCAAAAACAAAAAACGTTTTCGTTTCATTTTTTCAGAGCAGGCAGTGGTCCTAAGGACCACTGCCTGCTCTGAAAAAATGATTTTACTGACATTCACAAAGGGAAAGGGGTCCTGTGGGGACCCCTTCCTGTTTGCGAATGGGTTAGCACCAGTGTGGTCACAAAACAATCATACATGGGACTGCGAGCCCCAATTAGGAAGGGAGCACCCCTTCCTAACTGCGACTCGCAGTCCCTTTTTGCGATTCGGTAAATACTTTACAGAATCGCAAAAATGGTTTAGTACATGGGAAAGTGCATTTTGCACGTCACAAACGGCCCGATTTGATGTTTGCGATGTGCAAAAGGCTACGTACATGTGGCCCAAAGTAACAATCAATCAACATTCATTTAAACAATGTAACCAATTTAGTCACACACTAAAAACCCAAGTCGGAAGTAAAGTTGAAGAGTTTTATTACAAATTAACACTCAGGTTAATGTTAAGAAATCTCAAAAACATACTGTAAAGAAACAGAATAGCAATGAGGTAGCCAAAATTGTGAAAATAATACAAATGGATAAGCATGAGGCACACAAGGAACTCTATAATGGCAGTTCAAAACATTGAAAGAAGATTCTTGTGCTCCAAAAACAAACGCGGGTTCAATCCTTTACACAGTAATGCAAATTAAAAACAGTGAACTATGTTAGCTAGATGCAATTAGGAATCTCCCAACAGGACCTAAACAAGGATTATGTCCCAACCTAAAGGACATAAAGGCATAATGGAAAATTCAAATTTAAGACAAAACTAATTTGGAAAAATATCATTAGGGGAAATAAGACAATAACCAATGAAGGTAAAAAGCAGGCAAAAAGTGATGGTGTCAGAATAACAGAAGCTTGGTCAAGAGTCTTCTTAGAGAATCAAGTGTAAGCCAAAGCCACACTCACAAAGCATTGGGAATGAAGCAGTCAGAGTTCCACACCTCTCAAAGTCCAAGCGAATCTCCTTTTTATGCTCTGCAATCAAGTAAAGTCCAGTAAATACTACAAATCAGTTAGGTAATGCTTTCTGTGATCACGCCACTTCAGGTTTGATCTTCTCTCTTCTCACAGGGTAATTTTGCAACATCACTGTTCCCTCCCAAGATGGTCCTGGGAAAACTGCTGTCCTTGGTCTCCTGTACATTAGGTACAACATTTATGAATATGATTTCTTTCAAAGTCTCTGTGTACCTTTCCAAGGTTGCTATCTAAGCTCTCTAAGAATAAGACAATAGCACATCTATTTCCAAACTAACAATTTGTCAGGGTAGCAACCTACAATGAAATGACACATTAGCAGAAAATGTAAAAAGGTTTCTCATGCTTAAGGAAGTACAGTCCTAGGCAAGTCAAGCAAGCAATATTCCAAGTGCACATCTAATTCATGTTAACTTTTACAATTTAAAATGTTTGTTTTACTTACTTAATTTAAACTCCATGTTACAATAAAAAATGTAATAATGTGTTAGCACATGAAGTTGAATTCAATGGCGACTACAAGTTTCAATGTTAATCAACAACATTTAGGGCCTCATTATGACCTCGGTGGACAGAAAAGCCCGTTGGCCGAAGTTCAAATAGGTAGGTTGCTGCCAGTGTGGTAGCCTCCCCGCCGGGCCCATTACGAGTTTCTCGTTGGGTCAGCGGACGGAACCTCAGTTTCCAACCGCTGGCCCAGTGGGAAATGGCCTACAGCATTAGCTCCGGCTCGTTATAGAGCCGGGGCAGTGCTGTAGTGCATAGGGTGCACCAGAACCTGTATCAATGTTCACTGTCTGCAAAGCAGATAGGGCACATTGCAAAACTGCTGGCCAGGGTAGCCCTTGCACTGCCCATGCCAAGTGCATGTAAAGTGCAGGGGCCCACCTAGGGCCCCCTTCACCCTGTCTCCACCAGCCTTTTTATGGTGGTGTCACCACCATGAAATCGCAGGTGGAGAAAAGGGTCATAATCCCCAGGGCAGCAGATTAGGACCGCCACGACCGCCAAACTGCCAGGACAACTAATTCTGGTGGTCCTGGCGGTCCGGCCGTGGCACAACCGCCGCCATCATAATGTGGCGCTCAGACTGCGACATTAGCGGCGATCCCACCGTGAGTCTGGCGGTTAGTAGACCACCAGATTTGTGATGATACCCTTAGTGTAATGTAAAATAGACTGTTATTGTTTTAAAGGCTAACACTCTCATATAACGTGAGGATGGTTATATAACTATAATGAATGATCACATCACAGTTAATAAGGCTATACCACAAAGTATAGTTTATTGTATCATTAAAGTGAATCCACTCCGTTATGAAAGTCACCACTTTACATTTACTACTCTATTAGTTCATATAATATTTGAGGACATGTGCACATATAGATCAGCATTGTGTCATCAGGTGTGATAGCAACCATCGCTAGTCAAGTCCTTCTTAGGATTAAGCAAATATCATGCTTTTTGAATTGAGAGTTACATGCTAAAGGTAGAATTCTTAAGGACATTTTTGAGGAATGAGGACTAAAACTATTTGATAGTGTGGCAAAATGCATCGTATTTGTGAATACTAATTCTACTGGGTGCAGTACTAGTCGGTTGGTTGGTATTCACAAGAACAAATTGGGTTTTATATCTAAAGCTCTCAGGGAATCGGAAGTGCATTACAGTACTATTAAAAGGGAAGCATTACCGTGAGTGAGCACAGTACAGAGGTTGAAAACAAATCTACAAGGTGAGAGTTTCGCTCCACAGACCATAAGCTACTCAAATACATGATGGACTGATGTGGAAAGGGGAGAGGTACATCTAAATTGGTCATGTTAAGCTCAAGGCTACAAGAATTAATTTTCAAGGTGAGATACATTTCTGGTATTTGAGCTGACTGTTTATGTGGCTGAGGTAATTAATGCAGTTACAAATTGTGAGCATGACATAATGAAGGAGGAGTGGATGGATGCATGCAGTTCTTATGGACAGTTGAATTAACTACAGGATCACTGAGTTTACCATTGAAAGGGGTGTCTTGATAAAACATGGTTTATTTGTTTTTCTAAAGGTTCTTGGAGAGAAGCTTATTATAATTGTGCAGAGTGACCATCCAGGATCAACAGCTACACAAACATTGCTTCAAACATTCCATTGGTAGCAGTCCGAGGAGGCAAGGTGATGATATGTCTGTGAGTAAATGTTAGGAATATCGTCATTTGGAAAAGCATTGGGTTTGACTGAATTCCCTAGTAAAGCTTGGGAAATGATTTCCATTGATTTGGTTGCCTGAATAATACGTCACTACATGATATGGTTATTCTGACTGACTACTTTTCCAAGTGGGTGTGTTATTTTTGTCTAATCTCACTACTGAAGCTGTGATTCCATTTTCAGATAACTAATTAAGGGATCCCATAGACTCTACTACTTGGGACAAGGTCAATGTTGGACAAAATGATGATTGGGTTATAAAGGTTTCCACTTCTGCTGTGTTACTTAAAATAGGAGTTGGTGGAACAAGGGACCTGTGATGTTGCTCAAATCAGGGCAGGTTGATATTCTTTGTGACAACAAGGCAATTGCTTTGGCCTTTACAATGATATATGTTGATGATCTTGAAATTGAAATATTATGGGTGTTATTACAACTTTGGAGGAGGTGTTAATCCGTCCCAAAAGTGACAGTAAAGTGACGGATATACCACCAGCCGTATTACGAGCCCATTATATCCTATGGAACTCGTAATACGGCTGGTGGTATATCCGTCACTTTACCGTCACTTTTGGGACGGATTAACACCTCCTCCAAAGTTGTAATAACCCCCCATGTCTTTTTCATTAACTGCATTATATTGTTCTAAGTCTTCTCCCGACTTGATTCTTAGAATCCTCTGAAACATTCTAAGCTGTGATTGGAGGCTGTTTACTGTTTGTGGGCCTACTATTTACCAATAGATTGATCCTTTCACCAATGTGTTCTCTGTTTGGCTGCATTACTGCCACTGCATCACAAGAATAAAATAGATTCCTTTCAGTAGAAGACATTTAATTAATTGTGTCCCTCTTAGGTTTTCAATGAGTGGTATTTAAAATTTTGTAGGACACACAAAATCAGGAACCCACTCTCCAAATCAGAACAGTAGGTAGATGTGCACCATCTGATGGGCCAAGCAAACTTTACAGTCTTATATCAGCTACTGAAGCCCAACTCATTTGAAAAGGTACCTCTCAAAACTTAAGGTGGATCTGGAGCTCAAGACAAATATTAGCATATTACAACATAGTGGTGGTCATTCCAACCCTGGCGGTCGGTGTTAAAGCGGCGGCAAAACTGCCAACAGGCTGGCGAAAAAAAAAATGGAATTCCGACCCTGGCGGAAACCGCCAACAGAGACCGCCACATCAACACACCGCCCGCCACGGCGGTACAAACAAACAGCGTGACGGTCCCCGCCAACAGACAGGCGGGAGTCAATGTACCGTCCACAGTATCACAACCTACCAATCCGCCACCTTTTCCGGGGCGGTAGCCCCGCTGATAAAAACATGGCGGAAACAGCAATTTCGAAGGGAAAACACTCACCTCCATACACCCCATGAGGAAACAGGACAGCATGGAACCCGAACTCCACATACTCCCAGCGAAAGTCTTCCTGCTCCTCTACCAGGAGCACGAACGCCGGCGCAGAAGACAACAGTGAGTACTGCACCTACGACACAGGGGAGGGTGGAGGGAAAAAATTACGGGGAAACACATACGCGACACACCCACCCCCACCCTCACCCACTACAACACACATATCAATGCATAGCATTACATCACAGTTACACCCCCCAAACTCCCCGGAAGAATGCAAAGACAAAAGGAAATGATTCTAACCATTGAAATATATTGCAATACTGCCAAATAAATATATATACACATCAAAAACTCTTATATACAGATATGTACAAGTCCGAGCATTGTAGCAGGCATTGTTCGTGAACCACTGGGCCCAAATCACATGGGCAAAGCCCACACAGGATACCTGACTCCAACGGAGCGAACACTGCAGGGGCATCAGATAGCTAAACTACAGGCACCTCAGGGGGAAGGGAAGGGGGGGCACCTCAGCCAGATGAGTGCACAACACCATATCCACGAGGGGCCTCCATGGCCACTGCTCAATCCTGGGGAGTGCAAAGCCACAGTCTCACAAGTCCAGACAGTGTGTGGGCTGCCCACTGCTCAATCCTGGGGAGTGGAAAGCCACAGTCTCACAAGTGGATAACAGTCTCCACTGGTTCTGGAGGGGGCCTGGTGCCCAGAGTGCCTCGTGCAGCCCTGCCCGACACAGATGCGGGCCAGCCCCTGCCGCTCATGGGCCAGCGGTGCCTGCGATGGAGTGCCCAGTTCAGCGGTGCTTGAGATGAAGGGCTCAGTGCAGCGGTGCTTGAGACGGTGGTGCCCAGTTCAGCGGTGCTTGAGACGGCGGTGCCCAGTTCAGCGGTGCTTGAGATGAAGGGCCCAGTTCAGCAGTGCTTGAGACGGCGGTGCCTAGTTCAGCGTTGCTTGAGATGAAGGGCCCAGTGCAGCGGTGCTTGAGACGGCGGTGCCCAGTTCAGCGGTGCTTGAGACGGCGGTGCCCAGTGCAGCGGTGCTTGAGACGGCGGTGCCCAGTTCAGCGGTGCTTGAGATGAAGGGCCCAGTTCAGCGGTGCTTGAGACGGCAGTGCCCAGTGCAGCGGTGCTTGAGACGGCGGTGCCCAGTTCAGCGGTGCTTGAGACGGCGGTGCCCAGTTCAGCGGTGCTTGAGATGAAGGGCCCAGTTCAGCGGTGCTTGAGATGAAGGGCCCAGTTCAGCGGTGCTTGATACGGCGGTGCCCAGTGCAGCGGTGCTTGAGATGAAGGGCCCAGTTCAGCGGTGCTTGAGACGGCGGTGCCCAGTGCAGCGGTGCTTGAGATGAAGGGCCCAGTGCAGTGGTGCTTGAGAAGGCGGTGCCCAGTGCAGCGGTGCTTGAGATGAAGGGCCCAGTTCAGCGGTGCTTGAGACGGCGGTGCCCAGTTCAGCGGTGCTTGAGATGAAGGGCCCAGTTCAGCGGTGCTTGAGACGGCGGTGCCCAGTACAGCGGTGCTTGAGATGAAGGGCCCAGTTCAGCGGTGCTTGAGATGAAGGGCCCAGTTCAGCGGTGCTTGAGATGAAGGGCCCAGTGCATCGGTGCTTGAGATGAAGGGCCCAGTTCAGCGGTGCTTGAGATGAAGGGCCCAGTGCAGCGGTGCTTGAGGTGAAGGGCCCAGTGCAGCGGTGCTTTAGATGAAGGGCCCAGTGCAGCGGTGCTTGAGATGAAGGGCCCAGTGCAGCGGTTCCGGACATGGAGGGGAGGTCATTTGCCATCTGTCCTGTGGCTGGGGGGCCCTCCTGCCCATCTGTCCTGTGGCTGGCGGGGCCCTCCTGGGCAGCTGTAACGGGCTGTTGGTGGCCTCCTGCCCACCTGGGATGGGGCTGGCGGGGCCCTCCTGGCCAGCTGGGCTGATGGCAGTGTTGTCGGGTGTGCTGCCCTTCCAAGCCTTCCCTGATCGCCTGTGGCCCTTCCCCACCTTGGGCGGTGTGCCAGCTGTCTCTCCACTCCCTGCCGGAGCCCTGGCAGGGGTTTTAGTCCCTGGTGTCTTCACCCTCTCGCGCCGGCCACTGCCTATCTTGGGATGTTTCTCCGGGGGTGGGCTGCCCGTGCCTTGGCTTCGCACCAAACTGCCTGCCCTGGAGGGTGGGGCACTCCACAGTCCATGGCAGACTGTGATGACAGGGGCCGGTTTTGTCGTGGCTGAGGTGCTGACTGTAGTCCTATGACATGGACGGGGTGGGGGAGTTGGTGGAAAGAGGTTGAGTTTAGACAGGAAAAGCTTTTTAGCAGCAGTGGGACAGGTAGGTGTAGTGGGTATGGGAGTGGAGGAAGAGGTTGTGGTTGTAGGAGTTGTAAGTCTGGTGGCTTTGGGTGCAGGTGCTTGGGCTGGAGGCTGTCGTGAGGTGGATGGCTGTTGGGTGGGTGGCTGCCTGCGTTTGTGCATCTTGGTAGAGGGGGTCACAGACACACTGGGAGAGGACACAGGGGACGTGTAAATGGCAGTGGGGGTGGTGACTGCACGTGTGCGGGGGGTTCTTTTGTGTGCTGTTGAGGGACGTAGTGGCTGAAGATGTTGTGCATGCAGGTGTGAGTGGAGACGTGACAGGGAGGGAGGAGGGAGACGTGGAGGAGGGGGACACAGTGGAGGCAGTGGGTGTTGGTATGTCTGTATGTGGATGTTGCTTGTGTGAATGCCTGTGTGATGTGTGGTGCTTATGTCTGGCTGAGCTTCCCTTGGGTGTTGAGGTGTGTGCAGGCTGGTCTGATGGTGTGTCTGGGATAGGCAGAGGTACAGGTGATAGGGTATGGGTGGAGGAAGTTGGAGGGGGAGGCTAGAGATGGGGACAATGGCTGCCATCAGTGCCGAGGCCAGAGTCTGGAATGATCGCTGAAGGGCAGCCTGACCAGAATGAATGCCCTCCAGGTATGCATTACTCTGGTGCACCTCCCTTTCTACACCCTGGATGGCATTCAAAATGGTAGACTGCCCAACAGTGAGCGTCCTCAGGAGGTCAATGACCTCCTCACTGAGGGCAGCAGGGCTGACTGGCGCAGGGCCTGAGGTGCCTGGGGCGAAGGAGATGCCCACCTTCCTGGGTGAGCGGGCACGGGCCAAACGCTGAGGGGCTGCTGGGAGGGCGGTGCTGGTGCGGTGGGTGGTGGCTGTACCTGTTGTTGCGGGGGCACGGATGTTGCCGCCACCACAAAGGAGCTCCCTTCAGAGGACGAGTCGCTGTCACTGATTGTCTGCCCGAGTCCCCGCTGTGGAGCTCCCCTCGCCCTCCGTCCCACTGGTGAATTCGGAGTCCGTTGCGTGGCCCTCCATGGCCATGTGGGATGTAGCTCCCTCGTGCTCCGATGCCACTTCTCCTCCGCCTGATGATGCTAATGCACACATGAACAGGAAGACCACAAAAAAGGGGGGGGAGAGAATAAAGACATGTTGAGTGCATGCATTGGCGACACCGTTGGCGGACAGGACAGACACAGAAGCCCCCTGCACTACGCCGCGCACTTGGGGACGACTACTCAATCCGTGGGAAATGGCCTACAAGCCTATGGACGACATCTGCCCACATAGATGACACAGGGCCATGATTAGCTGTACTTGGCACCCTACAGAGGTGGGGGGCGGGGGCACAGGGCCATGCCTTACGGAGGGGCCTAGCCTACAGAAATCACCCTAGGGATACCCACAGCCCTCCTCCTCCACCCAGACCCCTCCACTGCACGCAAAGTCAGCAGAATGAGAGTGTACTCACCCCCTTGTGTCTGCTGTGATGTCCTCACACGCCCATCCAAATCGGGGTAGGCCACCGCCAGGATCCGGGACATCAGGGGGGTCAAAGTCCGACAGGCACCCCTCCCACATTGGGAGGCCATCCCCAGCTGAGCCTCCGCCGTCTTCCTGCTCCAGCGGCGGATGTCCTCCCATCTCTTCCGGCAGTGGGTGACCCGTCTGTGGTGGACCCCCAGGGTCCGGACGTCCTTGGCGATGGCATGCCAAATATCGATCTTCTGGTGGGCGCTGACCTATATGAAATGTACAGGGGGAGAAGAATAGTCATCACCTTCTGCACCCTGAATGTGAGTGGCCCCCCATCCCTACCCTTGCCATGTGGCACATGCTCTCACCGTCGTTTGATGCATGCCTCAATCGCTACCCTCCCCCCCATCGTTCATCCACCCCACTCAACACAGGCATAGCCCATAAAGCATGCTCCCAGTGTATTTACCTGTTTGTCTGGAGGACCGTAGAGTAGCGCGTACTGGGGGAGGACCCCATCCACAAGATTCTCCAACTCCTCCGCAGTGAAGGCAGGGGCCCTTTCCCCAGTCGCATGAGCCATTGTCACTTCCAGACCGAGGTCGCAGCAGCACTTGCAGTGTAGGTCCTCTCCTGTCGAAGATCAAGTATCGAGTATCGATTGAGCAGTTAGAAAATGGCGGTCACGTCCGCGGCGGTGCGTACCGCGACCACCGGCGCACATCGTCATTGGCTCCTGAGACCCATAGGCTTCAATGTTAACCAATGCTGCATTGCGCCGCGGTCTTCGACCACCTACCGCCACGGCGTACAACGCCAGCGCATTTGCCTCACATCCCATTGTCGCACTTTACAGGTCCGGCAGCCGCCATTTCAGGGGCCCACATGGCTTACTTTTTACTGCGTCACACATACCTAGGCCTTGCATCAACACTCATACAAGCCATTCTATGCATTGAGAATCGTGTTCTGTGCAAGCTGTGGTTACGTACCTGTGGGTTGATTGACTCTGTGCTTGCTGTTGTCCTTCATAGGCACCGTCCGCTGGGACATGCGAGGAGATGGAGGCATCCTCCGGTGTACAGAACGCTGGTGGACCTGTCAACAATGGAGGAGAGACATGTCATACTGACATACAGGCTTGACCGTGCCACTATTCAGGAACTGTGTGCCCAGCTGGAGCCAGACCTAATGTCAGCTATCCGCCAACGCACAGGGATCCCCCCTCAAGTGCAGGTGCTGTCAGTGCTCCATTTCCTAGCAAGTGGGTCATTTCAAACCACAGTGGCCATATCATCAGGGATGTCCCAGCCTATGTTTTCCAAGGTGTTGTCCAGAGTGTTGTCTGTCCTGCTGAAACACATGCGGAGCTACATCGTTTTCCCGGAGGTGGGGGATTTGCCTACAGTGAAGGGTGATTTCTATGCCCTTGAACATATCCCCAACATCATAGGTGCCATTGATGGGACCCATGTGGCTTTGGTCCCCCCCCCACAGGAGTGAACAAGTGTACAGAAACAGGAAGAGTTATCATTCCATGAATGTGCAGATGGTGTGTTTGGCAGACCAGTACATCTCCCATGTTAATGCCAAGTGCCCTGGGTCAGTGCATGACGCGTACATCATGCGGAATAGCAGCATCCCTTAAGTGATGGGTCAACTCCAGAGGCACCGTGTGTGGCTAATTAGTGACTCTGGTTACCCCAACCTGTCATGGTTACTGACCCCAGTGAGGAATCCCAGGACAAGGGCAGAGGAACGCTACAATGAGGCCCATGGGCGAACTAGGAGGGTGATCGAGCGGACCTTAGGCCTCCTGAAGGCCAGGTTCCGCTGCCTCCATATGACAGGTGGATCCCTATTCTACTCACCAAAGAAGGTGTGCCAGATCATCGTGGCCTGCTGTATGCTTCACAACCTGGCTTTGCGACGACAGGTGCCTTTTCTGCAGGAGGATGGTCCAGATGGTGGTGTTGTAGCAGCTGTGGAGCCTGTGGAGAGTGAAGACGAGGAAGCCGAAGAAGACGACATAGACAACAGGAACACAGTAATACAGCAATATTTCCAATGACACACAGGTAAGAATACACACCGGCATACTACATGTACTTAAACACTACTACCTCTCTACTGTCTGTCCGTTTCACCCAGTGTATGGTAACTGAGTTGTGACTTTCCCTTCCGATTTCAGAGATGTGGGCCCCACTGTGTGACATCTGCTTTGTTTCCCCATGGACTACAGCTTTGTGACATTGGTATGTTGGCATCACAATGTAAATAAGCATTTTGGCACTGTAATGTCTAATACATTTGTTCAAAAACACAGCCAGACTTCTGATTGTTTTGTGCAATAACTGTGTTTATTACAGTGCTCTATATTGGTGGGTGGTTGCAAATTGGTGAGGGGTGATGGTGGAGGAATGTCCATGGCAGAGTCCAGACTATTAGTATCACAGGTGCATTGTCCAAATGCCTGTGGAAAGTGGAGCAGGGGCAGTTTAAGTTTGGACAGGGTGACAATGTGGGACAGTGGGATGACAATCAGGGAGGTATCCTTTCCTGGCGGGGGTCTTGGCATCTTACTCTGTCTTCTTCCTGGATCTCAGGGACCGCTTGCGGGGTGGTTCTCCTTCTGCAGGGGGTGGGGTGCTAGTGGCCTGTTGGTCCTGTGGCGGGGCCTCCTGTCCACTAGCGCCGGCAGAGGTGGTAGGCAGTTCTTGGTCCATGCTAGTGTCAGGGGCCCTTTGTGGTGCCACAGTGTCCCGCAATGTGGTGACTACCAGATTCAGTACCCCTACGATGGTGCCCAGGGCGGAACTGATGGTTCGTAGTTCCTCCCTGAACCCCAAATACTGGTCCTCCTGCAGGCACTGGGTCTCCTGAAAACCTGGCCAGTACCGTCGCCATCGTCTCCTGGGAATGATGGTACGCTCCCATGATGGAGGTGAGGGCCTCGTGGAGAGTGGGTTCCCTGGGCCTGTCCCCCCCCATCACACAGCAGCCCTCCCAGTTCCCCTGTTTCCCTGGGCCTCGGTCCCCTGGACCGTGTGCCCACTACCACTGCCCCAGGTCCCTGTTGTTGTTGGGGTGGTGGGTTAACCTGGGTGCCCTGTATTGGTGGACACACCGCTGATTGACGTGTCCTGGGGACAGAGGTATGGGCCCGCTGGGTGGGTGCTGTGCTGGTGTTCACAGAGGGGGAAGGTCTGCTGTGGCCTGTGGCTGTCTGAGGGGAACCGATTGTCCCGAGGTCCCTGATGGGCCGGGCTGGTCATCTAGATCCAGGTCGACAGAGCTGCTGTCATCACTGTGGGCCTCTTCTGGGGGTGGAGTGGACATTTGTGGACCCTCCTGCGCGGTGACGTGGTGTTCGGGTCCTGCAGGGGTATAAAACAATGATTATTGCATCTGTGTGTGCCATGGTGTGCAATGGGTGGGTGCCCGTGTACCCCTTTGCTTGCATTCCTGTGTGGGGGCTATTGTGGCGGTGGTTTGGGGGGGGATGGGTATGTGCAGTGGGCATGCTTTGGTGATGGGTGTCCATGCTTTGTGGTCGCATGCAGGGCTTGGTGTTGGGATGGGTGGGTTGTGATGGTGAGACATTTGCAAGGAGTAGGAGTGATGGGGGTGAGGGTGAGGGTGGGGGTATGAGTTGGCATGCTGGTGGGGTGGGGGGGATGAAGTAGTGAAGATGAGACTTACCAGAGTCCATTCCTCCAGATACTCCTGCAAGGCCGTCAGGATGCAGGATCGCCAAGACCTGCTCCTCCCATGTTGTAAATTCTGGGGGAGGAGGTGGGGGTCCGCCGCCAGTCCGCTGAACCGCAATGTTGTGCCTGTATACCGTTGAACACACCTTCCCCCGTTGGTCGTTCCCCCCTATTTCTTGGGTGCTGTCCCACAGCGTTGACCCTGTCGACTATTCTGCTCCATAGCTCCATCTTCCTGGCAATGGACGTCTGCTGCACCTGTGTTCCGAATAGCTGTGGCTCTACCCGTACGATTTCCTCCACCATGACCCTGAGTTCATCCTCAGAAAACCTGGGGTGTCTTTGCGGTGCCATGGGGTGGTGTAGGTGATGATGTGTGGGGTGGATTGTGTGGTGCTAAGTGTGGTGTTGTGTATTGGTGTGTTGTGTGAAGTGCGTGGTAATATTGCTGGGTGATGGTAATATGCGCATCTGGGAGCTCGGTTCGCTATTTCTCTGTGCGTGGTCCTGATTCTCTAGGAGTGGGGGTTTGTGGGTGATGTGGGTGTGTGTTTTATATTTAATTGGGTGTGTGGGAGTGGTGTTTGTATGTGTATCAGGTGCGTGTATTTTGAATTGTGCTGTGTTTTGTAAAGGTGTGTGTATTTTGAGCGCAGCGGTGTGTTCCGCCAATGGAATACCGCGGTTGAAAGACCGCCACGTGGATTCGTGTGTCGTGATAGTGTGGGCGTATTTATGTTGCCGTGACGGTTTGGTTATCGCCAGTTTATCGCTGGCCTTTGGTGTGGCGGACTTTTGTGGGTGTCTGTATTTTGGCGGTTTGCGTGTTGTGGGTCAGAATGACCGTGGCAGTTTACCGCGGCCGCGGCGGTATGTTGGCGGTCTTCTGACAGCGGACCTTCGGGTTCAGCAATTTAAAGCCAGATCAGAAGATCCTCCACTAATTTCAACTATGCAATCAGACACTGGAAAAGCTGTGAGCTACTCATGCTGCAGGTTCACATTTAATATCCTGATGGATTTGCGTGAATCCAAGCATTTTACTTGATCTAAAAGCATTATGGTATTATGCAAGAGACTCCAATAGTGATCACAGTGCCAACTATTGTACCACCATGTACTTTTACACTGGGGGTAAGAATATAAAAAGCAATCCAAGGGAAGGTAATCAAAAGGCAGTGGTGTTTTACCAAGAACAGCAAGTCATTTGCTGTTGTATAATGAGAAATGATAGTTGTAGGAGGCTGGACTGGCTTGTAGTGAGTACCAAGGGGTACTTGCACCTTGCACCAGGCCCAGTTATCCCTTATTAGTGTATAGGGTGTCTAGCAGCTTAGGCTGATAGATAATGGTAGCTTAGCAGAGCAGCTTAGGCTGAACTAGGAGACGTGTGAAGCTACTACAGTACCACTTAGTGTCATATGCACAATATCATAAGAAAACACAATACACAGTTATACTAAAAATAAAGGTACTTTATTTTTATGACAATATGCCAAAGTATCTTAGAGTGTACCCTCAGTGAGAGGATAGGAAATATACACAAGATATATATACACAATAGCAAAAATATGCAGTATAGTCTTGGAAAACAGTGCAAACAATGTATAGTTACAATAGGATGCAATGGGGAAACATAGGGATAGGGGCAACACAAACCATATACTCCAAAAGTGGAATGCGAACCACGAATGGACCCCAAACCTATGTGACCTTGTAGAGGGTCGCTGGGACTATTAGAAAATAGTGAGAGTTAGAAAAATAACCCTCCCCAAGACCCTGAAAAGTGAGTGCAAAGTGCACTAAAGTTCCCCTAAGGACAAAGTAGTCGTGTTAGAGGAATAATGCAGGAAAGACACAAACCAGCAATGCAACAACTGTGGATTTCCAATCTAGGGTACCTGTGGAACAAGGGGACCAAGTCCAAAAGTCACAAGCAAGTCGGAGATGGGCAGATGCCCAGGAAATGCCAGCTGCGGGTGCAAAGAAGCTTCGACTGGACAGAAGAAGCTGAGGTTTCTGCAGGAACGAAAAGGGCTAGAGAATTCCCCTTTGGTGGACGGAACCCTCTCGCCTTGGAGAGTCGTGCAGAAGTGTTTTCCCGCCAGAAAGACGCCAACAAGCCTTGCTAGACGCAAATCATGCGTTTGGCGTTTTTGGACGCTGCTGGGGCCCAGGAAGGACCAGGAGGTCGCAAATTGGACCTGAAGAGAG